>NC_134356.1:465388128-465692358 GCF_048569485.1 Anomaloglossus baeobatrachus
AACAGTCAGTGTACCTAGTGGCATCCTAAACGTGGCTATTGTACTTTTGTCTATTCACACTATTGTAAAGATATTTGCAGCACCTCTGCCTGCATTGCACACTCAAACTCTTTTTAACTAAGCCATTATACTAGCAAACAGTCAGTGTACCTAGTGGCATCCTAAACGTGGCTATTGTACTTTTGTCTATTCACACTATTGTAAAGATATTTGCAGCACCTCTGCCTGCATTGCACACTCAAACTCTTTTTAACTAAGCCATTATACTAGCAAACAGTCAGTGTACCTAGTGGCATCCTAAACGTGGCTATTGTACTTTTGTCTATTCACACTATTGTAAAGATATTTGCAGCACCTCTGCCTGCATTGCACACTCAAACTCTTTTTAACTAAGCCATTATACTAGCAAACAGTCAGTGTACCTAGTGGCATCCTAAACGTGGCTATTGTACTTTTGTCTATTCACACTATTGTAAAGATATTTAAAGCACCTCTGCCTGCATTGCACACTCAAACTCTTTTTAACTAAGCCATTATACTAGCAAACAGTCAGTGTACCTAGTGGCATCCTAAACGTGGCTATTGTACTTTTGTCTATTCACACTATTGTAAAGATATTTGCAGCACCTCTGCCTGCATTGCACACTCAAACTCTTTTTAACTAAGCCATTATACTAGCAAACAGTCAGTGTACCTAGTGGCATCCTAAACGTGGCTATTGTACTTTTGTCTATTCACACTATTGTAAAGATATTTGCAGCACCTCTGCCTGCATTGCACACTCAAACTCTTTTTAACTAAGCCATTATACTAGCAAACACTCAGTGTACCTAGTGGCATCCTAAACGTGGCTATTGTACTTTTGTCTATTCACACTATTGTAAAGATATTTGCAGCACCTCTGCCTGCATTGCACACTCAAACTCTTTTTAACTTAGCCATTATACTAGCAAACACTGAGTGTACCTAGTGGCATCCTAAACGTAGCTATTGTACTTTTGTCCATTCCCACTATTGTAAAGATATTTGCAGCACCTCTGCCTGCATTGCACACTCAAACTCTTTTTAACTAAGCCATTATACTAGCAAACAGTCAGTGTACCTAGTGGCATCCTAAACGTGGCTATTGTACTTTTGTCTATTCACACTATTGTAAAGATATTTGCAGCACCTCTGCCTGCATTGCACACTCAAACTTTTTTTAACTAAGCCATTATACTAGCAAACAGTCAGTGTACCTAGTGGCATCCTAAACGTGGCTATTGTACTTTTGTCTATTCACACTATTGTAAAGATATTTGCAGCACCTCTGCCTGCATTGCACACTCAAACTCTTTTTAACTAAGCCATTATACTAGCAAACAGTCAGTGTACCTAGTGGCATCCTAAACGTGGCTATTGTACTTTTGTCTATTCACACTATTGTAAAGATATTTGCAGCACCTCTGCCTGCATTGCACACTCAAACTTTTTTAACTAAGCCATTATACTAGCAAACAGTCAGTGTACCTAGTGGCATCCTAAACGTGGCTATTGTACTTTTGTCTATTCCTACTATTGTAAAGATATTTGCAGCACCTCTGCCTGCATTGCACACTCAAACTTTTTTTAACTAAGCCATTATACTAGCAAACACTCAGTGTACCTAGTGGCATCCTAAACGTAGCTATTGTACTTTTGTCTATTCACACTATTGTAAAGATATTTGCAGCACCTCTGCCTGCATTGCACACTCAAACTCTTTTTAACTAAGCCATTATACTAGCAAACAGTCAGTGTACCTAGTGGCATCCTAAACGTGGCTATTGTACTTTTGTCTATTCACACTATTGTAAAGATATTTGCAGCACCTCTGCCTGCATTGCACACTCAAACTTTTTTTTAACTAAGCCATTATACTAGCAAACAGTCAGTGTACCTAGTGGCATCCTAAACGTGGCTATTGTACTTTTGTCTATTCACACTATTGGAAAGATATTTGCAGCACCTCTGCCTGCATTGCACACTCAAACTCTTTTTAACTAAGCCATTTTACTAGCAAACAGTCAGTGTACCTAGTGGCATCCTAAACGTGGCTATTGTACTTTTGTCTATTCACACTATTGTAAAGATATTTGCAGCACCTCTGCCTGCATTGCACACTCAAACTCTTTTTAACTAAGCCATTATACTAGCAAACAGTCAGTGTACCTATTGGCATCCTAAACGTGGCTATTGTACTTTTGTCTATTCACACTATTGTAAAGATATTTGCAGCACCTCTGCCTGCATTGCACACTCAAACTTTTTTTAACTAAGCCATTATACTAGCAAACAGTCAGTGTACCTAGTGGCATCCTAAACGTGGCTATTGTACTTTTGTCTATTCACACTATTGTAAAGATATTTGCAGCACCTCTGCCTGCATTGCACACTCAAACTCTTTTTAACTAAGCCATTATACTAGCAAACAGTCAGTGTACCTATTGGCATCCTAAACGTGGCTATTGTACTTTTGTCTATTCACACTATTGTAAAGATATTTGCAGCACCTCTGCCTGCATTGCACACTCAAACTTTTTTTAACTAAGCCATTATACTAGCAAACAGTCAGTGTACCTAGTGGCATCCTAAACGTGGCTATTGTACTTTTGTCTATTCACACTATTGTAAAGATATTTGCAGCACCTCTGCCTGCATTGCACACTCAAACTTTTTTTAACTAAGCCATTATACTAGCAAACAGTCAGTGTACCTATTGGCATCCTAAACGTGGCTATTGTACTTTTGTCTATTCACACTATTGTAAAGATATTTGCAGCACCTCTGCCTGCATTGCACACTCAAACTCTTTTTAACTAAGCCATTATACTAGCAAACAGTCAGTGTACCTAGTGGCATCCTGAACGTGGCTATTGTACTTTTGTCTACTCACACTATTGTAAAGATATTTGCAGCACCTCTGCCTGCATTGCACACTCAAACTTTTTTTAACTAAGCCATTATACTAGCAAACAGTCAGTGTACCTAGTGGCATCCTAAACGTGGCTATTGTACTTTTGTCTATTCACACTTTTGGAAAGATATTTGCAGCACCTCTGCCTGCATTGCACACTCAAACTTTTTTTTAACTAAGCCATTATACTAGCAAACAGTCAGTGTACCTAGTGGCATCCTAAACGTGGCTATTGTACTTTTGTCTATTCACACTATTGTAAAGATATTTGCAGCACCTCTGCCTGCATTGCACACTCAAACTCTTTTTAACTAAGCCATTATACTAGCAAACACTCAGTGTACCTAGTGGCATCCTAAACGTGGCTATTGTACTTTTGTCTATTCACACTATTGTAAAGATATTTGCAGCACCTCTGCCTGCATTGCACACTCAAACTTTTTTTAACTAAGCCATTATACTAGCAAACAGTCAGTGTACCTAGTGGCATCCTAAACGTGGCTATTATACTTTTGTCTATTCACACTATTGTAAAGATATTTGCAGCACCTCTGCCTGCATTGCACACTCAAACTCTTTTTAACTAAGCCATTATACTAGCAAACAGTCAGTGTACCTAGTGGCATCCTAAACGTGGCTATTGTACTTTTGTCTATTCACACTATTGTAAAGAGATTTGCAGCACCTCTGCCTGCATTGCACACTCAAACTTTTTTTAACTAAGCCATTATACTAGCAAACAGTCAGTGTACCTAGTGGCATCCTAAACGTGGCTATTGTACTTTTGTCTATTCACACTATTGTAAAGATATTTGCAGCACCTCTGCCTGCATTGCACACTCAAACTCTTTTTAACTAAGCCATTATACTAGCAAACAGTCAGTGTACCTAGTGGCATCCTAAACGTGGCTATTGTACTTTTGTCTATTCACACTATTGTAAAGATATTTGCAGCACCTCTGCCTGCATTGCACACTCAAACTTTTTTTAACTAAGCCATTATACTAGCAAACAGTCAGTGTACCTAGTGGCATCCTAAACGTGGCTATTGTACTTTTGTCTATTCACACTATTGTAAAGATATTTGCAGCACCTCTGCCTGCATTGCACACTCAAACTCTTTTTAACTTAGCCATTATACTAGCAAACACTCAGTGTACCTAGTGGCATCCTAAACGTAGCTATTGTACTTTTGTCTATTCACACTATTGTAAAGATATTTGCAGCACCTCTGCCTGCATTGCACACTCAAACTCTTTTTAACTAAGCCATTATACTAGCAAACAGTCAGTGTACCCAGTGGCATCCTAAACGTGGCTATTGTACTTTTGTCTATTCACACTATTGTAAAGATATTTGCAGCACCTCTGCCTGCATTGCACACTCAAACTCTTTTTAACTAAGCCATTATACTAGCAAACAGTCAGTGTACCTAGTGGCATCCTAAACGTGGCTATTGTACTTTTGTCTATTCACACTATTGTAAAGATATTTGCAGCACCTCTGCCTGCATTGCACACTCAAACTTTTTTTAACTAAGCCATTATACTAGCAAACAGTCAGTGTACCTAGTGGCATCCTAAACGTGGCTATTGTACTTTTGTCTATTCACACTTTTGGAAAGATATTTGCAGCACCTCTGCCTGCATTGCACACTCAAACTTTTTTTTAACTAAGCCATTATACCAGCAAACAGTCAGTGTACCTAGTGGCATCCTAAACGTGGCTATTGTACTTTTGTCTATTCACACTATTGTAAAGATATTTGCAGCACCTCTGCCTGCATTGCACACTCAAACTCTTTTTAACTAAGCCATTATACTAGCAAACACTCAGTGTACCTAGTGGCATCCTAAACGTGGCTATTGTACTTTTGTCTATTCACACTATTGTAAAGATATTTGCAGCACCTCTGCCTGCATTGCACACTCAAACTTTTTTTAACTAAGCCATTATACTAGCAAACAGTCAGTGTACCTAGTGGCATCCTAAACGTGGCTATTATACTTTTGTCTATTCACACTATTGTAAAGATATTTGCAGCACCTCTGCCTGCATTGCACACTCAAACTCTTTTTAACTAAGCCATTATACTAGCAAACAGTCAGTGTACCTAGTGGCATCCTAAACGTGGCTATTGTACTTTTGTCTATTCACACTATTGTAAAGAGATTTGCAGCACCTCTGCCTGCATTGCACACTCAAACTTTTTTTAACTAAGCCATTATACTAGCAAACAGTCAGTGTACCTAGTGGCATCCTAAACGTGGCTATTGTACTTTTGTCTATTCACACTATTGTAAAGATATTTGCAGCACCTCTGCCTGCATTGCACACTCAAACTCTTTTTAACTAAGCCATTATACTAGCAAACAGTCAGTGTACCTAGTGGCATCCTAAACGTGGCTATTGTACTTTTGTCTATTCACACTATTGTAAAGATATTTGCAGCACCTCTGCCTGCATTGCACACTCAAACTCTTTTTAACTAAGCCATTATACTAGCAAACAGTCAGTGTACCTAGTGGCATCCTAAACGTGGCTATTGTACTTTTGTCTATTCACACTATTGTAAAGATATTTGCAGCACCTCTGCCTGCATTGCACACTCAAACTCTTTTTAACAAAGCCATTATACTAGCAAACACTCAGTGTACCTAGTGGCATACAAGAAGTAGCTGTTGTACTCCATTAGTGCCCCACTGGTGCAAATCTATGTGCAGCACCTCTGCATGACACCCTCCTGCTCTTTTTTTAATAAGCTATAATGATAGCAAAAAATACTGCCATTTAGTGGCATCATAGAACTGACTGTTGTATTCCATTAGTGCCCCACTGGTGCCAAGCTATTTATAGCACCTCTACATGACACCCTCATGCACATTTTGCTACGCTAATGTTATAGCAAACTCATGGAATTCATTGCTGCATTTGATAATTCGGAGGGATAGAAAGTCAGGCTTCCTTTAGCTTTTCCTTCTGTTCATAGACAGCATCTCCAAGAGCAATTTCCCCTCCACGTCTAAGTGTGGAGAGGCAGCTAGTGCGCATGCGTGTGCCGATTTACCCCAGCTGCAGCCTAATTACAGTGTTTCGCCTAGTGAGTATGCTCAGCCTGACTGTGCTATTTCTGACGCTAAGTCTTCATTTCGGGATACAGCGCATGCTCCCACACTAAGTGTGAAAAGCCTCTTTGCACAGGTGCTTGCATTCCGTGCCGGGTCTAAGTCCTGTTTTGTGCCTAGACACCATGCTAAAGCTGATAGTCTTTTTTCAGAGACTGTATTTCATGCTACTGAGCATGCTCAGGCACTTACTGCATCAGAGACTAGGTCCGGTAATGAACTCTTTGGCCCTGCCCCTGATGTGGGGGTCCCATATAGACCACAGGGCCTCAGGTGTACTCCCAAATGGCTTGCAGAGGCCCACCCCTATGACTTGTCACCGCATTATTGATGGTCAGACGATGACTGGGGAGGTGTTTGGGTCATGGCAGCCATGAGGTCATCATTAATAATAATAATAATAATTTTATTCATTTATATAGCGCCATTAATTCCACAGCGCTTTACATACATTGAAGTTGCGGTTCCAAATAGGACGCTAGTTATGCCACTCATGACGTGTCACTCTACTTTTGTCTCCAGGAGGTGCATTGTGGTTCACCCTGGTTTGGGGCGGACCCAGGTTATAAAAGGGGCTGGAGCCAACAAGGAGGTGCGCAGTCTTCTATTATGCTCCGAAATAGGTTATTCAGCAATTAGAATCACCAGTTGGTGAGTCTATAGGGACAATACTCACAATCTAGATCAAGAAACAGCACCAGTGAGAGATAAATATAAAACTTAACTTTTAATTATACTTCAGTAAAATTACGTGAAATCTAAAAAATACAGTTCAGATTGCCCTATAGGCAGCCAGGGTACCGTATTCAACCCTATATCAGGTAGCCCCTGGGTGGTTACCACAAGGGGATAACAATTATGTGTGTGAGGAGTAATACTAAGTCTATTACTCAATGCAGTAACGGTGACCAAAAGGGGACAGTGGTCCTACAAACAATATACACAATGTCTATATCAGCCCCGTATCCATTAACAGCAGAGTATAGCTTATTACCTTTTTACTGATTATAAGGCACATCAGACACACAGAAAGAAAATTGGAATGGTCTCACCCGTTTAGATGATCCTCCAAGATTTTAGTCAGCATTTTCATACAGGAGGGGTCACGGCGAGGGCTGGAAGTCAGGTTTTAAATAAAGCTTACCCTAACAAAGCCCCTTTGACTCCCGTCCTTACAAGGACGGTCCACAGCTGAACCTATGTCCTCATATATAAACAGTCCCACATGCCTCCCGACGCGTTTCGTCACGGAAATGTGACTCCTCAGGGGACCGGGCATGAAAGAATTGCGGGTCAGATGTACTGTGGCACCTGCAGGGTCCCACCACCAAATGCTGCAAACCGTTAGCCCCAGAAATGGCAGCTTATGTATACACAAGCAGGGCCCAGCAGCCAATCCAAAGCGCCTCCACATAGGTGCACTTAATAAACATAATTGATCGGTTAAAGATGAACTCACCGCCTCTTGTTTTCCCCTGATCGAGTCCCGCTGGATAACACGTGTCATGGCGTCCCTTTCTCCTTCATGCACCGCAAGCCCGGTGCGTGTACCGCATATCCGGGTTGTGGACATGAGAGTGAGGCTTGTACCGCATCACGTGGTGCATTCAGCACCTCGTGATCAAAAACGTGAT
The DNA here is from genome assembly GCF_048569485.1 of Anomaloglossus baeobatrachus. NCBI lineage: Eukaryota > Metazoa > Chordata > Amphibia > Anura > Aromobatidae > Anomaloglossus > Anomaloglossus baeobatrachus. The sequence goes on from NC_134356.1 coordinate 465,395,823, forward strand.
CCACTATATCATACGCAGATGCTGTATTGTAGGGGTGTTAGACAGGGAAGGAGGTTTGAGCCTTATCACGTGATGTAAACAACACCTACGTGATTCTACACGTGATCGGTCGCGTCAGTGCTGAGTCGCGAAGGACGCTGTGATTTACAGATACCGCCCCCAATGTGTTTACATCACGTGATAAGGCTCAAACCTCCTTCCCTGTCTAACACCCCTACAATACAGCATCTGCGTATGATATAGTGGATCACGTTTTTGATCACGAGGTGCTGAATGCACCACGTGATGCGGTACAAGCCTCACTCTCATGTCCACAACCCGGATATGCGGTACACGCACCGGGCTTGCGGTGCATGAAGGAGAAAGGGACGCCATGACACGTGTTATCCAGCGGGACTCGATCAGGGGAAAACAAGAGGCGGTGAGTTCATCTTTAACCGATCAATTATGTTTATTAAGTGCACCTATGTGGAGGCGCTTTGGATTGGCTGCTGGGCCCTGCTTGTGTATACATAAGCTGCCATTTCTGGGGCTAACGGTTTGCAGCATTTGGTGGTGGGACCCTGCAGGTGCCACAGTACATCTGGCCCGCAATTCTTTCATGCCCGGTCCCCTGAGGAGTCACATTTCCGTGACGAAACGCGTCGGGAGGCATGTGGGACTGTTTATATATGAGGACATAGGTTCAGCTGTGGACCGTCCTTGTAAGGACGGGAGTCAAAGGGGCTTTGTTAGGGTAAGCTTTATTTAAAACCTGACTTCCAGCTCTCGCCGTGACCCCTCCTGTATGAAAATGCTGACTAAAATCTTGGAGGATCATCTAAACGGGTGAGACCATTCCAATTTTCTTTCTGTGTGTCTGATGTGCCTTATAATCAGTAAAGAGGTAATAAGCTATACTCTGCTGTTAATGGATACGGGGCTGATATAGACATTGTGTATATTGTTTGTAGGACCACTGTCCCCTTTTGGTCACCGTTACTGCATTGAGTAATAGACTTAGTATTACTCCTCACACACATAATTGTTATCCCCTTGTGGTAACCACCCAGGGGCTACCTGATATAGGGTTGAATACGGTACCCTGGCTGCCTATAGGGCAATCTGAACTGTATTTTTTAGATTTCACGTAATTTTACTGAAGTATAATTAAAAGTTAAGTTTTATATTTATCTCTCACTGGTGCTGTTTCTTGATCTATGCTCCGAAATAGCACACCTCCATGTGTTGAACCCATTGCGGCTTTAGGCCAGAGGTAGGCAAGGATAGGGTGTCGATGCAGGCCACCACCACAGTTGGTAACGCAGAACGGTTAAGACCAGCTCCTGTCCTACCAGTCCTGCTTGTGCAGCCCAGTGGCATTGACAGGCCTGCTGCTGCTGATGCGCCTGCTGTCCACAGGTGTGCCCCTACGCACACGGTCAGCGTACTCAATGGCCCCTGTGTTGTTAACAGGGAGTTCCTGGGCTGGGTGGGCATGTGGACCCTGTGACGCTAACAGGGCTCCCAGTCTCCAGATCCGAATGGCGTCTAACTCGGTTCAGGCTACTATTAGTTTCATAGCCACACAGCTCTGTATCCTCCACCAAACCTTCCAGTTGCCAACCTCTCCTTTTCCAACTGGGAGCACAGTGGACACTGACTGCTGATGGGGATATATACCTTTCTCTTTCTTTTCTTATTAATTTTCGTTATATAGCGGTAACATAGTATATACCACTTTATCCAAATCTGCCAGTCCCACTGTAACAGATGGTGTTTCTTCAGCAAATGTTACTGTTGCTTAACCACCAAATCCACGGACCAAAACTTTTTTCCCCTTTCCAACACACCTGTTCCCCTTTCCACCAGCATCTGTCCTTTTTCATCTCATTTTGGTATATGACCAAAAGTGCAACTCTGCAGGGACACCGTACTCAACGCCATCTCAGCACAGCAGCCAGCCCTCGGTCCCTCAGATGTGGACAAGTAAAAGACCATTTCCTCCTATCCATGACAAAGCGTTGAGATTCACTCTGTGCAGCACTGGTGTTTAGTGGAAAAGTAGATCTAAGATTGCGTACCACATTCTGCAGATACTCCTGTATACGTGCGTCCATTTCTATGGCAGGAATTATTTTGCCAAATTTTGTCTTGTACCAGGGATCTAACAGTGTGGCAACCCAGTATTCTGGATTACTTTGAATTCGTACAATCCGAGGGTCATGTTGTAGGTAGTGCAGCAAGAAGGCGCTCATGTGTCTTGTGCATCCAGGAGGACCAAGTCCTTGGTGTGTTGGTGGCAGAGAGGTGAGAATCGTGCCTCCTTCCTCTGCCCTCTCCCCACAACCTCGCACAACCGAAATGTGAGCAAGCTCTCACTCATCTGCTGAGTCTTCCATGCCCATCGCCAGTTCGTCCTCCATTTCTTCATGGGCTCCTGCACCTTCCTCAACACTTTTTGCTGATACTATGCGCCCTTGTTAATCCCTCTCCCTCACCATGACTGCCGCATAGGTGCCGCTGACCATCTGGACCTCGTAGATCTTGTTATCCCTTCCACATATGACTCCTCCTGTACTTCCTCCCCTTCCTCTTGTCCCAACACCTGACTCCGAATAATAATTACAGTGTGCTCCATCATGTAGATGACCAGAATTGTCACACTGAGAATGACATTGCCAGTGCTAAACATCTTCGTCGACATTTGTAAACTGTGTAGCAGGGTGCATAGGTCCTTGATCTGACACCACTCCAGCAGCGTGATCTGCACCACCTCTGGATCAAGTTATCCCAGGCTATATGTCATAACGTATTGCAGCAGGGTTCGGCGGTGCTGCCACAAACGCTGCAACATGTGCAGATTCAAATTCCTGCGTGTGGGCACATCGCATTTCAGGCGTTTAACCACCAGACCTAAAGACTTCTGTAGCGACGAAAGTTGTTGAGCTGCTGTGTGCGCACGATGGAAGTGAGCACATAGCGAGCATGCACGCTGCACAAGGCCATGTAGGCCGTGATGGTGTTTTAAAAATTGCTGGAGAATTAGGTTCAACACGTGAGCCATACAAGGCACGTGTGTCACATTGCCCTGACGATGGCCCGCAGCCAGGTTTGCATCATTGCCGCACACGGCTGTTAAGTCACCAACGGAGTCCGCTCCGTCAATTTGTACTCCGGTCGCCAGGTGACAACGTGTTCCTTTCATGAATAGTGCTGATAATGGGAGAGGAGTCGATGCCAGCGGCGCAGGTGGACGCAGGTTATGCTCACCCACTGGGCTGCATTACCTTGACAGATGCAGAATCTCTGGCTGAATGTAGCTGGTGGGTATCTCACAGATGAAATACCATCATTCAGCTACAACCAATGGGAAGACACCACACCCTTTTTTATGCCCATCCTGTCTGCAGACCACTGCCAGACATAGCTCTGTTTTTACCCCCAGTTCTGTTTTATGATTTTGTGTGCTTGTTACCTGACTACTTTTCCTGCTTGCTGTTTATGTACCTTGTTGGCCGATCCGCATTTCACCTCTGCTTGTTTTCTGATTAAGTCCTGGACGTCCCATTCTGTTCCTGTTCCTCAATTAATGTTTTGACCCTGCCTGACTACTATTCTCTGGAACTGCAGCCTTCCACAGGTATTAATCACCTTGGGCCCTGTGCAATTCCTAATCCCTGTATAGGGGTTAAAGGGTTTCAGGGTTCTAGGGGTCCTGCTTGGTGAGTGGCTTCCCTCTAGCCTATCATTTACATCCCATCTGAGTGTGTGGATCAAGGAAGGCGTTACACCGTGCTCTCTGCAGAAGGCCATGTGGGCCAGGATAGTGCTTTAAAAACTGCTGGACAACCAGGTTCAACATGTGAACCACACAAGGCAGGTGTGTCACATTGTCACAGCGAAGGGCTGCACCCATGTTTGCATCATTGTCGCACCCGGCCTTCCCTGGCTGCTGGTTGAGTGGAGACAACCATTGATGAAACTCGGTCTCCAGAGCTAACCGTCCACAACTTCTCAGCGGTGTGACTCACATTTCCCATACATTTCAAAGTAAAACTTTGACCGCCTGATGGCATTGAGCTCTGCTGCCAGCATAGTAAGGAGGTGTGTGGTAGTCCTTGTGCGCAGTTACAAGGAAGGGTGGCCTGACCACACAGGGTTTGCGCCAAGGTGGAGGACCCACACGAGGTTGAAGAGGCAGAAGCAGTGTATTAACTTCTACATACAGAAGAAGGATTGAAACAACTCGTGGGGACGGCAAGACTTGTACAGCAGACCCTTCTCCATCTCTCCCCACAGTAACCCATTGCCCAGTCAGCGACATGTAACGCCCCTGTCCATGCTTACTGGGCCAATTATCTGTGGTGAAAAGCACCCTGTCACACAGAGTTTCTCAAGGAATCAGTGATGTTTAGTGCGACATGCTGGTGTAGCGCGTGCACGCCTTTGTTGGAGAAGGAGTGGCGCCTGGGCATCGGCTCTTGGGGCACTGCGATGGGCATAAGGTCTCGAAAATCCTCGGTTAAAAAGGTTGGAAAGGCAGCATTTTGGTAGCCAACAGTTTCCAGATGCTGAAAGTCAACCTCTAAGCCATGTCATGCCCTTCTAAAAGCATGTAAAACACAGCGCGGGGACTCCAACCACAGTCTCCCTCGCTTCCACTAACTGGGCCACACACACCCCACTTGACTGGCATCGGTTGAGCCCCCTTTTGAAAAAGAAAAAGATGCTTTGCATGAAGCACTCTCAAAAATACGCGTGCCTTTCCCGTCCCCTGGCTGACCCAGGGGAAGAAAAGTCCTCTGAGAGCCATGACTTGTTCATCTTGGTTCTTTTAGAAACACAGCGAGGGGACTCCAACCACAGTCTCCCTCGTTTCCACTAACTGGGCCACACACACCCCACTTGACTGGCATCGGTTGAGCCCCCTTTTGAAAAAGAAAAAGATGCTTTGCATGAAGCACTCTCAAAAATACGCGTGCCTTTCCCGTCCCCTGGCTGACCCAGGGGAAGAAAAGTCCTCTGAGAGCCATGACTTGTTCATCTTGGTTCTTTTAGAAACACAGCGAGGGGACTCCAACCACAGTCTCCCTCGTTTCCACTAACTGGGCCACACACACCCCACTTGACTGGCATCGGTTGAGCCCCCTTTTGAAAAAGAAAAAGATGCTTTGCATGAAGCACTCTCAAAAATACGCGTGCCTTTCCCGTCCCCTGGCTGACCCAGGGGAAGAAAAGTCCTCTGAGAGCCATGACTTGTTCATCTTGGTTCTTTTAGAAACACAGCGAGGGGACTCCAACCACAGTCTCCCTCATTTCCACTAACTGGGCCACACACACCCCACTTGACTGGCATCGGTTGAGCCCCCTTTTGAAAAAGAAAAAGATGCTTTGCATGAAGCACTCTCAAAAATACGCGTGCCTTTCCCGTCCCCTGGCTGACCCAGGGGAAGAAAAGTCCTCTGAGAGCCATGACTTGTTCATCTTGGTTCTTTTAGAAACACAGCGAGGGGACTCCAACCACAGTCTCCCTCGTTTCCACTAACTGGGCCACACACACCCCACTTGACTGGCATCGGTTGAGCCCCCTTTTGAAAAAGAAAAAGATGCTTTGCATGAAGCACTCTCAAAAATACGCGTGCCTTTCCCGTCCCCTGGCTGACCCAGGGGAAGAAAAGTCCTCTGAGAGCCATGACTTGTTCATCTTGGTTCTTTTAGAAACACAGCGAGGGGACTCCAAACACAGTCTCCCTCGTTTCCACTAACTGGGCCACACACACCCCACTTGACTGGCATCGGTTGAGCCCCCTTTTGAAAAAGAAAAAGATGCTTTGCATGAAGCACTCTCAAAAATACGCGTGCCTTTCCCGTCCCCTGGCTGACCCAGGGGAAGAAAAGTCCTCTGAGAGCCATGACTTGTTCATCTTGGTTCTTTTAGAAACACAGCGAGGGGACTCCAACCACAGTCTCCCTCGTTTCCACTAACTGGGCCACACACACCCCACTTGACTGGCATCGGTTGAGCCCCCTTTTGAAAAAGAAAAAGATGCTTTGCATGAAGCACTCTCAAAAATACGCGTGCCTTTCCCGTCCCCTGGCTGACCCAGGGGAAGAAAAGTCCTCTAAGAGCCATGATTTGTTCATTTTGGTTCTTTTAGAAACACAGCGAGGGGACTCCAACCACAGTCTCCCTCGTTTCCACTAACTGGGCCACACACACCCCACTTGACTGGCATCGGTTGAGCCCCCTTTTGAAAAAGAAAAAGATGCTTTGCATGAAGCACTCTCAAAAATACGCGTGCCTTTCCCGTCCCCTGGCTGACCCAGGGGAAGAAAAGTCCTCTGAGAGCCATGACTTGTTCATCTTGGTTCTTTTAGAAACACAGCGAGGGGACTCCAACCACAGTCTCCCTCGTTTCCACTAACTGGGCCACACACACCCCACTTGACTGGCATCGGTTGAGCCCCCTTTTGAAAAAGAAAAAGATGCTTTGCATGAAGCACTCTCAAAAATACGCGTGCCTTTCCCGTCCCCTGGCTGACCCAGGGGAAGAAAAGTCCTCTAAGAGCCATGATTTGTTCATTTTGGTTCTTTTAGAAACACAGCGAGGGGACTCCAACCACAGTCTCCCTCGTTTCCACTAACTGGGCCACACACACCCCACTTGACTGGCATCGGTTGAGCCCCCTTTTGAAAAAGAAAAAGATGCTTTGCATGAAGCACTCTCAAAAATACGCGTGCCTTTCCCATCCCCTGGCTGACCCAGGGGAAGAAAAGTCCTCTGAGAGCCATGACTTGTTCATCTTGGTTCTTTTAGAAACACAGCGAGGGGACTCCAACCACAGTCTCCCTCGTTTCCACTAACTGGGCCACACACACCCCACTTGACTGGCATCGGTTGAGCCCCCTTTTGAAAAAGAAAAAGATGCTTTGCATGAAGCACTCTCAAAAATACGCGTGCCTTTCCCGTCCCCTGGCTGACCCAGGGGAAGAAAAGTCCTCTGAGAGCCATGATTTGTTCATTTTGGTTCTTTTAGAAACACAGCGAGGGGACTCCAACCACAGTCTCCCTCGTTGCCACTAATTGGGCCACACACACCCCACTTGACTGACATCAGTTGATGCCCCTTTTCAAAATGAAAAAGATGCTTTGCATGAAGCACTCTCAAAAATACGCGTGCCTTTCGCCTCCCCTGGCTGACCCAGGGGAAGAAAAGTCCTCTGAGAGCCATGTCCACATTGTCAGTGGACAGACACGTGTGCTTATCTGCCAGCAGACCCCCAGCAGCACTGAAGACAGGTTCCGAGAGAACGCTGGCTGCAGGACACGACAAGATCCCCAAGGCGTACGTGGCGAGCTCAGGCAATTTATCCATATTGGAAGCCTAAAATGAGCAGGGCTCAAGTTGCACAATAATGGAATCGATGTTTCCTTGCATATACTCATATATCTGTGTGTCCTCCTCTTTTTCCTTGTCCAGCTCTTTTGTTTTCGCATGAGTATATGTCCTTGTCACTTTCCCATGTGTTGTGAGTTGTTTGTCAGTTTTTGGACACCTTTGAGGGTGTTTTCTAGGTGTTTTTATGTGTTTGTGATTGCCTGCCATTGTTTCCTATGCAGTTCGAGTTCGGTTCGTCGAACGTTCGACGAGCCGAACTCGAACGGAACCTCCGTTCGGCGAACCGACCTCGAGCCGAACCAGGACCAGTTCGCTCATCTCTACTTATTTGTACAATAGTGAATAGACAAACTGAGATGAAATGGAAGTTGTAATATGATATAGGAGTAAAAGTAATATTGTTTCCTTTTTCTATTCACAAGTACAGTATGCTTGAAGGACACAGTCCTTCTAACTAGTGGACTTTGCAATTCTAATCACCCAGCTGTGCATCTGCAGCATATAAATTATTTCAGGGAAATAAATGTTACATAATATGATGTGTCATGATGATTAGTATCTAATTGTTGTGTTACTGTAGAAACTACATGGCACTGTTCTCAAGGAACAGTTAGAACTCACTAGAAGTATTTGTTAAAGAGGCATTTGTGCAACCTACTTATCCATCTGGCGTCAGGCATCAATGTTACTGTGTGCCAAGTACCAATGTTAACATTTTTTATAATTATGTATCTATAATTCCAGTAGAACTGCAAGGATAGTACCCGGTATGTTGAAATGTAATGGATTTCTATGTAGGTCAGTGAGTATAATGGATATATTTAAGAATATATAACATTTTATTGAATTCTGTGAGTACTTGTTAGCAGGTGATTTTTCTTAATTTTGTACATTTTCCAGTAGATTCACTCAGACATGCTAGACATATTAGTTTTTAGGTTCCAGATGGAAGACTATTGTTTATTTATTTCTATAAGAAGCATAGAAAGCATATTATATGGGTAAAATTATTACTATTAGTACAGAACTATGGCTAGGCTATGCTTCACCAACACAAAGATTCAGTTTGCTGTCAAACTCACGTATCTACATTTACCTGGACAAAGTAGAGAAGCTTATTGCCAACCTGACACTAGCATTTAGAATATAACTGTACTTTCAACAAACTTTGCATAAATCAATGGTGCCAGCAATTTTAAGAAACTTTGTAATATATCTTATAAGAGAAATCAGCTTCTTCCCCACTTATCACCTACATCTTCTCCTCCCCTGCCTCGTGAACTTGTCACCCACTCTGAAAATACCTTCTCAAATCGTCTTGCTCAAAGAAAACATTCTACAGGCTCATTATACTCTATGGAGAGTGGAAGAGAGAGGTGGAGTGAGGAGCAGGGAGAGGAAACAGGGAGAAGAAAAATAGAGAAATCAAGGTGAACTTTCTAACAAGTCATATACCTCACCCCAGAGCTGCTTAACATTCAAACAGCTCAGGTCTGCTCTAAAATCTCTTCCATGTTGCTACTGCTTGGTGCTGGCTAGTAGAATAAAATGAATGCAGAGCAGAAACCCCTCTCTGTGTGCTGTGCTGTGCTTGGCAAATGTCACAGCTGCTCCCAGTGAATTGCAAAATAGTGAGAGAACCTGCAGGGGGGAAAACTGGAGAAAATGCAGGATATTGGTATTACTCATGTACAAACACAGGACAGCTTATTATGTATAGTAACTTGAAAGTACAATTACCCTTTAAGAGACATTCGTCACATCCACCCCTCCTAGGTTTCACCTCTACACAGTTTAACATTTTAATGTGTTGTATATACATATTATACATACTGGACAATAAAATTTGATAAATAAATTATTACAGATATGTCATATACTGTATGCTGTAATTTCAATGCACAAAATCAATTTTAGGCAACGTAGAAGCAAGGGTCTTCTTATGGTCAAGTTATACAGATAAATAAAATATATTTTGGTGGTTCATTCTGAAACACGTTTTTTGCATTCTTTTGGGATAGATAATACTATAAATAATATTGGTAACAGTAGTTAATAGACACAATCAGCTTGAAAGGTTTTACTGTGACAGCAGACCTGTCTGGCAGATGCCGCTGCCTACTTTAAATATTCAAATGTACTTGTATTTCTCAGTCTGTCTACACCAGATTTCAGCACCAAATTTGCACCTCCTGGCAGAATATCACACCAAAATGGCATCAACACCGTTTTTATGCATTTTTTGGCCAAGAGATGCAGATATAGAGCTCAAATTTTTACATCATAATCCTGCACACAATCTACACCTTCAGGCAAAAAAAATTGCATCACTATTGCATCAAAACCGCATGATGTTTTGATGCAGTCTTTTTTTTTTTGCGAGGAGGTGTAGATTGGGTGCAGGAATATCGGGTAGAAATTTCAGCACCAAATCTGCATGTCTTGGTAAAAAAGACGCAGTTTTCTGCCAGGTCTGTGAACTCAGTGACCTCACGTGAGGTGAGGCCACTCAGTTCAATGAGATTACCTGAGGTCAGATTACCTGCGGTCACAGGTGGATGACAATGGAAACCTCCAACTGTGACTGCAAATAACCCTCTCATGACTGCGGCTCAGTCTCTGCCTGAAACTCACAGCGGGCAGTCATGTTCTTTGCCCACGTGCTGTGCCTTTAGTCATGTAGCAGAGCTGGAATAGTCATGGGACCTCATGTGGATTACGTTGGACCTGAGTGTTTTGGGGATTAATAAAGATGTGAAGGAGGGTGGGTTTTTTGTATTTTATTTCAAATAAAGCAATTTTTTATGTTTGTTTATTTCTTTTCACTTATAGTTTAGTAATGGGGGGTCTTATAGACGCTTCCCATTAGTAATCAAGGGTTTAGTGGTAGCTGTGAGCTGTAATTAACTCCTTATTACCCCGATTGCCACGACACCATGGCAATATGGATGAGTCGGACAATTTTGGGCAGCTTCTGGCTGCTATTTTTAGGCTATTTTTAGGCTGGGCCAAAAGGCATGAGTCTTCCCGGCCTGAGAATACCAGCTCCCAGCTATTAGCTTTGTCATGGCTGGGTATCAAAACTGAGTGGGATTGCACAATTTTTTTTAAAACAATTAAAAAAAAGCAAAATATATCTTTGTACCGTGTTAGCCAGTAGAGATAAAAAAATTGTTTAAAAGAACAGAGAGTCCTCAGTGGTTGATACCTTTTAATGGCTAACTGAAAAGATGGTAATAATTGCAAGCTTTCGAGACTACTCAGGTCTCTTCATCAGGCATGGTATAACACAAAATCTGAAGAGTCACGTATTTATACACAACAGGACTTAGAATAGTGCAGTAAAAAAAAAAAAAAAAAAAGAAAAAAAAAAAAGAACAAGTTATATGAAACAGAACTATCTCTATGGCAGGGGGACAAGCTGTTCTAGCCATAAATACTGCTGCAGTTCAGTGTGAAAGTTTTATTGTCCTTTGATAAGGGTCTGGTCCAGGGCTGTGACATGCTCGGATGGTCAGAGGAGCACATCTTTTAACTGATGTAAAAAGACATGAATCCATGAGACACATTCATTCCTTCTCTGAATGTGTCAAAGGTCATCATAAGTTTGTACTCCCATAGTCTCCTGTCTCTCTGGGACTTGAAGTTTCCTTTCAATACCAGCAATTTCATGTCCATGATGCTGTGGTCTGGGTTACAAAAATGTTTGGCCACAGGTAGATCCATCCTTTTTTCTCTAATTGTGTGGCGGTGAGAATTCATCCTTGTCCTGAGCTGTTGTCCTGTCTCCCCTACATACAGACCCCCAGTTGGACATTTGGTACATATAATTAAGTACACCACATTGGTTGTGGTGCAGCTGAACGTACCTGGGATCTTGTAGTCCTGATGTGATCTGGGAATCTTTATCTTGTCCGTTGTCAATATTAATGGACAGGTCTTGCATTTTTTCTGGTTGCAGGGAAATGTTCCTGTTGGTGTTGGAGAGGACAGGGAGCTTCTGACAATGATGCTTCTTAGATTTGGGGGCTGTCTAAAACACAGAAGTGGGGGGTCTGGAAAAATAGATTTTAACCGGGCATCTTTTTGCAGTAATGGTTGTAGTTTCCGTGCAGCTCCTCTAAACACCTCCAGATGTGGATTGTAGGTGACTACAAGAGGGACCCGGTTGTTCTCTTCTTTGGTTTTATAATGTAGAAGATGGTTTCTTGATATTCTGGTGGCTCTTATAATCTGGTTTTCAATTGTTCTTGGGTGGTAGCCTTGATTCAAAAAGGTTTTTCTGAGGCCCTCAAGGTGATTGTCTCTATCTGTACTGTTGGAACATATCCGATTGTACCTGATAGCCTGGCTGTATACAATAGAGTTTTTTATGTGTTTTGGATGAAAACTGTCCCATTTCAGGTATGTTGGACGGTCAATTGGCTTCTTGTACAGGGATGTCTGTATTTCATTGTTCCGTAGTTTAATGATGGTGTCCAAGAAGTTGATTTCCGTGCAGGAGTAGTTGAGTGTTAGGTTGATGGTGGGATGAAACTGATTAAATTGTTCATGGAAGGTCTTCAGCTGCTCCTCAGACTCTGTCCAGATGATTAAAATATCATCAATGTAACGGTAGTAGGCCAGAGGCCTGATAGGACAAGAGGATAAAAAGTCACTCTCAAGCTTGGCCATGAAAAGATTTGCATATTGTGGTGCCATTTTGCTTCCCATTGCAGTCCCAGTCTCCTGTAGATATATGTCATTGTCAAATTCAAAGTAATTATGGGTGAGGATAAATTTTGTAAGCTTCACCACAGAATTGGCATCAGTTCCTGTATTTTCCAGGAAAATTTTGCAAGCATTTAATCCATCCTGGTGTGGAATATTCGAGTACAAGGATTCCACATCCATGGTGGCAAGGATGGTTCCCTCTGGAAGAGGACCTATTGCTGATAGTTTTTTCAATAGGTCAGTAGTGTCCTGGATGTAGCTGGTTGTATCCCTTACCAAGGGTTTAAGGATACCCTCTACCCATCCAGAGACTTGTTCAGTGAGGGTGCCCACACATGAAATGATGGGTCTTCCTGGGTTTCCAGATTTGTGAATTTTGGGAAGCATGTAGAATGTGCCTATTCTTGGACTCACCGGTATCAGTTCATCAGTTCTTATGGATATGTCAGGCAGACAAGAGGCCAACTTGTTAAGTTCCTTGTAATAGTCCTGTGTAGGGTCAGACTCCAATTTCTTATAGTAGCGTGTGTCCATCAGTTGTCTGTGTGCTTCCTTCATGTAGTCTGATTTGTTCATCATGACTATTGCACCCCCCTTGTCTGCAGGTTTAATGATGATTTCTTTGTTGGTTTTCAAAGATTTTATGGCCCTTCTCTCCTGGGCACTGATGTTGGATGGTTGCCTCCTGTGTGTGTCTAGGAAAGTGGATTTTACCAAATGTCTGAAAGTGTCTATATAGTTATCCAGATGAGGGTTGCGTCCTGGTGGAGGTGTCCAATCTGATCTTTTCCTGGTTGTCAAGATCCGTCTTCCTTCAGTCTGGGAGGATTCTGAAACATCTGCATCGCTAAAATATTCCCTCAGACGTAGTCTCCTGAAGTAATCTTCCATGTCGCTGCAGAGTTCAATTTTGTCTAGAGCTTTAGTCGGACAAAATGAGAGTCCTCTAGAAAGCACAGCAACTTCCATTTTGTTTGGTTTGTAATCCGAGAGATTGATAACACAGTTAGATGCTTTTGTGCCTTGAATGGACTTGGTTTCCAAGTTGTCAGGTTTTGGCTTTGTTCTCCACCTGTTTGTATTAAGTCCTGAATTGAGGCGCAGTCTGTGTAGCTTCTTTTCCTTGTTGTGGATCAGAAGGGTTCGTAGTCTGTAGTAGTATTGTTGTACTTCTTGTTCTGTGCTTTCTGGAAGTGTCTTCCTTTGTGTTTCAAATTCCCTCTGGATTTTACTCTTGATGCTGTAGAAGACATGCAAAAGGTGATTCCTTAGTCTCTCAGAAGTCCTGTGACAAAGGTTTTGTGCATAATGGGTATTGTAGGTATGTAGAATTGGGTTTGTAATCCAGAGTCCTTTGGGGATCAGATTCTCCTTTTTGCATTTGGATAAGAAAAATATGTCGCTGTCCAGTTGTGCGCGTTTCTTCAGAAGTGTCTTTAGTTCCATAAAGATGCGGTACATTCTGGTATCCTCCATTTTGATACAAGTAAAATATATCTTTGTACCGTGTTAGCCAGTAGAGATAAAAAAATTGTTTAAAAGAACAGAGAGTCCTCAGTGGTTGATACCTTTTAATGGCTAACTGAAAAGATGGTAATAATTGCAAGCTTTCGAGACTACTCAGGTCTCTTCATCAGGCATGGTATAACACAAAATCTGAAGAGTCACGTATTTATACACAACAGGACTTAGAATAGTGCAGTAAAAAAAAAAAAAAAAAAAGAAAAAAAAAAAAGAACAAGTTATATGAAACAGAACTATCTCTATGGCAGGGGGACAAGCTGTTCTAGCCATAAATACTGCTGCAGTTCAGTGTGAAAGTTTTATTGTCCTTTGATAAGGGTCTGGTCCAGGGCTGTGACATGCTCGGATGGTCAGAGGAGCACATCTTTTAACTGATGTAAAAAGACATGAATCCATGAGACACATTCATTCCTTCTCTGAATGTGTCAAAGGTCATCATAAGTTTGTACTCCCATAGTCTCCTGTCTCTCTGGGACTTGAAGTTTCCTTTCAATACCAGCAATTTCATGTCCATGATGCTGTGGTCTGGGTTACAAAAATGTTTGGCCACAGGTAGATCCATCCTTTTTTCTCTAATTGTGTGGCGGTGAGAATTCATCCTTGTCCTGAGCTGTTGTCCTGTCTCCCCTACATACAGACCCCCAGTTGGACATTTGGTACATATAATTAAGTACACCACATTGGTTGTGGTGCAGCTGAACGTACCTGGGATCTTGTAGTCCTGATGTGATCTGGGAATCTTTATCTTGTCCGTTGTCAATATTAATGGACAGGTCTTGCATTTTTTCTGGTTGCAGGGAAATGTTCCTGTTGGTGTTGGAGAGGACAGGGAGCTTCTGACAATGATGCTTCTTAGATTTGGGGGCTGTCTAAAACACAGAAGTGGGGGGTCTGGAAAAATAGATTTTAACCGGGCATCTTTTTGCAGTAATGGTTGTAGTTTCCGTGCAGCTCCTCTAAACACCTCCAGATGTGGATTGTAGGTGACTACAAGAGGGACCCGGTTGTTCTCTTCTTTGGTTTTATAATGTAGAAGATGGTTTCTTGATATTCTGGTGGCTCTTATAATCTGGTTTTCAATTGTTCTTGGGTGGTAGCCTTGATTCAAAAAGGTTTTTCTGAGGCCCTCAAGGTGATTGTCTCTATCTGTACTGTTGGAACATATCCGATTGTACCTGATAGCCTGGCTGTATACAATAGAGTTTTTTATGTGTTTTGGATGAAAACTGTCCCATTTCAGGTATGTTGGACGGTCAATTGGCTTCTTGTACAGGGATGTCTGTATTTCATTGTTCCGTAGTTTAATGATGGTGTCCAAGAAGTTGATTTCCGTGCAGGAGTAGTTGAGTGTTAGGTTGATGGTGGGATGAAACTGATTAAATTGTTCATGGAAGGTCTTCAGCTGCTCCTCAGACTCTGTCCAGATGATTAAAATATCATCAATGTAACGGTAGTAGGCCAGAGGCCTGATAGGACAAGAGGATAAAAAGTCACTCTCAAGCTTGGCCATGAAAAGATTTGCATATTGTGGTGCCATTTTGCTTCCCATTGCAGTCCCAGTCTCCTGTAGATATATGTCATTGTCAAATTCAAAGTAATTATGGGTGAGGATAAATTTTGTAAGCTTCACCACAGAATTGGCATCAGTTCCTGTATTTTCCAGGAAAATTTTGCAAGCATTTAATCCATCCTGGTGTGGAATATTCGAGTACAAGGATTCCACATCCATGGTGGCAAGGATGGTTCCCTCTGGAAGAGGACCTATTGCTGATAGTTTTTTCAATAGGTCAGTAGTGTCCTGGATGTAGCTGGTTGTATCCCTTACCAAGGGTTTAAGGATACCCTCTACCCATCCAGAGACTTGTTCAGTGAGGGTGCCCACACATGAAATGATGGGTCTTCCTGGGTTTCCAGATTTGTGAATTTTGGGAAGCATGTAGAATGTGCCTATTCTTGGACTCACCGGTATCAGTTCATCAGTTCTTATGGATATGTCAGGCAGACAAGAGGCCAACTTGTTAAGTTCCTTGTAATAGTCCTGTGTAGGGTCAGACTCCAATTTCTTATAGTAGCGTGTGTCCATCAGTTGTCTGTGTGCTTCCTTCATGTAGTCTGATTTGTTCATCATGACTATTGCACCCCCCTTGTCTGCAGGTTTAATGATGATTTCTTTGTTGGTTTTCAAAGATTTTATGGCCCTTCTCTCCTGGGCACTGATGTTGGATGGTTGCCTCCTGTGTGTGTCTAGGAAAGTGGATTTTACCAAATGTCTGAAAGTGTCTATATAGTTATCCAGATGAGGGTTGCGTCCTGGTGGAGGTGTCCAATCTGATCTTTTCCTGGTTGTCAAGATCCGTCTTCCTTCAGTCTGGGAGGATTCTGAAACATCTGCATCGCTAAAATATTCCCTCAGACGTAGTCTCCTGAAGTAATCTTCCATGTCGCTGCAGAGTTCAATTTTGTCTAGAGCTTTAGTCGGACAAAATGAGAGTCCTCTAGAAAGCACAGCAACTTCCATTTTGTTTGGTTTGTAATCCGAGAGATTGATAACACAGTTAGATGCTTTTGTGCCTTGAATGGACTTGGTTTCCAAGTTGTCAGGTTTTGGCTTTGTTCTCCACCTGTTTGTATTAAGTCCTGAATTGAGGCGCAGTCTGTGTAGCTTCTTTTCCTTGTTGTGGATCAGAAGGGTTCGTAGTCTGTAGTAGTATTGTTGTACTTCTTGTTCTGTGCTTTCTGGAAGTGTCTTCCTTTGTGTTTCAAATTCCCTCTGGATTTTACTCTTGATGCTGTAGAAGACATGCAAAAGGTGATTCCTTAGTCTCTCAGAAGTCCTGTGACAAAGGTTTTGTGCATAATGGGTATTGTAGGTATGTAGAATTGGGTTTGTAATCCAGAGTCCTTTGGGGATCAGATTCTCCTTTTTGCATTTGGATAAGAAAAATATGTCGCTGTCCAGTTGTGCGCGTTTCTTCAGAAGTGTCTTTAGTTCCATAAAGATGCGGTACATTCTGGTATCCTCCATTTTGATACAAGTAAAATATATCTTTGTACCGTGTTAGCCAGTAGAGATAAAAAAATTGTTTAAAAGAACAGAGAGTCCTCAGTGGTTGATACCTTTTAATGGCTAACTGAAAAGATGGTAATAATTGCAAGCTTTCGAGACTACTCAGGTCTCTTCATCAGGCATGGTATAACACAAAATCTGAAGAGTCACGTATTTATACACAACAGGACTTAGAATAGTGCAGTAAAAAAAAAAAAAAAAAAAGAAAAAAAAAAAAAGAACAAGTTATATGAAACAGAACTATCTCTATGGCAGGGGGACAAGCTGTTCTAGCCATAAATACTGCTGCAGTTCAGTGTGAAAGTTTTATTGTCCTTTGATAAGGGTCTGGTCCAGGGCTGTGACATGCTCGGATGGTCAGAGGAGCACATCTTTTAACTGATGTAAAAAGACATGAATCCATGAGACACATTCATTCCTTCTCTGAATGTGTCAAAGGTCATCATAAGTTTGTACTCCCATAGTCTCCTGTCTCTCTGGGACTTGAAGTTTCCTTTCAATACCAGCAATTTCATGTCCATGATGCTGTGGTCTGGGTTACAAAAATGTTTGGCCACAGGTAGATCCATCCTTTTTTCTCTAATTGTGTGGCGGTGAGAATTCATCCTTGTCCTGAGCTGTTGTCCTGTCTCCCCTACATACAGACCCCCAGTTGGACATTTGGTACATATAATTAAGTACACCACATTGGTTGTGGTGCAGCTGAACGTACCTGGGATCTTGTAGTCCTGATGTGATCTGGGAATCTTTATCTTGTCCGTTGTCAATATTAATGGACAGGTCTTGCATTTTTTCTGGTTGCAGGGAAATGTTCCTGTTGGTGTTGGAGAGGACAGGGAGCTTCTGACAATGATGCTTCTTAGATTTGGGGGCTGTCTAAAACACAGAAGTGGGGGGTCTGGAAAAATAGATTTTAACCGGGCATCTTTTTGCAGTAATGGTTGTAGTTTCCGTGCAGCTCCTCTAAACACCTCCAGATGTGGATTGTAGGTGACTACAAGAGGGACCCGGTTGTTCTCTTCTTTGGTTTTATAATGTAGAAGATGGTTTCTTGATATTCTGGTGGCTCTTATAATCTGGTTTTCAATTGTTCTTGGGTGGTAGCCTTGATTCAAAAAGGTTTTTCTGAGGCCCTCAAGGTGATTGTCTCTATCTGTACTGTTGGAACATATCCGATTGTACCTGATAGCCTGGCTGTATACAATAGAGTTTTTTATGTGTTTTGGATGAAAACTGTCCCATTTCAGGTATGTTGGACGGTCAATTGGCTTCTTGTACAGGGATGTCTGTATTTCATTGTTCCGTAGTTTAATGATGGTGTCCAAGAAGTTGATTTCCGTGCAGGAGTAGTTGAGTGTTAGGTTGATGGTGGGATGAAACTGATTAAATTGTTCATGGAAGGTCTTCAGCTGCTCCTCAGACTCTGTCCAGATGATTAAAATATCATCAATGTAACGGTAGTAGGCCAGAGGCCTGATAGGACAAGAGGATAAAAAGTCACTCTCAAGCTTGGCCATGAAAAGATTTGCATATTGTGGTGCCATTTTGCTTCCCATTGCAGTCCCAGTCTCCTGTAGATATATGTCATTGTCAAATTCAAAGTAATTATGGGTGAGGATAAATTTTGTAAGCTTCACCACAGAATTGGCATCAGTTCCTGTATTTTCCAGGAAAATTTTGCAAGCATTTAATCCATCCTGGTGTGGAATATTCGAGTACAAGGATTCCACATCCATGGTGGCAAGGATGGTTCCCTCTGGAAGAGGACCTATTGCTGATAGTTTTTTCAATAGGTCAGTAGTGTCCTGGATGTAGCTGGTTGTATCCCTTACCAAGGGTTTAAGGATACCCTCTACCCATCCAGAGACTTGTTCAGTGAGGGTGCCCACACATGAAATGATGGGTCTTCCTGGGTTTCCAGATTTGTGAATTTTGGGAAGCATGTAGAATGTGCCTATTCTTGGACTCACCGGTATCAGTTCATCAGTTCTTATGGATATGTCAGGCAGACAAGAGGCCAACTTGTTAAGTTCCTTGTAATAGTCCTGTGTAGGGTCAGACTCCAATTTCTTATAGTAGCGTGTGTCCATCAGTTGTCTGTGTGCTTCCTTCATGTAGTCTGATTTGTTCATCATGACTATTGCACCCCCCTTGTCTGCAGGTTTAATGATGATTTCTTTGTTGGTTTTCAAAGATTTTATGGCCCTTCTCTCCTGGGCACTGATGTTGGATGGTTGCCTCCTGTGTGTGTCTAGGAAAGTGGATTTTACCAAATGTCTGAAAGTGTCTATATAGTTATCCAGATGAGGGTTGCGTCCTGGTGGAGGTGTCCAATCTGATCTTTTCCTGGTTGTCAAGATCCGTCTTCCTTCAGTCTGGGAGGATTCTGAAACATCTGCATCGCTAAAATATTCCCTCAGACGTAGTCTCCTGAAGTAATCTTCCATGTCGCTGCAGAGTTCAATTTTGTCTAGAGCTTTAGTCGGACAAAATGAGAGTCCTCTAGAAAGCACAGCAACTTCCATTTTGTTTGGTTTGTAATCCGAGAGATTGATAACACAGTTAGATGCTTTTGTGCCTTGAATGGACTTGGTTTCCAAGTTGTCAGGTTTTGGCTTTGTTCTCCACCTGTTTGTATTAAGTCCTGAATTGAGGCGCAGTCTGTGTAGCTTCTTTTCCTTTTTGAATCAAGGCTACCACCCAAGAACAATTGAAAACCAGATTATAAGAGCCACCAGAATATCAAGAAACCATCTTCTACATTATAAAACCAAAGAAGAGAACAACCGGGTCCCTCTTGTAGTCACCTACAATCCACATCTGGAGGTGTTTAGAGGAGCTGCACGGAAACTACAACCATTACTGCAAAAAGATGCCCGGTTAAAATCTATTTTTCCAGACCCCCCACTTCTGTGTTTTAGACAGCCCCCAAATCTAAGAAGCATCATTGTCAGAAGCTCCCTGTCCTCTCCAACACCAACAGGAACATTTCCCTGCAACCAGAAAAAATGCAAGACCTGTCCATTAATATTGACAACGGACAAGATAAAGATTCCCAGATCACATCAGGACTACAAGATCCCAGGTACGTTCAGCTGCACCACAACCAATGTGGTGTACTTAATTATATGTACCAAATGTCCAACTGGGGGTCTGTATGTAGGGGAGACAGGACAACAGCTCAGGACAAGGATGAATTCTCACCGCCACACAATTAGAGAAAAAAGGATGGATCTACCTGTGGCCAAACATTTTTGTAACCCAGACCACAGCATCATGGACATGAAATTGCTGGTATTGAAAGGAAACTTCAAGTCCCAGAGAGACAGGAGACTATGGGAGTACAAACTTATGATGACCTTTGACACATTCAGAGAAGGAATGAATGTGTCTCATGGATTCATGTCTTTTTACATCAGTTAAAAGATGTGCTCCTCTGACCATCCGAGCATGTCACAGCCCTGGACCAGACCCTTATCAAAGGACAATAAAACTTTCACACTGAACTGCAGCAGTATTTATGGCTAGAACAGCTTGTCCCCCTGCCATAGAGATAGTTCTGTTTCATATAACTTGTTCTTTTTTTTTTTTCTTTTTTTTTTTTTTTTTTTTTTACTGCACTATTCTAAGTCCTGTTGTGTATAAATACGTGACTCTTCAGATTTTGTGTTATACCATGCCTGATGAAGAGACCTGAGTAGTCTCGAAAGCTTGCAATTATTACCATCTTTTCAGTTAGCCATTAAAAGGTATCAACCACTGAGGACTCTCTGTTCTTTTAAACAATTTTTTTATCTCTACTGGCTAACACGGTACAAAGATATATTTTACTTGTATCAAAATGGAGGATACCAGAATGTACCGCATCTTTATGGAACTAAAGACACTTCTGAAGAAACGCGCACAACTGGACAGCGACATATTTTTCTTATCCAAATGCAAAAAGGAGAATCTGATCCCCAAAGGACTCTGGATTACAAACCCAATTCTACATACCTACAATACCCATTATGCACAAAACCTTTGTCACAGGACTTCTGAGAGACTAAGGAATCACCTTTTGCATGTCTTCTACAGCATCAAGAGTAAAATCCAGAGGGAATTTGAAACACAAAGGAAGACACTTCCAGAAAGCACAGAACAAGAAGTACAACAATACTACTACAGACTACGAACCCTTCTGATCCACAACAAGGAAAAGAAGCTACACAGACTGCGCCTCAATTCAGGACTTAATACAAACAGGTGGAGAACAAAGCCAAAACCTGACAACTTGGAAACCAAGTCCATTCAAGGCACAAAAGCATCTAACTGTGTTATCAATCTCTCGGATTACAAACCAAACAAAATGGAAGTTGCTGTGCTTTCTAGAGGACTCTCATTTTGTCCGACTAAAGCTCTAGACAAAATTGAACTCTGCAGCGACATGGAAGATTACTTCAGGAGACTACGTCTGAGGGAATATTTTTGCGATGCAGATGTTTCAGAATCCTCCCAGACTGAAGGAAGACGGATCTTGACAACCAGGAAAAGATCAGATTGGACACCTCCACCAGGACGCAACCCTCATCTGGATAACTATATAGACACTTTCAGACATTTGGTAAAATCCACTTTCCTAGACACACACAGGAGGCAACCATCCAACATCAGTGCCCAGGAGAGAAGGGCCATAAAATCTTTGAAAACCAACAAAGAAATCATCATTAAACCTGCAGACAAGGGGGGTGCAATAGTCATGATGAACAAATCAGACTACATGAAGGAAGCACACAGACAACTGATGGACACACGCTACTATAAGAAATTGGAGTCTGACCCTACACAGGACTATTACAAGGAACTTAACAAGTTGGCCTCTTGTCTGCCTGACATATCCATAAGAACTGATGAACTGATACCGGTGAGTCCAAGAATAGGCACATTCTACATGCTTCCCAAAATTCACAAAT
Source organism: Anomaloglossus baeobatrachus (assembly GCF_048569485.1). Lineage (NCBI taxonomy): Eukaryota > Metazoa > Chordata > Amphibia > Anura > Aromobatidae > Anomaloglossus > Anomaloglossus baeobatrachus. Next base: position 465,417,462 of record NC_134356.1, read on the forward strand.
CTGGAAACCCAGGAAGACCCATCATTTCATGTGTGGGCACCCTCACTGAACAAGTCTCTGGATGGGTAGAGGGTATCCTTAAACCCTTGGTAAGGGATACAACCAGCTACATCCAGGACACTACTGACCTATTGAAAAAACTATCAGCAATAGGTCCTCTTCCAGAGGGAACCATCCTTGCCACCATGGATGTGGAATCCTTGTACTCGAATATTCCACACCAGGATGGATTAAATGCTTGCAAAATTTTCCTGGAAAATACAGGAACTGATGCCAATTCTGTGGTGAAGCTTACAAAATTTATCCTCACCCATAATTACTTTGAATTTGACAATGACATATATCTACAGGAGACTGGGACTGCAATGGGAAGCAAAATGGCACCACAATATGCAAATCTTTTCATGGCCAAGCTTGAGAGTGACTTTTTATCCTCTTGTCCTATCAGGCCTCTGGCCTACTACCGTTACATTGATGATATTTTAATCATCTGGACAGAGTCTGAGGAGCAGCTGAAGACCTTCCATGAACAATTTAATCAGTTTCATCCCACCATCAACCTAACACTCAACTACTCCTGCACGGAAATCAACTTCTTGGACACCATCATTAAACTACGGAACAATGAAATACAGACATCCCTGTACAAGAAGCCAATTGACCGTCCAACATACCTGAAATGGGACAGTTTTCATCCAAAACACATAAAAAACTCTATTGTATACAGCCAGGCTATCAGGTACAATCGGATATGTTCCAACAGTACAGATAGAGACAATCACCTTGAGGGCCTCAGAAAAACCTTTTTGAATCAAGGCTACCACCCAAGAACAATTGAAAACCAGATTATAAGAGCCACCAGAATATCAAGAAACCATCTTCTACATTATAAAACCAAAGAAGAGAACAACCGGGTCCCTCTTGTAGTCACCTACAATCCACATCTGGAGGTGTTTAGAGGAGCTGCACGGAAACTACAACCATTACTGCAAAAAGATGCCCGGTTAAAATCTATTTTTCCAGACCCCCCACTTCTGTGTTTTAGACAGCCCCCAAATCTAAGAAGCATCATTGTCAGAAGCTCCCTGTCCTCTCCAACACCAACAGGAACATTTCCCTGCAACCAGAAAAAATGCAAGACCTGTCCATTAATATTGACAACGGACAAGATAAAGATTCCCAGATCACATCAGGACTACAAGATCCCAGGTACGTTCAGCTGCACCACAACCAATGTGGTGTACTTAATTATATGTACCAAATGTCCAACTGGGGGTCTGTATGTAGGGGAGACAGGACAACAGCTCAGGACAAGGATGAATTCTCACCGCCACACAATTAGAGAAAAAAGGATGGATCTACCTGTGGCCAAACATTTTTGTAACCCAGACCACAGCATCATGGACATGAAATTGCTGGTATTGAAAGGAAACTTCAAGTCCCAGAGAGACAGGAGACTATGGGAGTACAAACTTATGATGACCTTTGACACATTCAGAGAAGGAATGAATGTGTCTCATGGATTCATGTCTTTTTACATCAGTTAAAAGATGTGCTCCTCTGACCATCCGAGCATGTCACAGCCCTGGACCAGACCCTTATCAAAGGACAATAAAACTTTCACACTGAACTGCAGCAGTATTTATGGCTAGAACAGCTTGTCCCCCTGCCATAGAGATAGTTCTGTTTCATATAACTTGTTCTTTTTTTTTTTTCTTTTTTTTTTTTTTTTTTTACTGCACTATTCTAAGTCCTGTTGTGTATAAATACGTGACTCTTCAGATTTTGTGTTATACCATGCCTGATGAAGAGACCTGAGTAGTCTCGAAAGCTTGCAATTATTACCATCTTTTCAGTTAGCCATTAAAAGGTATCAACCACTGAGGACTCTCTGTTCTTTTAAACAATTTTTTTAAAAAAAAGCTGCATGCGTTCCCTCTTATTTTGATAGACAGTTAAGATAAGCACATGGGGGGCTGAAGCCTGTAGCCCTATGCTTTATCTGTGCTGGTTATCATAACATGGTGGACCCTATGCCAATTTTTTAATTTATTTATTTTTACACTAATATAGACACAGAGTCTCTCGTTGTAGCGCGTCTGTCTGCTTGCACTCAGAGACATGGGGACTGCAGGTGAGTAGACGAAGCAGTGCATATGCATGAAGGATAATGAGTGGCCCTGGAAGTAGTATGAGTGGCCCGGAAGCAGTGTACAGCCACGTGAGAGACTCTGTAATTATAAAGTGCCTACTTTCCCCTTTTTTCTTTATTTTTCCTTTATTCTTTTTTTAATTACCCGAGTTGGCAGACTTGGATCGTTACCCAAAGTTTTCTGAGAAATCTGAGCCTGGGGCCAGTGCTCAGGTACTTTTGAACCCTCGCGGATCCGGAATTTTTCACAGTCTGGATCCACCCATCACTACTGTCCAGGCCCGGACTGACGATAGGGCAATTCTGGCAAATGCCAGATGAGTCGGTCCCTGTAGTGGGCCGGTGCCTGTAGTGGCCGCTCTGTCTGTAGTCACCACCGCTCTGCTCAGCAGAGTGCAGGCCGGGCAGCATTTTTTGCCGTGCGCACACTAGCTGCAGCAGGACCAGGAGGCAGCGTGCTGTGCTGTGGCGGCCCTGCTGTGTGATAGTGTGCCCGGCATGCACACACTGCTGAGGAGCGTGGCGATGGCAGTACTGGTGACTGCAGCTTCCTCCTTCCTATTCAAATGTATTTGCGTCTCTCAGACGTAAATACATTTGAACACTGTAACGCCGAGACTGGGCCCCGCCCCCGACGTGCAGCAACGGGATGAGATCAGCACCTTGCTGACATCATCACAGTGCTGCAGGTGCCACACAGCATACATCAGGCAGCGGTAAGCGCTCCATGGAGGAGCCGAAGATGAAAAGTTTAATTAATGGGGATGAGTGGGGAGGAGCTGAGGGCATACAATGGGGGAACATTTGTGAAGGAACACAGCTTTGTGGCACGCAGGGGTGGTTACTGTATTCCAAGGGAGGGGGGGGAGTCAGGAGTGTGTAGTGATGGGGTAGTGTATTTTGTGTGTGTGTAGGAGGTGATGGGGTGGTGCATTGTATTATGTCTGGGGAGGGAGTAATAGGGGGTGCATTATATTGTATGAGTGTGGGTTTAGTGGGTGATGGAGGTGCATTTTATTGTGTGTGATTGTGTGAGTGTAAGGGGTGTGCATTGTATTGTGTGAATGGGAGGAGGTGATGGGTGGTGCATTGCATTGTGTGTGGGGAGGGGTAATGGAAGGTGTATTGTATTGTGTGTGGGGAGGGGTAATGGAGGGTGCATTGTATTGTGTGTGTTTGTGTGTGTGTGTGTGTGTGGGGAGGGGGTAATGGGGGTGCATTGTATTTGTGTGTGTGTGTGTGTGTGTAGGGGGTGATGGGGGGTGCATTGTATTGCGTGCGTGTGTGTGTGTGTGGAGGGGCAATGGGGGTGCATTGTATTGTGTGTGTGTGGGGGGGAAGTATAATCGAGGGTGCATTGTATTGTGTGTGTGTGTGTGTGTGTGTGTGTGTGGAAATTGCAAAAGAGCAGTTTGGGGGGAATATATCAATAAATATTAATAATAATAATAATAATAAATAATAATAAAAGGGGCAATATGGGGGGATATTATGGAGAGAGGCAGTGTTGGGATTAGTTTGGCTCAAACAGAAAAGTTAATCAGAACCAATAGAAAAAAAAACATGACAATACAAAATACAAGTCAATGGGTCCGCAAAATCCCCGGAAGCACTTCCGTGTGCCTTCCGTCAGGTACCCCTGCAGTCTATGTCCCACTTCCCCACCAGCCCCACATCTGATTGCAGAGCAGTGTGTCAGCAGCTTCTTGCATAGCAGTGTGTGAGCAGGTGCGGGGATGACGAGCGCTGACATCAGGAGGTTACTTAAGTTCATTACCTGCTGTGACGATCTCCGCTGTACTCGTGATGTCAGCGCTCGTCACTGACTTTCATGTCCACCGCATTCTCACATCTGGTCTTGCGAGTGGCCCGAGGCTGTGACTAGCGGTAACGTCATGGGACGCTCGCGATACGTCACTTGTGAACGCGGCAGACAATGAAAGTCGGTGACGAGCGCTGATGTGATAAGTTCAGCGGAGTTCATCACCGCAGGTAATAATCTGAGCTAACCTCATGATGTCGGCGCTCGTCATGCCCTGCAGTTACCTGGCCTGACCTAATGATGCTAGCTCAGGTCACTGCACTGCTCTCCGAGCCAATGGGGAACATTCTGTTCTTCATTGACTGGGACAGTGAGTATGGATTGTCATGGGATCCCCTTATTGGATTACACCGGACAAATAAAAATTTGTTTGTCGTCTATTTTTTTCATTACTGACTGAGTTAGTGATGTTGGGTGTCTGATAGACGCCGTGAAATCACTAATGCCAGGGCTTGATGCCAGATGACATTACACAGCTGGTATCAACCCCATATATTACCCCGTTTGCCACCGCACCAGGGCAATGGGATGAGCTGGGGAGAAGCACCACGACTTGTGCATGTAACGGATGCGCCACATCTGGGGAAGCTGCGGCCTGTTATTTTTAGGCTGGGGGGGTCCAATAACTGTGGACCTCCCTAGTCTGAGAATACCAGACCACAGCTGTCCGCTTTACCTTGGCTGGTGACCCAATTTTGGGGACCCCACTTTTTTTGTGTTGTTTTTTTTTTAATTATTTATTTAACTTAATTTAAAATAACAGCTTAGGGTGCCCTCTGTTTTGGATTACCAGCCAAGATAGAGCTGCCAGCTGCGGTCTGCAGGCTGCCGCTGTCTGCTTCACCTTAGCTGGCTATAAAAAATAGGGGGGACACCAAGTTGTTATTTAAATTATTTATTTATTTTTTGGCAAATTACTTACAGCAAAGATGGGCTACAGTGTGTACATCGCACAGGTCAAAAACTAATACTCTGGCAGGATACAGCTAAGCCCCCACTAAGTGGAGGCATCACAGGTGCAGGAGGAGCAAATCACACACACACTTCCAAGGAATGGAGGGGGAGATTGCTGGATGATAAAACTGCACACTGATGGCTTGCATAGAGCGCTGTTCACACATGCAGATACACAGTCACAAACCCGCAGCCTATTAGGTGACGCCCATACTATTAGATCAAGCGGGCTGCCAAGCCGTACCCCATCTGTGCACCATACAGGGACAGAAACTCTGTGCAAGGCTTAACAGAAAGGGGCCTGGCTGTATCCTGTACAAAAAAATATATGAGGTTTTAGTTGATATTTATGGTCATAAAACGGAAGCCTACAACCCTCGTCACGGGAACCCCATGCTTGTAGGTCCCTACACTAAATATAAAAATAAGTAATACTTAATTTTTGGAGCATATTTAGTCCTCTTTTTTGTTGCTATTTTTATATTTTTTGGCTAAGTACAAGGCTAAACACCTTTTAGTGCCACATGAAAGGCACTAAAGGGTGCAAGATTACAAAATGCTTGGGAGTGGGACATTATATATGTCTTTCTTATCTATCTTTCTATTATCTATCCCCCTATCTATTATGTATCACCTATTATTTATTATCTATCTATGTATCTAGCTATCTATTTGATCAATCTATCTATCTATCTATCTAGCTATCTATCTTTCTAGCTTTTGACTGTATGTAACCCTACTTCCATTTTTTTGCCATCCGCAAAAAGAAATGGAAGGCACACGGATGGCACATGGACTGTATACCGAACGGATGCGGATGTCACAAAGATGTCACATAGATATATCCGTCTGAAAACAAAAGAGTGAAAAATAGGGATTTACCAAATAAATGGTGAGATAGGTGAAATTGAAACCACTCACCTGGCAGGGTTGTGGCAGGCACAACTCCTATATAAGGTATAATTTAATGTCGGTTGCTGCAGCTCCACGTGAATAATCTGGAAGGTACTGGAGAAAGAATGGATGTATTGCCGCGCTACCACTAATGTGAAGAAGTGTTGATCAATATTAGTTATTTATTTTACAGATCGACGCGCTTCTGGGATCAGGTCCCCTTCCTCAGGACCATGGAAATCAACAACAGTGTATGTAACACTCCTTCCATTTTTTTTGCTGTCCACAAAAAAAAAAAACGGAAGACACACGGATGGCACATGGACTGTATACGGAAAGGATGTGGATATCACACAGATGTCACATGAATATATCCGTGGAAAAAGAAGACTATTTTTTTGCGGACTGCAAAAATGGGATGGTCGTGTGAATGTACCCTAAGGTGCAGCATGCACTGAGAGTCATCAGAAAAGAGATAATGACATAAATAGTGCAAAATACCCGTTCCTGCTGGTTAAAGATGGGTGTATGATGTCCACCCCAAAGCGCGTTTTAGCATCACCTTCATCATAGGTAGTCATGCAGACATTGCTTGTAAATGAGGTCGATTTCAGCTAGGTGAACTTACCCAGCTGCACTACCACTGTGTATGCAATCAATGTCACTAACACCTCACTGCAAACAGTGATAGCATGACTGTCACAGTTCCGCCTCCCCGTCCACATGGCTAGGGGGCGGAGCCTTCTCCCGAGCCTCACTTCCGCAGCTTGGATGCTTTAAAAACTGGCATCTCCAGTGAACCAGCGCTGGCTATAAGCTTAGCGCTGCTTTGCCTGTGATTGCTGGTCCTGTAAGTGTTATCCTGATCCGTCTGTGCACCCATGCCCTGTCTGTGTTCCGTCCCCTAGTCGTTCCCCCATTCCTCTGTTCCCTCTCCTACCTCCCTACTTGGTTGCTTCCCCTTGTACTGACCTCGGCCTGACCTCGACTCCGCTTCTGCTCTTTCCTCCGGTCCTCCTTCTGCCCATACTGTGTTTGACGCAGCCTGCCTGACCATTCCTCGCACGCCCCGCAGCTCCGCTCCCCAGCTGTGCTGTGAGGCAGTGTCCGAGCACACACTGTGTATCTACTTCCTGGTTCTTGTTGTTCTGTGTAGTGTCTTCTGTTGCAGAGCTCTGGCTCCCCCCGGTGGCAGCTTGACAATGACTAATAGCATGAGACCAGCACTGCCGAGATGGATGAGGCAGACAGAACAGCAGGTGCAGGCGGGTAGAGGAAATGGCTGAGACAAGGTTACAGGTGCAAGTAGGTGGATACAGGTACAGGTAACGGACACTGACCTAACTGCTAGCTAACTAGATGAACATGCACTAACTAACTGACCATGGTACTCATGGACCTCCCCTAGAGGGAGGGTTCTATAAGGGATTTTCCCATGAACAAAGTTAAGTACAAAGTTGATTTTAATCAATGGAGCTTAGAATAATAATATTTTTTATATATACGGTATACTCTCTTCCTCCTCACCCCAATAGATATGGTATGATCAGACCATGTTCCGTGCACTGTCAGAAACAGCCATTACACAGTACATTGCAAGGACGCATATACAAGTACATCTTAATAAATTAGAATATCATCAGAAAGTTAATTTATTTCAGTAATTCAATACAAAAAGGGAAACGCATATATTATATAGCATAATTACAAACAGAGTGATCTATTTCAAGTGTTTATATCTGTTAATGTTGATGATTATGGCTTACAGCAAATGAAAACCTAAAAATCATTACATACAATTAGAATAATTACCACAAAACACCTGCAAAGTCTGGTTCAGTCAGCTACACAATCATGGGGAAGACTGCTGACTTGACAGATATCCAGAAGGCAGTCATTGATACACTCCACAAGGAGGGTAAGTCACAAAAGATCATTGCTGAAGAAGCTGGTTGTTCACAGAGTGCTGTATCCAAGCATATTAATGGCAAGTTGAGTGGAAGGAAAAAGTGTGGTAGAAAAAGGTGCACAAGCAACCGGGATAACTGCAGCCTTGATAGGATTGTTAAGAAAAGGCCAATTTGGGGGAGATTCACAAGTAGTGGACTGCTGCTGGAGTCGGTGCTTCAAGAGCCACCACACACAGACATATCCAGGACATGGGATACAACTGTTGCATTACATATGTCAAGCCACTCATGACTAATAGACAACATCAGAAGCATCTTACCTAGGCCAAGGAGAAAAAGAACTGAATTGTTGCTCAGTGGTCCAAGGTGTTATTTTCAGATGAAAATAAATTTTGCATTTCATTTGGAAATCAAGGTCCCAGAGTCTGGAGGAAGAGTGGAGAGGCCACAATCCAAGCTGCTTGAGGTCTAGTGTGAAGTTTTCACAATCAGTGATGGTTTGGGAAGCCATGTCATCTGCTGGTATAGGTCCACTGTGTTTTATCAAGACCAAAGTCAGTGCAGCCATCTACCAGGAAATTTTAGAGCACTTCATGCTTCCCTCTGCCGACAAGCTTCTTGGAGATGGAAATTTCATTTTCCTGCAGGATTTGGCACCAATCCACACTGCCAAAAGTACCAATACCTCGTTTAGTAACAACAGTATTACTGTGCTTAATTGGCCAGCAAACTCGCCTGACCTAAACCTCATAGAGAATCTAAGGGGTATTGACAAGAGGAAGATGAAAGACACCAGACCAACAATGCAGATGAGCTGAAGGCCACTATCAAAAAAACCTGGGCTTCCATAACAGCGCAACAGTGCTACAGGCTGATTAGCTCCATAGCACGCCACATTGATGTAGTAATTCATGCAAAAGGAGCCCTGACTAAGTATTGAGTGTGTAGCACCCACGGGGCAAGGAGTTAACTTGTTACTCATCGCTGGGCCAGTGATGTCGGGTCAGTGGGATGTCATGGGGTGGCCCTTGTGCCCGGCTTCGTGGTCCAGAGGTGTACAATAAAGTAGGGGGTAGTGATAATGATGGAAGTTTGAGTTTGTGATGCCACTTGCAGTATGCAGCCAGGGAATTAGACGCCTCTGCTGTCGCTGTCCTCCAGGGCGGATGGTAGTAGCAGCTAAGATGTTTCTGCTCCCCACAGGTTGCGCGGACCCCAAGGAGGATGATGAGGGGAGTATTAATGGCCGTTGGTGCTGAAGCATGGGGCGATGGCGATGGGAATGACAGGCGGACACAGTCTCTGCGGGTTCCAGGTGTTTTACTCACAATTCTGCCACTCACCCGGGAAGTACTGGTCACCCGCTGTGATGGGCTCCGTCGAACCCGGATCCTTTAGAGGTCAGTCCGGTGCGGTAGTCGATGGGCCATTCCTCTCTGCGCCGTGTAAGATGGATCCCCGTGGCTTAAAGCTACTTGGGGACCCCAGTCCGTGTTGAGTGTAACTCCCGTCCCGTTTCCAGGTGCCACAGTTTCGCAGTGGGGCCCGACTCTGATCTAGGCCCCAGATTCTATGTGGCACTGTGCTGTGGGCACTGTGTTGGCCAGAGGGAAGTACAATCCCCCTGTCCAGCAGATTCTGGAAAACCAACTTGAAGTATGATCTCCCCTAGGGTTCAGCACCCTGAGCAGCGCTGATCACGAGGGAGCAATTAAGCTCTCACCTCGACGACCATGTGAACTCCTGCGTCCCACCAGAGCCACCGGTAAAACCGTCTGCTCCTTTCCTCTCCTACTGGAGAACTCTCTAACTGTCGTGTTGGCTCCTGACTCCCTGTTACGTCGCCACCGGAGTCTGCTCCAGCGGCTTCTGCTCCGATCGCCAGGCGATGCCATGTTCCCACCATGGATAGTGCTGGTGATGGGAGAGGAGTTGGTGCCTGTGGCTCTGCGAAGCACAGGCTCCGCTCATCCACTAGGCTGGATTTCCCTGGAACCTGCAGTATCACTGGCTGACTGTAGGTGGCGTGTGTCTTCTGGCTGAAGTTGCCAACATTCACCTGCAGCCAATGGGAAGACACCACACCCTTCTTATTCCCCCTCCTGTCACATGACCACTGCCAGAGATAGTTCTGATTTCCTGGCTCCTGTTCCGTCCTATTCTGTTTAGTGATTGCTGTGTGCTGATTTCTGCGTGTTTTTGACTACCCTCCTGCCTACCGTTTTTGTACCTCGCTGCCTGATCCGGATTTGACCTCTGCTACATTTTCTGATTACGTCATTGCCTGCCGATTCTGTTCCTGTTCCGCAATTCCTGGTTTGACCCTGCCTGACTACAGCCTTCCACAGGTAGCGATCTCCAGGGCCCTGTGTAATTCCAAATCCCTGTATAGGGGTTAAAGGGTTTCAGGGTTCTGGGGGTCCTGCTTAGTGAGTGGCTTCCCTCTAGCCTCCCTATTACGGCCCATCTACAAGGAGAGAAAAAAAATGGATTCTCTCCATGCTGTACTAAATCAGGCGCACACCCTTTCTGGCCTTGTTCATGGACTTACACAGCAAATGCAGGATCTCAGGTCTGCTCAGGTTCAAGCCCCTGCACCACCTATCTCATCGTGTCCAGAGTCCCGTCAACTGCAAGGGAGCAGATCCCGTTGTGGAGCCAAACATGGAGTACCTGGATCTCAGAGGCAATTGTTTCTAAAGGAGCAGCAGCGTCTGAGTGGGCTCCAGGATACCTGCTCAGGCGCCCAGGTACTACCTGCAGACCCTATGAGGTTAATGATACCTGTCTTCTTGTCTCACCAGGGAAAATCTTTGCGGCTGCAGGCATTTGTTGATTGTGGATCTGCAGCTAATTTCATAGACACTATTGTAGCAAAAGAGCTGGGGTTGCCTTTGCTAAGATTGAATGCTCCCATTAGGATATCTGCTATAGATAGTACACCTCTCACTCAGGGTGTGGTTACTTTTGTAACTCCAGAGATCTCAATGCTGGTGGGGGCTCTGCATGTAGAATCTGTGTCATTTTTTGTTCTTGAGAATCTGATGTCAGCAGTGGTATTGGGCATGCCATGGCTGCGCAAACATAACCCAGTCATAGACTGGCACCAGGGTGAGATTGTGCGCTGGAGCCCTGAGTGTCAGGAGACATGCATGTCTTTATCTGTTAACTTGACTAGAGCTGAACCTATTTTCATACCTTATGCATTCAGGGAATTTGCTGATGTGTTTTCTGTGTCTGAGTCTGAAAAATTACCTCCTCACAGAGATTATGACTGCCCCATAGATTTGGTCCGCAATTCCCGACTCCCCAAGGGTAAAATGTATAATCTTTCTGGTCCGGAGCGTCAGGCCATGAAAGATTATATAGCAGACAGTCTGCAGAGAGGGTTTATCAAACCATCCAGGTCACCAGTCGGTGCTGGATTCTTTATTGTTGATAAAAAAGACGGTGGATTCAGACCTTGTATTGACTACCGTGAACTTAATGCTATTACTATAAAGAATCAGTACCTCTGCCACTCATCCCCGATCTGTTTAACCAGCTCATAGGAGCTCGGTGGTTCACCAAGCTGGATCTCAGGGGTGCTTATAACCTACTCCGCAACAGAGAAGGAGATGAGTGGTAAACGGCATTTAACACTCCAGAGGGACACTATGAGTACCTGGTAATGCCTTTTGGGTTAAGTAATGCGCCGGCTGTCTCTCAGAACTTTTTTAATGACATTTTCAGAGATATTTGTGGTCAATATGTGGTGGTCTATCTGGATGATATCCTGATTTATTCTCCTGATGCTACGTCACATGTCCAACATGTATGCACTGTACTCCAGAGACTAAGGGAGAACTCCCTATTTGCTAAATATGAGAAATGTGGTTTTTTTTAGGCAGAAGTTAATTTCCTGGGTTATATATTGTCTGCAGAAGGCTTCCGCATGGATCCCTCTAAGCTTCAACCGATTAAGGAGTGGGTGCAACCCAAGTCTCTGAAAGCCTTGCAGCGTTTCCTTGGGTTTGCTAATTATTACCGCAAATTTATTAGAATGTAATGGCATGCCTGGATCCACAGACTCAGATGGGCTGTAATGGGGAGGCTAGAGGGAAGCCACTCACTAAGCAGGACCCCCAGAACCCTGAAACCCTTTAATCCCTATACAGGGATTTGGAATTACACAGGGCCCTGGAGATCGCTACCTGTGGAAGGCTGCAGTCCAATGAGAGTAGTAGTCAGGCAGGGTCAAACCAGGAATTGCGGAACAGGGACAGAATCGGCAGGCAATGACGTAATCAGAAAACGTAGCAGAGGTCAAATCCGGATCGGGCAGCGAGGTACAAAAATGGTAGGCAGGAGGGAAGTCAAAAACACGCAGAAATCAGCACACAGGCATCACTAAACAGAATAGGATGGAACAGGAGCCAGGAAATAAGAACTATCTCTGGCAGTGGTCATGTGACAGGAGGAGGAATAAGAATGGTGTGGTGTCTTCCCATTGGCTGCAGGTGAATGTTGGCAACTTCAGCCGGAAGACACACGCCACCTACAGTCAGCCAATAGTACTGCAGGTTCCAGGGAAAAACAGCCTAGTGGATGAGCGGAGCCTGTGCTTCACAGAGCCACGGGCACCAACTCCTCTCCCATCACCAGCACTATCTATGGTGGGATCATGGCATCGCCTGGTGATCGGAGCAGAAGTCGCTGGAGCAGACTCCGGTGGCGACGTAACACTCCCCCTGGTGGCTGCTCCTCCCCCGGGTCCCTGTCACTAGTGGGTGGCTGCCCCCCATGTTTGGTAACTGCCTTAAAAACCCGATCCTAGCCCGGTTCCCAGTGGGGAGGGCAACCTGGTTGTGTGTATGAGTTGTGTAATTGGAACTGGTACCGACCTCCTCTGGATTCGGGTTAAGCACTGCACTTTAAGTGAGGTGCAGTACCCTGTGGTGACTAAAGCCTCAGGGGCACCACAAGTGCATTTACTGTACATACTTTTCAGTAGGCCAACATTTCTGAGTTCAAAATTATTTTCTCAGTTGCTCTTATATCACATTTTAATTTTCTGAGCTAATGACTTTTGGGTTTTCTTTGCCTGCAAGCCATAATCATCAACATTAAAAGAAATAAACACTTGAAATAGATCACTCTGTTTGGAATGACTCTATAATATATACATTTCCCTTTTTGTATTGAATTACTAAAATACATTAACTTTTTGATGATAATCTAATTTATTGAGAAGCACTTATATAATAGAGCATTCTAGAATTCTGTATATACGTACCCAAGCCAATCTGTATAGTATAAAAAGACATTTTATTATATTCACCTATGCGACGGTCTGATCCAATGGATGGTGATGATCTTGATCCTCTTTTCTTACAATCGCCATCCTCTTTCCCTGCTTTGTGTGGATAATGCATCCTAAGTCATCCACACAGTGTCCTATATTGTGTTCCTTTGCATGGGCACCTTTCTCTGCCCTCCTGAGGGCAGAACAAAGTTTTGTAGTGCACATTCACAGGCATTTTTTGAAATTTCCTTGTGCCTGCTTAGTACAACACTTTGCTCTACCCTCGGCAGGGTAGAGAGAATTCGCATGTGCTGGAGTGGAATGTAGGACACTATGTGCATGATGTAAGACGCGTCTCCACACAGAGCAGGGAAGGAGGATCACAAGAAGAGAGGCGGCGCCAAATCAATACCAGAGATGCCCATTGGACTGGACTGCCCCGCAGGGGTGTATAATAAATGCTGTATATAAGGGCCTGCTGGTGGTGACCGTACGTTATATGGGAAAAACTTGGTCCCTGATCCATTTAAATAAATAAAAAAACTATACTTGTTTGATATTTACATAATCATACTTACTTGGAGAATTTGTAAAATAGTAGAAAAAAAACAGCACACCCAATCTGGAGAAATGCCATGCGTTCAGGACAGTGCAAGGACCATGGTTCACAGCCAGGCCAGGTTGTCTCAGGCAAATTAAACAAGGTAAAAATACAGCATCCAGGGTCCAAACGTTGCTTAAAAAAACTCTTTTTTTTAATAATCATTATAAAGTCAATATTCCATATCCTTAAAACAGCATCAGTTTTATGATAAAGTTAACGTTGTAAATAAAAAAAAATTAAAAACTATTGCAGAATTTAACTTTTTTGCTATTTTGCCCACTTGGAATTTTTTCTGCTTACTATTACATCATCTGATAAAATAGATGGTGTTATTCAAAATAATAATTCATCCTGCAAAAAACAAGTCCTTACACGGCTATATCAACAGAAAAATAAAAAAGTTATGGTTCTTGGAATAAGGGGAGGAAAAAATTAAAGCGCAAAGATGAAAAATTGCCGAGTACTTAAAGGGTTAATGGGGGCACATTTATGCTCTGAGCCTAGGGCAGTATGAACTGTAAATACGGCCCTGTTTCCAAGACTACTGCCCTTGCATTGGTGTGAAAAAGCTTGATTTTCAAGTTTTTTAGTTGTTTTCTCCATATTCCATGTTGTCTATACTTGTGCTTGCAGTAACTTCTTTCTAGGTATTCTCTCCAGGAAAAATACTTAACCTTAGGTCAGTACATAAATCTAGAAAACCAGATTTATGCAGCTTGTAATGTCTATGTAAGGTGCAGGTCACATATTGTTGTCATTATGGAAAAAGTACCATCTTTTAAGTGAGTCAATACATGTCACTTTTTAGAAAGCTAGTGGGCAAAAGGAACCCGGTGGACAAAATGATCCAACTACCTCTTGAAGCTCATCAAGAGAATGCCAAGAGTGTGCAAAGCAGTAATCAAAGCAAAAGGAGGCTACTTTGAAGAACCTAGAATATAAGACATATTTTCAGTTGTTTCACACTTTTTTGTTAAGTATTTCATTCCACATGTGTTAATTCATAGTCTTGATGCCTTCAATGTGAAGCTACAATTTTCAGAGTCATAAAAAAAACCAAGGAGAAAATTGTAGAAAAAATACCCTGACTATAAATAAATAAATTGCAAGTGCTTAATAAACAGGGTACTTAGTATATACATTTTTGCAAAAAGGTAAGAAGCTGTCTCACCTCGTCACGGTGTACCCATCTGAGACAGTCCCTAACCTACTAAAGTTAAAAACATATTCTGTACCTGACTAGTGTCATGTCAAAACTTCAATAGGGATGGTAAAGTGGTTAGCTGGGTCCCAGATTAAATACACAGCAAAAAGTGAGAAGCAGGTAATTGTTCAGCCTCAGTATCAGGAGGGCTGCACCCCCAACTTGCATTAAAGCAAGATAACAGACAAAAAAAAACAAAAAAAAACTGAGCTGTGACACATGTTCAATAAACATGCAACATTACAAGCATGTGAATTGCAGCCTCAAGACTAGAAAAAAACCAAGGAGAAAATTGTAGAAAAAATACCCTGACTATAAATAAATAAATTGCAAGTGCTTAATAAACAGGGTACTTAGTATATACATTTTTGCAAAAAGGTAAGAAGCTGTCTCACCTCGTCACGGTGTACCCATCTGAGACAGTCCCTAACCTACTAAAGTTAAAAACATATTCTGTACCTGACTAGTGTCATGTCAAAACTTCAATATGGATGGTAAAGTGGTTAGCTGGGTCCCAGATTAAATACACAGCAAAAAGTGAGAAGCAGGTAATTGTTCAGCCTCAGTATCAGGAGGGCTGCACCCCCAACTTGCATTAAAGCAATATTCCATGTTGTCTATACTTGTGCTTGCAGTAACTTCTTTCTAGGTATTCTCTCCAGGAAAAATACTTAACCTTAGGTCAGTACATAAATCTAGAAAACCAGATTTATGCAGCTTGTAATGTCTATGTAAGGTGCAGGTCACATATTGTTGTCATTATGGAAAAAGTACCATCTTTTAAGTGAGTCAATACATGTCACTTTTTAGAAAGCTAGTGGGCAAAAGGAAACTGGTGTACAAAATGATCCAACTACCTCTTGAAGCTCATCAAGAGAATGCCAAGAGTGTGCAAAGCAGTAATCAAAGCAAAAGGAGGCTACTTTGAAGAACCTAGAATATAAGACATATTTTCAGTTGTTTCACACTTTTTTGTTAAGTATTTCATTCCACATGTGTTAATTCATAGTCTTGATGCCTTCAATGTGAAGCTACAATTTTCAGAGTCATGAAAATAAAGAAAACTCTTTGAATGAGGTGTGTCCAAACTTTTGGTCTGTACTGTACATTATGAAAAATTACATCCTCGTACTACGTTAGCCAAAGAAATATACAAATATTTTTGTGACAAAAAAAGCCAAAAGTATTCTAGCACAGAAGCGCCTTCATCAGGCAAGTTTACAAATGAATGACGGACACAACATTTTAGAAGATATTACATGGCACTTGTATATGGGGTGGATGGAATAATGTATCCAAAAATTAAGATAAAGTAATGAAACTCAAGTTGTAGTTACAGATGGAGAGGTAATAGAGGTAAGGAGGGAATAGATGAGTTTAAGGATCTGGAGTCAGTCTGTTGACAGTGTAAAGTGTGTCCATGTGGGTCATAAATCCAGATTTTAAATTGAGTTCTTTTGTCAAAGACTTGAATATTCTTAGCTTTAATTTTGAGTTTTGTTTTTTTGTTCTTAAAATGACCTTTGGTATTGAGAATTTTAAATCTGTCATACTGGTCCAGCTCATTCCTTATTGTGTGCCTGTGCATATTTATCCTTTTAGTTTTTGTTTAGTTTATAGGTTCCTTCAGAACACCTTGTACACAGTATGATCATGTACACCAATATGGAGAATTAGAGGATGCACATTAGAAGGAATCAGTGATTGATAATACTATTGTGTGTTTTATTATGGGAACATTATTGGCAAGGAGTGAGTACAGGTCCTGCTTTTTTATGGTTAAAGGATAAGTTTTCTCCTTGTGGAGAGTGATATGCCATGTCTGGCATGCCAGTATGAGGAGACTAAAGCACCTTATGTGCTCCTCTGGGAAATTAAATATGCAAATATGCATGTTCAGAGAGGAAGAGAACTTGAACTCTAGTGCCACCTATTGGAAGTAGCAATACTAAAAGTCAATATTGACCCTTTTACACAGGCGTGGGGAACCTCCAGCCTGCGGGCCGTACGCGGCCCGCAAAGACTTTTTTTGTGGCCTCTGGGTACATTCCCAGGGACCGCAGTACTCGGATGGTAGCCGCGGTTGTCAGCTGCCGGCCCTTTAAATCACAATGTGTAGCCTGTGCCAGCATGCTGAGGATGTACTTTGCGGGTGGAGTAAGCATAAAATGTGCTGCGTTCTTGTCCCACAGAAGAAGAGCGGCAGGTTTACTGGCCTCCCAGCTGTACGTGCTGTGTGACTCCTGCCTCCCTGCTGTACGGCTCCTGTCTCCCTGCTGTGAGCCTTCTGTCTCCCTGCTGTGAGCCTCCTGTCTCCCTGCTGTGAGCCTCCTGTCTCCCTGCTGTGCATGCCTCCTGTCTCCCTGCTGTGCATGCCTCCTGCCTCCCTGCTGTGTATGCCTCCTGCCTCCCTGCTGTGCATGCCTCCTGCCTCCCTGCTGTGTATGCCTCCTGTCTCCCTGCTGTGTATGCCTCCTGCCTCCCTGCTGTGCATGCCTCCTGCCTCCCTGCTGTGTATGCCTCCTGTCTCCCTGCTGTGTATGCCTCCTGCCTCCCTGCTGTGCATGCCTCCTGCCTCCCTGCTGTGCATGCCTCCTGCCTCCCTACTATGCATGTCTCCCTGCTGTGAGCCTCCTGCCTCCCTAATTTGCATGCCTCCCTGCTGTGAACCGCCTGCCTCCCTGCTGTGCATGCCTCCTGCCTTCCTGCGGTGATCCTTATTAATTCCCATAAGGTGTCACTCTTTGCCCTAAACTGACTAATATTATTATTTGAATGCTCAAGAAGATGGGTAGGCACCCATAAATGCCTTTTAAGTGTCATCAGAAAAAAGCATAAGAGAGAGGTTGGCTTGATAGATGGAAGATAGGCAAATTGGTCATGTTAGTGTTGTATTTGGCTTCTGAGCCCAGAATGCACCATAGCTTATCATTGTCGATATTACTGTGGTGAAAGGATGCTAAATTATTGGCCAATGTTTTGGAATATAATTCAAAATCACCACTAATTAGTAAATTAAACTTAAAGATAATATTAATTTAGGTTTCTAGCAAATGTCAAGAAACCTGAAAACAATTAGAGAATGAGTCGAAAACATTTCTGAAAGTGAAGAAAATTTCCTATAATTTTGAAAACCTGTCTAAGGGTATGTGCGCACGTTGCTTTTTACCTGCTTTTTACCTGCTTTTTTGCTGCTTTTTCTTCTGCGCTGTTTAATGCCAAAATGGATGTGTTCTTCTATTCAAGCAAAGTCTATGGGAATGTGGGTTTCTTGTTCACACTATGTTGTTCAAAATTCTGCCTTTTTGTGGCAGAACTTTGGTCAAAAACTCAGCTTTGCAGTGCAAAACCCAAATTGCAAAAACAATTGACATGTTGCTTCTTTGAAAAGCTGAGTTTTTGACCAAAGTTCTGCCACAAAAAGGCAGCATTTTGAACAACATAGTGTGAACAAGAAACCCAAATTCCCATAGACTTTGCTTGAATAGAAGAACACATCCATTTTGGCATTAAACAGCGCAGAAGAAAAAGCAGCAAAAAAGCAGGTAAAAAGCAGGTAAAAAGCAACGTGCGCACATACCCTAAGGATGTATGTGACGCCCTGGGCAAGCCAGGGGTTACAGGTCATCACACCACCACACCCTACACCCCAGCTAGGCACATCTAAGCTAACCCAAAAATCCTTGTTGCCTTCCTCCAGGGGCTGATGTTCACACCAGGGGGGTGGGCCAGGCGGTTGGCTCCGCCCACCGAGGAGTTCACAGCTCTGGAGGCGGGAGAAGCAGGCAGTTCAGCTAGGGAGTGGAAGTGAGAGGAGCTAAGTGAGAGAGCTGAAGTAAAAGTGACAGTAGTAAAGCCTGAAGTTGGTCCGGCTGTGTGCCCGGACAGTGACAGCAAGGTCAGCAGACGGCGGTGACTGTCTGGAGGGGTGGCTGCTCGGAGGTTGCTGGAAGGACCGCGGACGGGTAGTGGCCCGGTGGTCTGGAGCAGTATACGAAGGACAGTCAGCACCAGGACAAGGGCCTCTCGGACCCCGGCAAGGCTAGGAGTCGCCATAATTTGACAAATCCGTCAGTGAAGGGGACGTCTGTCTCCAAACAACCAAGTCCCGATTGAAGGCAACAGTCCAACCATTAAGGAGGAACACCGCCACCGCCAGGGCACCAGTTTCTCAGGGCCAGCGCCTGCGGGCAAAGTAGGGCTCCTCCAGCCCATATCCAAGCCGGGGAGCGGGTTACCCGTGGGAACCCATCGCAACCATCGTCAACATAGGTGCAGGACAGAGGGACCGTCACCGTCACCTTCTGGGGAAAGCAAGTGCAGCCGTCCGTGGGAACCGTCTTTCCAGCCGTGTGTTTTACCGAGAACTGTGTCATCGTCTCAGGCTGAGTGAGTACCACAGTGCCGCAAGGCACAACGCTACCCCCGCGTCCCTGCGCCCACCAAGCCCTGCATCTCCCACCTCATCACTGGGCCCCGGGATCACCAACCCCTACCCAAGGAGGGGCAACACAACAACTGGCTGCTCCACATCATCACTCCCGGGATCCCCATACAGAGCAGCGGTGGTGTCAACAAATCACCACAACCGTGGGTGGCGTCACGGACAATAGACTACATCCCAAAACCCAATCCCCTTTCACTCACGGGCGAGGAGCGCCGCTCGAGACCCCCGGGATCCGGCCCACCGCTCGAGCCACCACTGAGCAGCAGCAGCCGGACCCGAGCAGAGGGGTGAGCGCAGTGCTGACACCCTCCTCCCCGCCCGCGACAAGTACAATACAATTTTATATTGTGGTACCATGTTAGCCAGAAAAATCGATGTACAGTAAATGCTTTAGCCCCAAAAATCACAAAAGTATTTTAGGAGTGGTACCTTTTTTGGTAAACCAGAAAGCTTTTCTTGTAATGGGTCATCTTAAGAAAAGAATTTCTTTGGGACCATGGAGTAAATACTGTATATTCTGACAATTTAGCCTGTAGGGAACAGGTGTCCATATCTGCAAATTACCGTACCCATGTACATATATTATTATAGTGCAGAGCTACGCAGATGTTTTCTACAAGGACTCACCAGACAGACAAAGAAGATACCTCCTGGGCCAGATAAACCATGGTGATAACTGGGGTACAAAGTTATAAAAGTATGGAATCTGTGCAGGCTCCTATTTAACTGTATGATTACTAAATGTAATCCATGATGTATGATTAGTAGAGATGATTGAATCAGCTGAGCTTGGAATTCAGCAAATAACTCGAATTTGAAAGGGAACTTCAATTTGCATTAAGGTTATTCAATGCAAATTGAATGCTCTTATTTTCTGGGGTCTCTCCAGACCCCAAATCATAATAAATGTAAGATACAGTATAGCAAACAAATTAAACCAAATAAATAAATTAATACTAACCTCACTGCTAACCTGTCCTGCTACCCCTGCATCCTGCCGTCCGGGACCCCGCGCCTCTTCTTTTCACCTTCCCCAAACACGTGCATTCTTTTCAGCCTGCTTTACTCTATACACTCTCCTTATTGTTATAGACTCTTCTGGAAAGGGCCCTAAAAGTGAGGATACTGTTGCTCACTTTTTCTGGCTGATTCATCTCCTCTTAGTTCCTTCCCCTGGGGCCAGTTCCCTTTGTGTAAGTCCATGCCTGTTTCATCTGTGACCTGGCAACTACATCTAACATTATTTAACATCCAAAGCCTTTTAAGGCCAAATCAGACAGGTATGTGTTAATGGTCTGATTATTCAATAAGTTTGCATTCAGTTTTTATGTGCATTTATTGAGTTTGCCTCACCATCTATTATCTATTTCAGGTGGCTAATCATCTCTTTAGTGAACTCCGAAACTTGCTTATCATCTACTTGTATGCATTTTCTGGGTTATCCCTACAATTTACATTTGTTTGATGTAAGCATAACAAACTCTGGTGCTGTTCACACTGGAATGCTACTGCAGCAATCTGTGGTGTCTTCTTCAAGCTAGTATCTTAAGCTGGGTTCACACTAAGCGACAGCGACAACGACGTCGCTGTTACGTCACCATTTTCGGTGACGTAGCAGCGACCTTGTAAGTCGCTGTTATGATCGCTGCTTAGCTGTCAAACACAGCAGAAGTGTGAAGCCCCATAGGTGTTGTGTCGGTGTCGGTGCGTTACCTTCAGGGACTCCACGCTGCTGGATCTCCGTCACTGGTAGGAAATCTTCTGTTTTTGATCGTGACGCCACTCTCAGTATTGCGGCCAGTAGGGACCGCCACTGCAGGTTGAGGGTCGCCTGGGGCTGATGGTGTGTGCAGTTAGATGTAGGAGCCTCCTGAGAGTGAGGCAAGCCCCAGGGCCCTGTGTAGGTTTGTAGTACCACAAGTCGCAGAATGACCACACAAGCAGGATGTCTTTCAGGGTTTTTACTCACTTCAGGTGGCAGGGTGAGTAACCTGGGCGTAGCTGAGATGAACCAGGTAGGAACCAGGTATCCTTCAGGCTGACTTTATGAGGGTGACTACTGACTCGCCTTCCTTAGCCCTTGGTGGTTTGGGGTGACCCCGACTTTGAGTCCCTATGGGGGTCACCCAGGGAAGATGCTGAAGCCTCTCTCCCCTTCGTTCGCCGTGTGCTTGTTCCCTGGACCAGGCCACTCCAGCCTCTTGCCTCCTATGACCTATGGGCCCTAACTTGCGGTTACGTGGCTGCGGCTTTTGTAGTGTTGTGGTGTGGGCTTTAAGAGCCCCACACCGGCAGGTTTAGCAGGGAAAGGTGAATCTATCCTCGCTTCGGGATCTGCCGCCCGGTTGGGCCTGGTGCTCTCTAGCAGTCTCCTTACTTCCCACTCCGTTGCACTCTCTAGCTGAAGCTGGCTTTCAGGCAGCACTCCTAGTTGACCGTTCTCCCCCGTCAATAGCCACTGCGCGGGCGCTGTTAGACAGCAACAGCCCCACAGGTCTGCTCCTCACTGAGCCCTATGGAGTTCTGCTCTAACTGACTCACTGCCCCTCCTCTCCTGCTCTTGCCTACGCCACCTAGCAACCAGACTCTCCACCACACCCCTTGAGAGGAGATGGAGGCTCTACCCCCTCCACTATTCCAGTGAAGGTGAAGGCTTGCCCCCTCCTGGGATCCCCAGGGGTCCTCTCATGGGTACATGTGTGAGACCTGGTCACTATGCGCCTGTGTTCCACACCCCAGTCAGCCTTCTGGATTACCTGTATTGTACTGTCCCCAGCATGGGTGCAGTACTCAGTGGTGCCTGACCAGGTCAGGGGCGCCACATTCCCCCTTAGTTATCACCAGCACGTCCTCGGGCTGCAAGACAACATTTTAAAATGCATAAAACATTAAAACATGTAAAACATTTTTAAAACCACCAGGTATCAGACATCACCACCCTCCACCCACAAGTCCGTTAACCCACCCAAAACCCTCTCAGGAGGCAGGTCACCGGTCCTGTTGGTAACCAGGTCTGGGCCATCCGTTTCCCCAGACCTTTCCTCCAATCTTCCTCTCCCGTTGGCCGCGACTTCAGCCACTTCTGGCAGGATGTAGAGGCGGCTTTCATGGGCTGGTGGTTTCAGGGTATACCTGGCCTGGTGGATCCGCGCCGTCAGCCTCTTCTGGCAGGATGCAGAGGCGGCCTCCACAGTTGGTGCTGACCAGGTACCCTCTTTGTGGTGGTGAGCCAAGGCCCCATAAACAGGCGTGCTCTCTGGTCGCAGGTGAGCCAAGGCCCTTTTCTACGGACGGGCCCCCCTGGTTGCAGACGAGCCAAGCCCCTAAACAGGCTGGCCCTGGTGGTGGTGCCACTGGTGTAACTATTTACACTGCGAGAGTTTGTGGCTATAGCAAGTTCATAGCCTTAAAGTTTATTTCTCACAATAGTTTTTGTGGGCGCATTTCTTAAACGTTGCAAACAAAACTTGTCAAAACTGGTCAAAACAGTAACTTCTTACTTTCCTTTACTTTACTCCTCTTTTTCACTAGGGCGTGGGCATGTAGGGCACCGGCACCTGTGACTTTCTTGCTCTCCGTCGTCGTCCGAGGTTGTTTCATCTGTAGGATCTTTGTCTGTGGTTGTTTCATCTGTAGGTTCTTTATCTTTCCTTTCTTGGTCTTCGTCTGTTTCTACATCTGGTTCTTTATCTCTGTCTTTTCTTTCTTGTCTTTCTTGTCTGGGACATGGTGCTACGTCTAAGGCATAGTAGCCCCTTTCTCCTTGATGCAAGGTGAACTGTACTAAGTCCCCAATTTTCAAATTTCTGCCTGAATGTCCTCTGGGCAGGTGGGCTTGAACATCTCTCCGATTCACAAATATGCCCTCTTTTATTCCTCTTACTACAATGAAGCCGTATCCGCTTTTCAAATTGAAGTCCTCTACAACTCCTCTGTAAAGGGGTCCTCTGACCTGGACTCTAGACCTTCTCAGTAATCTTTTCTCCTGTAGGTCTCTGGCTGTGACTTCTCTCTGCTCTGGAGACTGTGGTGTTGGAGGATACTTTGTTCTGCTGCGCCGTGTCTTGCGGGCTGGGTTCATGCCTGCGGGCTCCCAGGTGAGGTCTTTGGGCTGATCTTCGTCAGCAGACGGGGTCAGATCTTCCTCATCCCAGCGAGAATAGGGCAGCATCTCCGGCTCTGAGTATAGATCCACTGCTGGTGGCTCCGGAGTCAGCTCCTCAGCTTCCTGGCCTCCTCTCCCCCTTAGTTCTTCGCTGCACTCTGGTTGTGGCAGTGCTGGGGATGGGCTTTCTTCAGCTGGTCTGGGCGGTGGACTCTCTGGCGCGGCTGCAGGGGTTGCCTGAATCTCCTTGGGGGTATGCGGAGGGAGCAGATACCGATCCACCATCTCTTGTGGGAACTGGGCCTCTAGGTCAGCCTTCAGCTTCCAGTATTCGGGGTCCTCTCCTATCAGGGTCTTCCTAGCAGGGACCTCTCTGGACTGGGGAGCGGTGTCTGCTCTGGCCTTACAGGCCGGGGAAAATAGTGATGCAATCTCTTGGCGGGCCGCGCCCTGTATGGCGGCGGCCTGGTCTTGGCGGGCCGCGCCTGGCATGGCGGCGGCCTGGTCTTGGCGGGCCGCGCCCTGTATGGCGGCGGCCTGGTCTTGGCGGGCCGCGCCTGGCATGGCGGCGGCCTGGTCTTGGCGGGCCGCGCCTGGCATGGCGGCGGCCTGGATCAGTGTCGCTGTTGCAGAGGGCTCTGTGCAGGCTGAGCTGGGCGTCGCTGATGTGATCGGGGCTTGACGGGCCGCACCTGGCGGGGCTGCGGCCTGGTTCAGCATCTCACTTGCGGCGCGGACGAGCGTCGCTGCTGCGGTGGGGTCTTGGCGGACTGGGCTCAGCAGGGTGGCAGCCTGGGTCAGCGTCACACCTGCGGCACGGATCAGTATCGCAGTGGTGGTCGGACCTTTGCGGGCCAGGCGGGGCATGGCTGCGGCGGCCTGGATTTGGCGGGCCGCATCTAGCGTGGCTGCGGCCTGGTTCGGTGGCGCCGCGCCGGGCGCCTCTTCTGGGACCGCGGGCGTGGCAGCAGGGGTCGGGGCACTTGCGCTGGCCGGGGCATCTCTGGACTCACCCATCGGTGGCACCATCGGGGTCTGAGTCGTCGCCGCTCGGTCTGGCAGGCGTCGCGCGGCTCCCTCCTCGTAGGTCCGAACCGCCGCCGCCATCTCCAGAAGCTCCGTGCGTTCTTCTCTGAGCCGTCGCACAATCCTGGCCTCCAGCTGGTCGCAGAAGATAGCAAGCTCCCGGCACCACCAGGCAGCAGAGCCTGGCTCTGGGTATCCGTGTCTGGACTCCATTTCTTCTAGCACGCTACTGGCTTCTTCTCTGCTCCGCCGTCTCTGGACGCTTCCGCTTTCTCCATCAGCGAGGTCAGGACTCTGCAGGGGATCTCTGGGTAGCCACACCTCTTCGTGGGCGGTAACTTCTTCCAGCGCGGGCTGCTGTGGTTTTTCAGCGCGCTTTTCATGGTGGCAATATGGCGGCGCTTCCAATTTTTCAAGCGGACCGCCCAGGCACATGGTCACCTGTCTGAACAGGTCTAGTCCTTATCCTGTTCGTGACGCCAGATGTGAAGCCCCATAGGTGTTGTGTCGGTGTCGGTGCGTTACCTTCAGGGACTCCACGCTGCTGGATCTCCGTCACTGGTAGGAAATCTTCTGTTTTTGATCGTGACGCCACTCTCAGTATTGCGGCCAGTAGGGACCGCCACTGCAGGTTGAGGGTCGCCTGGGGCTGATGGTGTGTGCAGTTAGATGTAGGAGCCTCCTGAGAGTGAGGCAAGCCCCAGGGCCCTGTGTAGGTTTGTAGTACCACAAGTCGCAGAATGACCACACAAGCAGGATGTCTTTCAGGGTTTTTACTCACTTCAGGTGGCAGGGTGAGTAACCCGGGCGTAGCTGAGATGAACCAGGTAGGAACCAGGTATCCTTCAGGCTGACTTTATGAGGGTGACTACTGACTCGCCTTCCTTAGCCCTTGGTGGTTTGGGGTGACCCCGACTTTGAGTCCCTATGGGGGTCACCCAGGGAAGATGCTGAAGCCTCTCTCCCCTTCGTTCGCCGTGTGCTTGTTCCCTGGACCAGGCCACTCCAGCCTCTTGCCTCCTATGACCTATGGGCCCTAACTTGCGGTTACGTGGCTGCGGCTTTTGTAGTGTTGTGGTGTGGGCTTTAAGAGCCCCACACCGGCAGGTTTAGCAGGGAAAGGTGAATCTATCCTCGCTTCGGGATCTGCCGCCCGGTTGGGCCTGGTGCTCTCTAGCAGTCTCCTTACTTCCCACTCCGTTGCACTCTCTAGCTGAAGCTGGCTTTCAGGCAGCACTCCTAGTTGACCGTTCTCCCCCGTCAATAGCCACTGCGCGGGCGCTGTTAGACAGCAACAGCCCCACAGGTCTGCTCCTCACTGAGCCCTATGGAGTTCTGCTCTAACTGACTCACTGCCCCTCCTCTCCTGCTCTTGCCTACGCCACCTAGCAACCAGACTCTCCACCACACCCCTTGAGAGGAGATGGAGGCTCTACCCCCTCCACTATTCCAGTGAAGGTGAAGGCTTGCCCCCTCCTGGGATCCCCAGGGGTCCTCTCATGGGTACATGTGTGAGACCTGGTCACTATGCGCCTGTGTTCCACACCCCAGTCAGCCTTCTGGATTACCTGTATTGTACTGTCCCCAGCATGGGTGCAGTACTCAGTGGTGCCTGACCAGGTCAGGGGCGCCACAGAAGCAGCGATCATAACGTCGCTGTGCTACATGTGCAGAGAGCAGGGAGCCGCGCTTAGCGCTGGCTCCTTGCTCTCCTAGGTACAGTACACATCGGGTTAATTAACCCGATGTGTGCTGCAGCTACATGTCACAGTGCAGAGAGCAAGGAGCCGCGCGCACTGCTTAGCGCTGGCTCCTTGCTCTCCTAGGTGCAGTACACATCGGGTTAATTAACCCGATGTGTGCTGCAGCTACATGTCACAGTTCAGAGAGCAGGGAGCCGCGCGCACTGCTTAGCGCTGGCTCCTTGCTCTCCTTGCTACAGTATACATCGGGTTAATTACCCGATGCGTACTGCAGCCACATGTGCACAGAGCAGGAGCCGGCACTGGCAGCAAGAGCGGAGGCTGGTAACGAAGGTAAATATCGGGTAACCAGGGAAAGGTCTTCCCTTGGTTACCCGATGTTTACGCTGGTTACAGCTTACCGCAGCTGCCAGTGCCGGCTCCTGCTCGCTTCATTTCGTCGCTCTCTTGCTGTCACACACAGCGATGTGTGTGTCACAGCGGGAGAGTGACGACCAAAAAATGAAGCTGGACATTCAGCAACGACCGGCGACCTCACAGCAGGGGCCAGGTCGTTGCTGGATGTCACACACAGCGACAGCGACGGGACGTCGCTGCAACGTCACAGAAAATGGTGACGTAGCAGCGACGTCGTTGTCGTTGTCACTGTGTGTGACACCAGCTTTACCTGTTTTGCCTCTTCATCCATTCTTCCTGTGGTTAACCTTTTGTTTGCTAATTGCCTATGTCTTTGCAGAGACATCCTTTCTAAGGGGTGCTTCACACACAGCGAGATCGCTGCTGAGATCGCTGCTGAGTCACGGTTTTTGTGACGCAGCAGTGACCTCATTAGCGATCTCGCTGTGTGTGACATTGAGCAGCGATCTGGCCCCTGCTGTGAGATCGCTGCTCGTTACACACAGCCCTGGTTCGTTTTTTTATTGTTGCTCTCCCGCTGTGACGCACAGATTGCTGTGTGTGACAGCGGGAGAGCGACGAAATGAAGCGAGCAGAGAGCAGGAGCCGGCATCTGGCAGCTGCGGTAAGCTGTAACCAGGGTAAACATCGGGTAACCAAGGTGGTTACCCGATATTTACCTTCGTTACCAACCTCCACCGCTCTCACGCTGCCTGTGCTGCCGGCTCCTGCTCTCTGCACATGTAGCTGCAGTACACATCGGGTTAATTAACCCGATGTGTACTGTAGCTAGGAGAGCAGGGAGCCAGCGCTAAGCAGTGTGCGCGGCTCCCTGCTCTCTGCACATGTAGCTGCAGTACACATCGGGTAATTAACCCGATGTGTACTGTAGCTAGGAGAGCAGGGAACCAGCGCTAAGCAGTGTGCGCGGGTCCCTGCTCTTTGCACATGTAGCTGCAGTACACATCGGGTAATTAACCCAATGTGTACTGTAGCTAGGAGAGCAGGGAGCCAGCGCTAAGCAGTGTGCGCGGCTCCCTGCTCTCTGCACATGTAGCGACGTTATGATCGCTGCTGCGTTGCTGTGTTTGACAGCTAAGCAGCGATCATAATAGCGACATACAAGGTCGCTGTTGCGTCACAGAAAATGGTGACGTAACAGCGACGTCGTTGTCGCTGTCGCTATGTGTGAACCTAAGGCACCAGAGAGATGATATAAGGCTAAGCACACACGGCAACTAAAACGGAGCGAGAAAAATATGGTAAACAATCGCAATCCAATCGGACCAATATTACTCCATGGGGTCACTACCATGAGCAATTTTTTCTCAGCCCTAATCAAACCGAGAAAACAATTGCAGCATGCTGCGGGTGGAGTCCGATTTGATTTCACTCGCACCCATAAAAGTCTATGGGTACGAGAGAAACATCGCACTGCACTCGCATTACACCGAAGTGCAGTGCGATGTACGCATCAGCCGATAATGGAGGAGATAGGGAGATTAGTCCCTCCTTTTGCTCCACAGCTGTGCTCCAATCACAGGATCGTATCACAGTATAATGACACTTGGCTCACACTCGCAGCAGAGAGAAAGCCGAGGGTCATTAGCATAATGCATTCGATGCTCTCGCATTGGATGCTAAATACCCAAGTGCCCTTAGCCTAATTCTTTTTTTTATCCAAAATGCATCATAAAAGCAACATTTCGAGCAACAAGCAGCCTTTTTCAAACATAAACAAGATGGCAGATGAAGCTAACATAAATGCAGTACACACAGCCATTTAAAAGACCTTTTATTAAAACATAATGCAATTTAAATGCAAAATTTGCATAAAATAATCTAGCGAAGGAGGGAGAGTATCAGTGATGTGCAATGCTATGTCATCTTGATACTATATTCCTGAACATGTTGTGAGGTAGCTTGGTCGGCTGCGCAGCAGAAGACACGGGATCCAGGCACCAAGGGTCACAGCACACGGTTTAATATCCAAACAAAAGTCCACAACAGTACACATGTGCCTCTCCGGCAGAGAACTCAGGGAGTTGTGTTCACTCCCTCACACCCGGCACCCCCGCCCTTGTTCCTTTTTCCTTTTAATCCTTCCTTCAGCCTGTAGGGAAACAGCATTAACCCTGGAGTGGAGTTGCTTTCTATCATGGAGTGAGCACAACCGGGGCGAGGCATACCGGCCGTCATAGACAACCCCGGTCACAGTCTCACATACCCCCCCCCCTCAGTTCAAGCGTGTGGGGTTGAACTCCCGCCATCAAACACGGGCCGCGGGACAAGGCATCGGCGTTGCCCTGCAACCTACCGGCCCGGTGTTCAACCGTAAACCGGAAGTTCTGCAGAGAAAGGAACCACCGGGTAACCCGGGCATTCCGTTCCGTGGCGGACCTCATCCAGACCAGCGGAGAGTGATCCGTCACCAAGCGAAACTGCCGTCCCAGCAGGTAATAGCGTAGGGACTCCAAGGCCCACTTGATCGCCAGGCACTCCTTCTCCACTACGCTATAATTCCGCTCGGGAGGGGTGAGCTTCCTACTTAAGAAGGTGACGGGGTGTTCCTCCCCCTGAACTACCTGAGACAGCACTGCACCCAGGCCGACCTCCGAGGCGTCAGTCTGTACTATGAACTCCTTCCGGAAATCAGGGTTGACAAGAACGGGCTGTCCGCACAGGACGCCCTTCAAGGCCCGGAAGGAGTCCTCGGCCTGCGGAGTCCAGCGCACCATGACGGACTTCTTGCCTTTGAGAAGGTCCGTCAAGGGGGCTGATAGTGCCGCAAAATCTTTTACAAACCTCCTGTAATACCCCACGATACCCAGGAAGGCCTTAACCTGCTTCGTGGTCAGGGGTCTAGGCCACTTCTGGATTGCCTCAACTTTGTTAACTTGAGGCTTAATCACTCCTTGGCCTATTACGTAGCCCAAGTAGCGGGCTTCCGTGAGCCCCAACGCACATTTCTTGGGATTGGCTGTCAATCCGGCTGTTCGGAGCGCGTTCACCACCGCTTGTACCTGTTCCAAGTGGGTCTGCCACTCAGAGCTGTAAATAATGATGTCATCAAGGTACGCTGATGCATACGCCTGGTGGGGTTCCAGCACCAAGTCCATCAACCTCTGGAACGTGGCCGGAGCGCCATGTAACCCAAAAGGCAAGACAACATAGTGGAAGAGACCCTCCGGCGTAACAAAAGCGGTTTTCTCCTTGGCGGACTCAGTCAGTGGCACCTGCCAGTACCCCTTGGTAAGGTCGAGCGTGGTGAAATATCGCGCCTGTCCCAGCCTATCAATCAGCTCATCCACCCGGGGCATGGGGTAGAGATCGAACTTGGATATTTCGTTCAATCTCCCGAAGTCATTGCAGAACCTTAAGGAGCCATCGGGTTTTGGTATTAGGACAATGGGACTAGCCCATTCACTCCGGGATTTTTCGATGACCCCCAGGCGTAGCATTGTCTTCACTTCCTCTGATATGGCTTGTCTTCGAGCCTCCGGCACCCGGTATGACTTCAGGCGTACCTTCAGGTGAGGCTCGGTGACAATGTCATGTCGTATCAGACTGGTCCTACCAGGCAGCTCAGAGAAGACATCGGGGTTCTGCTGAACCAGCCGTCTGGCCTCTCGCCTCTGTGTCTTGGTAAGGGCTTCTCCAATCCTTACTTCCGGTTCGTCCTCTCCGGAGGTCGCTGGAGCCGGATGTGAACGACCCGAAGAGGAGGGAGATGGGGAAAAAACAACCATCAGGCTTTCCCGTTCCTGCCAAGGTTTTAATAGGTTGACATGGTATATTTGTTCAGGTTTCCGCCTACCGGGCTGCAATACTTTATAGTTGACCACCCCGACTCTTTCCTTTATCTCGTAGGGGCCTTGCCACTGAGCCAGGAATTTACTCTCCACCGTGGGGATTAAAACCAACACCCGATCCCCGGGTTTAAAGGTCCGCACGGTGGCTTGTCTATTGTAGTGGCCGCTTTGCGCGGCCTGAGCCTCCTGTAAATGCTCCTTCACAATTGGCATGACAGCGCTTATGCGGTTCTGCATTCCTAAAATGTGTTCAATCACACTTTTATGGGGGGTGGGCTCTTGCTCCCATGTTTCCTTTGCCAGGTCCAACAATCCCCGGGGATGTCGCCCGTATAACAATTCAAAAGGCGAAAACCCCGTGGATGCCTGTGGCACCTCTCGTATGGCAAACATCAAATAGGGAAGCATCATATCCCAGTCTTTTCCGTCTTTGGAGATCACCCTTTTGAGCATGGCTTTCAGGGTTTTATTGAATCGTTCTACTAACCCATCCGTCTGAGGATGATACACAGACGTACGCAACTGCTTGATCTGGAGTAGCCGGCATAGCTCTTTGGTTACTTTAGACATGAATGGGGTCCCCTGATCCGTAAGGATCTCCTTGGGCAACCCCACCCGGCAGAACACAGCAAACAACTCCCGAGCTATAAGCTTCGCCGCAGTATGTCTGAGAGGTATCGCCTCTGGATACCGGGTGGCATAGTCAACGATCACTAGGATGTGTTGGTGCCCTCGAGCGGACTTTACGAGGGGCCCCACCAGATCCATCCCTATCCGTTCAAAAGGGACTTCTATAATGGGTAACGGTACCAACGGACTGCGAAAGTGGGTCAGGGGTGCGGTAAGCTGACACTCCGGGCAGGTTTCGCAGAACCGTTTTACCTCCCCAAAGACCCCGGGCCAATAGAACCTTTGTAATATTCGCTCCTGCGTTTTCTTGACCCCTAGGTGGCCACTCATCAGGTGTTTATGAGCCAAGTCGAGGACCCGCCGGCGATACGGCTGGGGCACCACCAACTGCTCTACCCCCACGCCCCGTATTTCGTCTACCCGGTAGAGTAAATCCTGCTTAAGAGCGAAATGGGGGTACCTTACCTGGGCACCGGGCAGCTGTGCCACCCCGTCAACTACTGTCACCCGACTCCGGGCATGTATTAATGAAGGGTCCTGGAGTTGGGCTGTCCCAAACGTATCCGGGGACGCCTCCAACTCCGGGATGGGCTCGACCGTCTCAGCCTCTCCTGCCAATACTTACTCACAAGGAAGTTATCAGTGCTCAAAAACTTTTTTTATGGTGGTCTTTGGAGCGTTACTCAGTATATATCCCTATAATCACTTCAAAAGACCATATTATAGTGCAAAATATTCAATCTTTATTAACATGATTAAAAAACATGTACACAAAAGACACAAAGACATGATAAAATTGTGAAAAAAGGTGTAAAATGAAGGATCTATCAAGAAAGCATGATTTTAACAAATATCATTCATAGTACCATTTGATATATTAAACCATCATAAATATCATCCCCTGTACTCCTTGACGAAGATACGTGAAACGATCGTTGGAGTGGTGTGAGGGAGGCTCTATCTGTACCAGGTAAATAACACCATCCTTCTGCATGTTTACCCTATATGGGTTTTGAAACATTGGTTTGTGAGGAATGATCGTATCTCTAATACTGTGAGACCTGACACTTCTGCAATATGCTCTATTTGTGTGTCCATTGCATAAAGATTATTTTCCTTTGCAAAGTATATAAACATCAGGCCTATTGTGGCATTTATATGTAATGAGACATACACAATTTTTCTATAAATCAGAGCACTTTGAATTGAACTCACATGCAGCCCTTCTGTCCACCATATGAAGATTATCTCTCTTGCGCTTTTCAGTAAAAAAGTTAAATACTTATTATCTATGAATTATATGCAAGGAGATTTGTACATATACTCTTCATAGGTTTGAACAAGTTCATCTCAGAATACAGGGGATGATATGTGATGGTTTAATATATCAAATGGTACTATGAATGATATTTGTTAAAATCATGCTTTCTTGATAGATCCTTCATTTTACACCTTTTTTCACAATTTTATCATGTCTTTGTGTCTTTTGTGTACATGTTTTTTAATCATGTTAATAAAGATTGAATATTTTGCACTATAATATGGTCTTTTGAAGTGATTATAGGGATATATCTCCTGCCAATACCTCTAGGGGCGACCTATCGGGTTCACATTCTGTCCCTATCATGGGGACCCCTACGGCAGGCGTCCCGGATTCAGGATTGTAGGGCTCAGGTCCCGGACTGACCAATATCTGAGGGGACTTAGGAGGTCCCTTCCATAAAGTCCAAAAATAGGGCAGATCCCTTCCTAGGATCACGTCATAGGGAAGAGTGTTAATAAGTGCCACCTCATGTTGCACCTGACCGCAAGGTGCTGTGATGGTGACAATCCCCGTGGGATAGTCTCGGCGGTCCCCATGTATGCAAACCACCCCCACGGTACGTCCTGTGGCCTTTACTTTAGCCCTCAAGGTTGATCGCACAAGGGTCACTAAGCTTCCGGAATCCAACAAGCCTGTAACCGGACATCCATTCACCTGTATTTGGCACAAGTGGGGCTCAGTCTCTGGGGAGACCAGGTCAGCGGTACACATCACCTGAGCATACATAGAACCCCGCCGGGTAACCCCACAATCCATGGGCTCCGTGGTGAGTGGACACTGGGCTTCCATATGTCCCACCCGCTGGCACCGCCAACATCTAAGAGGGAAGGAAACCCCCTTGACGAGTTGTCGTTTAGGGTATATAGCCTTCCGAACCTCAGGGACGGAGGGCGCGGTCTCAGACGGGATGGTAGCGGACTCCTGCCCCGGTGTCAGCGGTGGGTCCTTTGCCCTAGGCTTGGAGGGGCCGGACCGACGAGCGGTACGCAAAGTCTCAGTGTCCCGTATCAAGTCCTGCGTAGCCACATGCCGCTCCACCAGGCACACTAATTGGTCCAGGGTACTTGGGTCGCCCTGTCCTACCCACCGTTGAATGGTGACGGGTAAAGTGCGCACAAAACGATCAACTACTACCCTTTCCACCATTTGCGCCGGGCTCAGAGTGTCAGGCTGCAACCACTTCTTTACGAGATGCAACAAGTCATAGGCCTGGGAGCGTACGGGTTTGGCTTCCTCATAGAACCACTGATTTACCCGCTGAGCCCGTACATAGGTATTCACCCCCATCCGAGCAAGTATTTCGGCTTTCAGGGTCGCATATTCTAAGGCGTCCTCGGTACAGAGGTCCAGGTACGCTTTTTGGGGCTCCCCCCGTCAGATAGGGCGACAATACCTCAGCCCACTGGGGGGTCGGCAGCTTTTCCCGCTCGGCCACCCGCTCAAACACCGCCAGGAACGCTTCCACATCATCCCCCGGGGTCATCTTTTGCAATGCTTGTCTCACCGCTTTCCGGACGCTGCCGTCGTCACCCGGTCCCGGGGTTGTTGCTGCCGGTCCGGCACGGATCGACTTGGCCAGGAGAACCATCTGTTCTTGGTGCCTTTGTTCCTGCAATTTCAAAGAGTGCTGCTGATGATCCAACGACCGGAGCAGGTGTGCATTGATCTGTTGCTGCTGCTTTAGTATTTCCTCCATGGCGTCGCCGGGTTTGGGCTGTAGTATAGCCGCTTGAATCCAGGACATGTGCTACCGGGTCACCAGAAAAGGAAGCTACACCTCACCGGGCTGGCATGCCCGCCGATTCTCCACCATATGTGAGGTAGCGTGGTCGGCTGCGCAGCAGAAGACACGGGATCCAGGCACCAAGGGTCACAGCACACGGTTTAATATCCAAACAAAAGTCCACAACAGTACACATGTGCCTCTCCGGCAGAGAACTCAGGGAGTTGTGTTCACTCCCTCACACCCGGCACCCCCGCCCTTGTTCCTGTTTCCTTTTAACCCTTCCTTCAGCCTGTAGGGAAACAGCATTAACCCTGGAATGGAGTTGCTTTCTATCATGGAGTGAGCACAACCGGGGCGAGACATACCGGCCGTCATAGACAACCCCGGTTACAGTCTCACAATGTCTTATTGCTGTAGTGTATTTGTCACATAATTGAAAAAAAAATTGTGTGATGTGGCTCCCGTACATAGATATCGGGGACAGAGTGGCACACCGGGACACTGGAGAATCCTCCAGTGGGCCCTGCCCTCAGTCCAGCACTGCAGCTCTTGCCTCCTGCCCTGCTCAGTATTCTAATCGCGTGCACTGAGGGGTACTGTGCTCGCTTTGCTCTTTAGTTTGCACTAAAACAACAAGGTGATGGTATATCCTGGTATATATAACCCTCATCCTGTTATATATGTCCCCCATCCTGGTATATATGTCGCGGGTGGAGGAGGGGACGCCGCGCTCTCCCACTGCTCGGGTCCGGCTGCCGCTGCTGCCGCGGCCTGCTGCTGCTCGGTGGCCTGCTGCTGCTCGGTGGCTTGAGCGATGGGCCTGATCCCGGGGACTCTAGCGGCGCTCCTCACCCGTGAGTGAAAGGGGTTTGGTTGTGGGGATTGTTTATTGTCCATGACGCCACCCACGGTTGTGGTGATTGTGTGGACACCACCGCTGCTCTGGCTGGGGATCCCGGGAGTGGTGGTATGGAGCAGCCAGTTGTTGAATTGACCCTCCGTGGGTAGGGGATTAGTGGTCCCGGGGCAGAGTGATGGGGGTTGGGATGATGGACAGGCGGGTTATGGGGCCTGTGGAGGTGCAGGGGCGCAGGGGCAGCGCCGTGCCGCACGGCACGGAGGTACTCACTCAGCCAGTAAACACGACACATTTGTTGGTAAACAAACGGCTGGTTGGATGGGTCCCTCGGACGGCCACGGTGCTGATGTTCCCTGCAGTTGACGGTGACGGTCTCTTCCCTGCACCTATGTGTAGTCAGTTGGTAGTGATGGGTTCCCACCGGTAACCCGCTCCCCAGCTTGGATATGAGCCGGAGGAGCCCTTCTCTTGCCCGCAGGCGCTGGCCCTGGGAAACTGGTGCCTTGGCGGTGGCGATGTCTCCCCTGAATGGTTGGACTGTTGCCTTCAAACGGGACTTGGTTGTTGGGAGACAGTCATCCCCTTCACTGACGGATTTGGCAAATTATGGCGACTCCTAGCCTTGCCGGGATCCGAAAGGCCCCTGCCCTGGTGCTGACTGTTCTTTGTATACCGCTCCGGTACCGCCAGGTCACCACCACCCGTCCATGGTCCTTTCGGCAACCTCCGAGCAATCTCTCCTGCAGACGGTCACCGCCGTCTGCCAACCTTGCTGTCTCAGTCCGGGGCACACACCCGGACCAACTTCAGGCTTCTTGATGTCACTCTCTCTTGCTCCTTTACCACTTCCTTCCACTTTACTGTTTACTCCTTCACTTCCCTAGCTGATCTGCCTGGTTTTCCCGCCTCTAGGGCTGTGAACTCCTCGGTGGGTGGAGCCAACCGCCTGGCCCACCCCCTGGTGTGGACACCAGCCCCTGAAGGAAGGCAACAAGGATTTTCAGTTTTGACCTCGGTGTACCTACAGGGAATGTGGGGTGCGTGTGGTGTTATGACCTGTGACCCCTGGCTTGCCCAGGGCGTCACATTCCCCCTTAGCAAAACGCAGACCGTCCTCGGGCTGCCCATCCAACACCGGTTTTATTTTCCTTTTTGTTTTTCTGTGAAAAGATCAAAAAACGGTAACACATAATACAATTAAAATAACTTCTTCCCACATCGGGAGGTACTCTTACTTAAACGGTTTCAAACGGTTTACGGTTACGGTCTCCGCTCTCTCCCACCCAAGCAACCTGGCACTGATGCTGCCCCTAAAGCCCAGGCAGCACCCCTTGACCCCAGTCCTGCAACAAGTCACCCGAGCGGGATCTGTCCTTCCCCTCCAGAGGGTAGCCACCGGTTCCTGTGGTGGCTGGGCCCCAGCCGGCTCTACTGCGGGCCCTCCCTCCAACCTGCCTCTCCGGAGGCGGCAATTGCGGAAACGGTAACGGTAAAACAACCTATTTACATTCCACTTAACGTTTGTGGTTGCCCTGCAAGTTCACGGGCTTGTCCATGGAAAGTCCTCCATGCAACTTTTTAAACGGTCCCCACGGGGACAACGGTGCCGGCAACGGCCGTTTTTTTTTGGTTTTTTTTTCCAGTCACGGTTTCAGATCAGGTGACTTTCATGGTATCATTACTTATCATCATTTTTCAAACAAACACAAACAAACTGACTTTGGTCCCAACGGGGACGGTGCAACGGTGCTCCGCTGACATTACTCCAAGTCGTCGGCTTCATCTGAGGGAGGGGGTGCAGAACTCACACGGCACTCCTGGCTGCCCCTCAACTTCGCGTCCAGGGCAAACCACCCCCTCTCTCCACAGTGCCGGGTGTACTGCACTATGTCACCCGGCATCAAGTTACGACCAGGGTGCTCCTCTGGCAGATGAGCGTTCACATCCTGCCGGGCTATAAACACTTCGGCCTCCAGGCCCGGTTCATATATAAACCCATAGCCGCGGCGGACATCAAACCGCCTCACCTGCCCTTCATACAGCGGGCCCCGGACACGAAAGGTCGCCTGACGGAGGTTCTCCTTTTCCCGGATTGCACGGGCCACCAACTCCGCCTTCTTCCTTTCTCTCTCACCGATCTCCGGGCCCAGCGGTACCAGCTCCCTGTCCCAATACGGCGCTGCTGCGAGCTCCGGCGCACAGGTCGGGCCCCGCGGGACATTCTGGACGCTGCCCACTGTCAGGGATCTGGGCGGCAGGTCCCACGGCGTCTTGGCCTTGGGCGCCGCCTTGCAGCGTCAACCCGGCGCAACCTCAGCCGAGGTGTGGGGGATGGGCACATGGGCTTTCCGCGGTTGGGCCTTCGGCTCGGAACGGATCATCAGCTCCGGCTCGGGGGACTTCTCAGGGGCTGCCTCCGGTGCAGACTTCGGGGCCTTCTATGGCAGCACCTCCGATTTGCTACGGGCTCCGGCTACAGGTCGGCCCGCCGGGGCGGGCATGCTGGGTATCGCTACCGGTTGCGATGGCAGCGGGCCTAGTGGCGGGGTCACAGCTTCCAAGACGGGTGGCGAGGGAGTTAACAGGGCGAGAGGGCTTGGACCGGGTCCCGCAGCCGTGATGACCGGCCCTTCAAGGGCATCGGGGCGTGGGTCACTCATCCTCTCCTCCTCAGCTTCCTCCTCGCGTCTCCGCACGGTCGCTATCACGTCCGCCATGTCGGCCTCCCACTCCTCCATGAGGAGCTGCATTTTGACCTGCAGCCTTTGATAGAGCTGTGCGGTCCGGATCTCCACCCACGCCGCGGTTCCCGGCGCGGGGGCTACGGTGCTTCGGGACGACATCCACATTCTGCTGGCAACTCCTTCCAGGAACAGGGTGACTGCAGAGTCCTGGCGTCCCTGCTTTTATAGCTGCGTTCACATGCAGTCAGCCGCCATCGCGTCCCCCTTAGCTCCTTTCCGGCCCCTCCTCTATCGGGGCGGGGTTTTGGCCTTCGCGCCTCCACTACTCGAGAAGACGCTCGAGCGGGGACTTTTTGCGCCAAAGATGGCGGCTTCTGAAATTTTCTGGCCGGACACCTCCGGCGGTAACAAGGCGCACCGAACCAAACGGGAGAGCGGTAAGATCCTGTTCGTGACGCCAAGTTGTCGTGGGCGGAGGAGGGGACGCCGCGCTCTCCCACTGCTTGGGTCCGGCTGCCGCTGCTGCCGCGGCCTGCTGCTGCTCGGTGGCTCGAGCGATGGGCCGGATCCCAGGGACTCTAGCGGCGCTCCTCGCCCGTGAGTGAAAGGGGTTTGGTTGTGGGGATTGTTTATTGTCCGTGACGCCACCCACGGTTGTGGTGATTGTGTGGATACCACCACTGCTCTGGCTGGGGATCCCGGGAGTGGTGGTATGGAGCAGCCAGTTGTTGAATTGACCCTCCGTGGGTAGGGGATTAGTGGTCCCGGGGCACAGTGATGGGGGTTGGGATGATGGACAAGCGGGTTATGGGGCCTGTGGAGGTGCAGGGGCGCAGGGGCAGCGCCGTGCCGCACGGCACGGAGGTACTCACTCAGCCAGTAAACACGACACAGTTCTCGGTAAACAAACGGCTGGTTGAATGGGTCCCTCGGACGGCCACGGTGCTGATGTTCCCTGCAGTTGACGGTGACGGTCTCTTCCCTGCACCTATGTGTAGTCAGTTGGTAGCGATGGGTTCCCACCGGTAACCCGCTCCCCAGCTTGGATATGAGCCGGAGGAGCCCTTCTCTTGCCCGCAGGCGCTGGCCCTGGGAAACTGGTGCCTTGGCGGTGGCGGTGTCTCCCCTGAATGGTTGGACTGTTGCCTTCAAACGAGACTTGGTTGTTGGGAGACAGTCGTCCCCATCACTGACGGATTTGGCAAATTATGGTGACTCCTAGCCTTTCCGGGATCCGAAAGGCGCCTGTCCCGGTGCTGACTGTTCTTTGTATACCGCTCCAGTACCGCCGGGTCACCACCCGTCCACGGTCCTTTCGGCAACCTCCAAGCAATCTCTCCTGCAGACGGTCACCGCCGTCTGCCAACCTTGCTGTCTCAGTCCGGGGCACACACCCGGACCAACTTCAGGCTTCTTGCTGTCACTCTCTCTTGGTCCTTTACCACTTCCTTCCACTTCACTGTTTACTCCTTCACTTCCCTAGCTGATCTGCCTGGTTTTCCCGCCTCCAGGGCTGTGAACTCCTTGGTGGGTGGAGCCAACCGCCTGGCCCACCCCCTGGTGTGGACACCAGCCCCTGAAGGAAGGCAAAAAGGATTTTCAGTTTTGACCTCGGTGTACCTGCAGGGAATGTGGGGTGCGTGTGGTGTTATGACCTGTGACCCCTGGCTTGCCCAGGGCGTCACATATATGTCCCCCATCCAGAGCCCAGCCTGGTGTATATGCCCCCTGTTTTTCTGCTGTTCTATATTAAAAAAAATCAAACAAAAAAAATCCTACTCATTTTCCTTTGTCCCCCTGCCGCACGGCATCGTGTTCTGAAGCTGGTAGCTGACTCCAGTGTGCAAGAGTCAAGCAGCAAATTATGTCACTGCCATATTCCCCCAGTCATGTACACACTGATGTCAGCTGCTGACCTGTATTGCAGAGCACAGACACGGTGGATCTCTGCTCCACAACACATTTCAACCGAATGTGCATCCAAAGACTTAGATCCAACTAAAATATACGCTGAAGTCTGTGGACCACTCACCCTCACGTGCCTGGTCGCGAGCTCTGCTACCACAACCTTTATGTCCCTGCGCAGACATGTAACGGGGTGACAGGGGTGCCTCCGGGGTTGTAGTCGTGGCCCTTGCTATCAGGCTTACCCCTGGCTCCGCCGTCACTGTGGGGACAGGAGATGTCTTGGTGGGGCAGAGTGTGGTGGTGCAGGTGTTGTCCGGCGCACAAACACTTTCCAGGCATGGTTCGATGCAAATAACAAACATTCTTTATTTTTCACAAGTCTTCACACGAGGCAGTAAAAGGTGATGTCACGCTTCCTTTAGCTGGGGAAAACCTGTCCTTGCGTCCCCTCCAGTGGGGCTGTGCCTGGCTACTCCTCTTCACCCGGCTCCCACTTCTGTCTACCCACAGGCCGGACCCACACCAGACTGCTTCACCCTATGAGGATCCGCCCGCTCCTGTTCTCTCCGGCTTCCCTGTTCTTCAGCTTCCACACTCTGCCCCGGCTCTGCTGCTCCACTCCTGTCCCCGAGACAACTGCCCTCTCAACTCCCACTTTTTCTCCAACTACAACTGTTCCCCTCCCCTTTCTCCTGCCGGCTCCTCCTTTCCACTGTGGTGACAGCCGTCCCACCCGGCCACTAGGGGGTACCCTAACTCAATATACATACAATACAATATAATACAATATAATAAAACATTTTTATTAACAGCACTAACATTTCCGGGCTCCTTTGTAAGGGGTCTGCCCACCCCCTACACACCTCCCCTCTTAAAGCCTGAGCCTCCCGGCAAGGCATCAATCTAAAATCACATTTAAAACTAAACGAGTTCACCTTTGGGGCAACCGTAAAGGGTGCACCAGTCCAGCGCCCGGAGTTCCACCTGGAAGCTCCCGGTCTTAGTCGTGTTTCTGCCCGGAGGCTTTGGCAGCGCTCCCGGTCTTCGATGTTGGCCGGCAGGAACACAGCTTTGGAAAAAAGAATCTTCTGGACGACGCGGAGGAGCCCCGGGCTCAGTCCAGCACCAGGCTCTCTCCGGGCTCAGCAACTTAAAACGGTACAACTTCTTCCGGCTCGGAACAACGCCGGTGTCTAACACAAAAACAGGGCCGCCATCTTCCGGTCTTGATGCTCATTGCGGATGGTAGGCCCGTTGCCATTCAGCTCTCTGGGCTTGCACATACTCCGACAAAGACTGCCCGGGCAACCGGCGCAGCCTCCGGAAAGGCTCGTAGCTGATGGGTTGCTCCGCTGTTTCAGCTTCCAGCTTTGGCTCCTCAGTCCCCGACGGGGGTGATGGGGTCGCTGCGCGGGACGGCGGAGGGCTGCCCATAACAATTACCGGATGGTTGGTGATACTTTGGTTAATCGCCAGCACCGGCGGGGGTCCCTTTCTCGGGGTCAGTACCCTGCCCGGACATGACTGCCGGGGGCTACAGCCAAGGTACTTCGCGAGCGGGGAGTTTCGGCTAATACCGGTCTTCCTTGCACTCGTCGCCGGTTCTGACACTCCTCCCATTCCACTTCTTGCTGCCACTGAGCAGCCTCTTGTGCGGTGGGCGTCCGGGTCACCCCGACTGCGAACAGGCCCCGGCAACCCACTTCCCTCAGGAACCGTACCTTCTCTCCTTGGTACAAGGTATGTAGCCGCTGTGGGAGACCTTCCGTGTCCAGATTTACTCTATTGTAAAAATAGTCGTCACCGGTCTCTCCGTCCCGGATGAAGCCGTACCCCTCTCTCTGGTTGAATTTCACCACGACTCCGGTGGTGTACTGGTGTTCAAACTCTTCCCTCCGGGAGCCGGACATCATCTCCCGGGCCACAGTCTCGGCAAGCAGTCGCTCTTGTACCGGGTCCGGTTCCGGTGACGGAGACTTTCTTTGAGGTAGGGGGGACGGCTGGACTGGGTCCCAGAAAAAAACCCAGTTGTCTCTTTCCAGCTTCCGGTCTAGTGGATCCTCCGGAGCTTGAACCGCAACCGGCGTCGACGATCCCCGGCTGGCGAGGGTATCTCCGGGCATGGATATGGGGTTCCCAGAAGCCGGCTCCCCGACGGTAGTTGGGCGGTGTAGGTCGCCCGGACCTCTGTCGTGGTCTCGCCAGTCACCGCGTCCCACGTTGTGAGCCAAGTCACTTTTGTGGCCCGTCCCGGTCCTCCGGGTACAGCCGGCAGATGAGCGGGAAATCCCCCCGCAGACGCAATCTGTTTCGGGTAGCTCTTCTCCAGACCAGGTGCAGGGTGTAGTTCCTCGGCGTTTTCCATCTCGCTTGGGGAACGAGTCTCAGGCAAAGGTGTCAGGGTCGGTGGAGAAGCTGGAGGAAGTGGAGGTGGGCTTACTTTTCCCACTCTTGGGCATACTCCACCCCCAGTCTCACACTTCAGGTCGACCCCTCCGCGGCGGTACTTCTTTCTTCTTACAACACTGCCCACTTCCCATATCTTCTTACGTGCCCTGGGACCGGCACCTCCCCTCTTTGGGCGGAGTACTCCGAACTTCTTTTTCGGCACCGGCCAGCCCCAGGCTCTTCTTTTGGCGCCAACTTTTCGCGCTCTTTCTGCATCTTCACAGACGACGGCCATCTTGCCGCCATCTTGTGCCCGGTCCAACGCTGCAGGCACTGTTTCTTCCTCCCACCATGGGATCGGGAATCTTCTCCAGTAGTCCGGATCTTGTGCCCTAGGCACCACTTGATCTCCATCTTCTTGTGGGACCCTTTGCATACAATCCGGATCCTGCCGACTACGCCACATGTAACGGGGTGACAGGGGTGCCTCCGGGGTTGTAGTCATGGCCCTTGCTATCAGGCTTACCCCTGGCTCCGCCGTCACTGTGGGGACAGGAGATGTCTTGGTGGGGCAGAGTGTGGTGGTGCAGGTGTTGTCCGGCGCACAAACACTTTCCAGGCATGGTTCGATGCAAATAACAAACATTCTTTATTTTTCACAAGTCTTCACACGAGGCAGTAAAAGGTGATGTCACACTTCCTTTAGCTGGGGAAAACCTGTCCTTGCGTCCCCTCCAGTGGGGCTGTGCCTGGCAACTCCTCTTCACCCGGCTCCCACTTCTGGCTACCCACAGCCCGGACCCACACCAGACTGCTTCACCCTATGAGGATCCGCCCGCTCCTGTTCTCTCCGGCTTCCCTGTTCTTCAGCTTCCACACTCTGCCCCGGCTCTGCTGCTCCACTCCTGTCCCTGAGACAACTGCCCTCTCAACTCCCACTTTTTCTCCAACTACAACTGTTCCCCTCCCCTTTCTCCTGCCGGCTCCTCCTTTCCACTGTGGTGACAGCCGTCCCACCCGGCCACTAGGGGGTACCCTAACTCAATATACATACAATACAATATAATACAATATAATAAAACATTTTTATTAACAGCACTAACATTTCCGGGCTCCTTTGTAAGGGGTCTGCCCACCCCCTACAGACATATTTTGAGATCTGTTAACATGAAATAAGACTATGAACACCATGAAAATTTATAGGGAGCTTACTGTAATTATTTTATTACGTTGACCTGTATTTTGTTTTCTGTTCACTTCTATTTTTTCCTTGCCATAGTTAGCCTAAATCAGACAATATAACGAGCAAGTTCAGTTTTGAGATCTCAGAACTGTGAGTAGTATCCCTATTTTCATTATTAATAATTTTCAATCATGCTTTATTTTATTTTTTGTAAAGCTCAGGCTTGATTTTCACATGTAGGAACAGGGTACTGTGCATTTTCAATAATGTGAGGTTTAGGGTACGCTTACATGGCCGTATGTTCTGTCATGTGAGATAATTGCTCTGATTATGCTAATGTCACTCTGCCAGAGTTTGATCTGAGTGTCATGTTAGTGTGATCCAATTGTATTGCATGAGAGAATCAGAGTACAGGTGTGGAGAAGATGGAGAAAGTAATTTCTCCATATTCTCCATTGTCTGTGTCCTTGATAATCAGACTGGAATTTGGATTACATCCGATGTTTCACACGCACCCATAGACTTGAATGGGTGCGTGTGATCCTGCTCTCGGCTGCACTCATAGCATGCCATACTGCTATTATTATCATCTTACACGATTCCCAAGATCATAATTTTCCTCAAAAGACAACAATTTCTTAGAGAAATATGCACATAGCCACAAGTTGGTTAACAATTTAGGACCTTGGGACAATACCGCCTCTACCCTGATCTCAGAAGCATACACGTCTGTGTACCGCCCTGAGAGGGGCCCGGCCACATCTTCCGCTTGCTCGGGCCGAGCCGCTCGAGGTCTGGGCTCGGGTTGTCGGTGGCACGAGCGCCTCTGGACCTGGGGCCACGTCGCTCTGTTAGAGGGGAGAGGTAGTGGGGTGGTGGTGGTGGGACAGAGCGTGCAGCCGGGGAGGGCCGCGCTGTTGTCCAACGGGTCGTGACGCCACCGACGGGTCGTGGTGACGGGATGCACCACCGCTGCGGCTGGAGTGAAGGCGGGCTTGTCCAGGATCGGTGTTGCGGCCGCAGCCTAGATGGTAGCCCCCTCCATGGGTAGGGGCGGTGTGTCCCGGGGCCCGGTTTGGGGGACTGCACGTGCTGATGTTGTCGTCGGGGTGCAGGGTGCCGTGCCGCGGTGTAGTGTCGTGCCCGGATGGCACTGGTGTACTCACGATTAATTCACACTCAGAGTCACTGGTAAACCAAAGTTCGGATGTGGTCGGTTCCCGCGGCCGGCTGCTGATGTCCCTTGTGGGGTTGATGGTGGCCCCATTCCCGTGCACCTCTGGTAGTTGTGTTTCGGATCCCCTGCCTGGGCAGTGGTAGCCCGCTCCCCGGCGTTGAGCTGCCGGAGGAGCCCTCGGTTGCCCGTAGGCGCTGGCCCGTCGGGTGTTTGGCCCTTGGCGGTGGTGCTCACCGGGTCTCGGTGGGCTTTTGCCTTCTTTCGGGACTTTGGGTGTGGATGAACCCGTGAGGTGCAGCCAGCAATCAGTCAATTTGCCTATACTCAGTGGCTTCTAAGCTATGACGGGGTCTGAGTACCCAGTTTCTGGAGCTCCTGTACACAGTTGACTCCCCGATTCAGGACCGGCGGGCTCCAACCCAGGCCTGGTCCGTACGGTTCCGCCTTTGCTGTACCGCTACTCCTGCAGGCGGCCACCACCGTCTGCCTGCCTGACGTTTTCCAAGGGGCCCAGGCTCCAACCCGGGTCCCTGACAGTCTCTCTCCTTTTTCACCTCCTGTCAGCTCTCTCACTAGAACTTCACTGTTTGTACTTCCTGCCTCAGGACAGTAGTCTCCTCGGTGGGCGTGTCTTTCTGCCTGACTCCGCCCACCTGGTGTGCTCTACTGGCCCTGAGAGAGGCATCAGGTCTCC
Source organism: Anomaloglossus baeobatrachus (assembly GCF_048569485.1). Classification (NCBI taxonomy): domain Eukaryota; kingdom Metazoa; phylum Chordata; class Amphibia; order Anura; family Aromobatidae; genus Anomaloglossus; species Anomaloglossus baeobatrachus. Next base: position 465,462,348 of record NC_134356.1, read on the forward strand.
CTCTCGGGTGACGTGTGTGTGACCTCACAGGGGATGGGGGTGTGTGTGTATGTGGTAGGTGTAATTACCTGTGACCCCTGGGGTCCAGGGCGTCACATCTGCAATGAACAGCTTCTAGAGATCAGGATGGAGAAAAACTGGACTTGATATAAAACAGTTTTTCAATTTTTTATAGGCTCCAACAGCTTAGACAACCCAGCACCTCCCAGAACCAGAATGGACAACTGCGATGTCATTCAACTCACTGACAGCTCAGCACACCCCGAAACCAGTCAGCATACAATCCCTGACTATTCCTGTGCTTGCTCCCTGTAGCTGACATGCTCTCCTGGTATTCTGATCCTCGACCTGATTATGCCTCCATTTACTCCCTGAATTCATGACAAACTCTCCTGGTACCTGACCTCAGATTATAGACTACCCTGCCTTCAGAACTGCCCATGAGTAAGGGAATAGCATCCCAGCATCTAGTAGATGTCTGTTGATTAATACTGGCTGATCACAATACAGTATTATATGACCTATCCAAACATAAGATGTGATGTGACACGTGATTAATGCACATTTCATCTAAGCTGTGAATGGCGCCCCCTATACAAAGACGTTGTGACCACATGCTTGCTACATTAAAATATGATGTAACAGCAGCATATGACTGCTACTTTATGACATCTAGCCACATGACTATAGAATGGGCAGCCACTAGCCTACATGATGCAATACAGGTTAATAACTGTTGCTTAAAGACACCTAGTTAAATAACTATGGAAAGGGCGGCCACTAGCCCACATGATGCAATAGAGGCACTTGGCCTCAATGTAGTGACGTGCGATCATCAGAGCTCTAGGTATACATACAGCTGCTATAGGAGGAGTTATCAACCACCAATTGGATTCACCCAATTACTAAGCACCAGTGCCTGATACACTGACATGGGCAGTTACATCTAAGATCAAGAGACATTCTCTGATTGGTGTTTTTACAATAGGGGTGTTTCCCTTTTCTTTCAATAGGACTAATACACTTCAGCAATAGGATATGATCATGAATATAGTATCAAGATGACATGGCATTGGACATCACTGGTGCTATCTCTACGTTGCTAGATTATTTTATGTATGTGTTGTTTTTAAATTGCATTATGTTTTAACACAATGTCTTTCAATTGTATATAGTTTCCAAGATGATATGAGAGGGACCTATGGGAGGAGTAGAAGCAGTGGCCCAATGGTTCCCAGATCTAAAATATCTCTGTGTACTAAATGTATGTTAGCTTCATCTGCCATTTTTATAATGCTTGAAAAAAGCTGCATATTGGACGAAATGTTACTTTGACCGAATTGGCCAAAATTTTACTATGTATTTTGGATGAATAAAGGAATTAAATAATCTCGTCTCGTCGTAATGTGTCTCTGGATTTGCTGGTAAATCAGTGGGTAGTTGCCCCAAGGAAGAACGGAGCCTATGGAGTGGTGCATAGCGAACTACCATTACGGACATTGCCTGTTTCTTTGCCATTTACCATCTGTCTGCTGATTGCATACAACTCTACCATTAACCATGTGCTTTCCTGCAAGTCCAAGACTGACTATACTTCTCAGTAGGTGTTTATAATGATAGTCCTGGCCCTGTGTCGTTTGCTGTATCCTGCTTTGCTTATCTGCCTGCCATCCTGAATGCCCTGCTGTCCTTGCTGATTAATTTGTGATCCGGTAAATCTTGCCCATTGTGCCATTGCTTTCAGTTCGGGTGATGCAACGCGAGACTCGCGAGAGTTACACTCAAGGCACTCGGAAGTGTGACTCTGGCCTAACACTGAGTATAGTGTGATCTCTTGTTGAAGGGTTTCTGAATCAGACATACTAGGTAAGTCAAAGATGCTGTAAAAGATTTAAAACAAAAAAAAGACTCTTCCTCATCACAGTCTTTTGTGAGGGCTTTGCTACTGCCACTTTTTTATTTCATATACAGTATAATACAGTGGTACTTTCAAAGAGGAGGCCACCAAAAGACTGGACCGGTAACTTCTTTTAGCCACTTTAACGGTTTTTAAAGTTTGAAGTGGTTTAAGGACATTAAAAAGATTGAACATATGCACAGCAAGTCGTTTTGCGATTTTAGTGCATATGTTCTTTCCTTTCGGCATTCTTTAGTGCTGTTTCAGGCAGGTCCCAGGTAGATTCTCCCTGAGAAAGTCGTAGTGTACACATACCCTTAGGCCCAGTGCTCACGCTGTGTAGTTTTGACATGTATTTTCAGAAATCTGCAGCAAAATCTGCATGCCCATTGTGAAGCCAGCAAGGTCTATGAGAATTCAGAAGTGCTGTGCCCATGTTGCTTATTTTTCCCTTGCGTATTTGGTGCAGAAAAAAAGAAATCTGCACCAAATACGCAAGGGAAAAATACTCAACGTGGGCATAGCACTTCCGAATTCTCATAGACTCTGCTGTATACCGATTCCAATTACTTAAACTAGACATTGCTCAAACCTTAGTCTTCACTACTTTTCATAAAAATATATAATTTTATTGATATCAAACGAACATATATAAACAACATTTAAATTAAAATTGAGGAAGGAGAGGGGAGACAACATTTAAATTAATGTTCACAATGGACATGCAGAGTTCTAGCATATGCTTAGTGCTTAGGAGAGAGACACATGTAGTCCTTATAATTAGGTTCATGTCAATCAACAGTAAACAAAGTAGTGATAGTTTAACCCTTCATTACTTGACCATTTTTTCTTTGGTTTTTCCCTCCCCTTCTTTTTCCATTGATATAGCCAAAGAGAGACTTGTTTTTTCATGGGATGAGTAATAGTTTATAATATATACAAAAGCAGTAAAAAAAATTGAAATGGTGAAAAAAATGCTATTCAGCTATACAATTTTCAATTGTATTATTTTAATGGCATTCATTGCACAGTAAAATTGACCTGATAATATCATTCTTCAGGTTAGTTTAAATACGATGATGGCAAACCTGTATACATTTCTTTAATTATTTTTGTGGTTAAAAAAATGTGAAAGCTTTGTAAAGAATAGCACTGTTGATTTGCAGCCCTTGGGTCTTGTGTAGAGATGAGCGAACTAGCCGCGGTTCGGCTCGAGTTCGGTTCGTCGAACGGAAGTCTCGTTCGAGTGCAGTTCGGCGAACGTTCGACGAACCGAACTCGAACCGCATAGGAAACAATGGCAGGCAATCACAAACACATAAAAACACCTAGAAAACACCCTCAAAGGTGTCCAAAAGGTGACAAACAACTCACAACACAACACAAACACATGGGAAAGTGACAAGGACATATACTAATGCGAAAACAAAGGAGCTGGACAAAGAAAAAGAGGAGGAGACACAGATATGAGTATATGCAAGGGAACGTTGATGCCATTACTGTGCAACTTGAGCCCTGCTCATTTTAGGCTTCCAATCTGGATAAATTGCCTAAGCTCACCACGTACACCTTGGGGATCTTGTTGTGTCCCGCAGCCAGCGTTTTCTCGGAACGTGTCCTCAGTGCTGCTCGTGGTGTGTTGACAGCTAAGCACACGCATCTGTCCACTGACAATGTGGACAGACTAACGTTCACCAAGATGAACAAGTCATGGCTCTCAGAGGACTTTTCTTCCCCTGGCTCAGCCAGGGGAGGCGAAAGGCACGCGTATTTTTGAGAGTGCTTCATGCAAAGCATCTTTTTCATCTTGAAAATGGGGGTCAACTGATGCCAGTCAAGTGGGGTGTGTGTGGCCCAATTAGTGGAAACGAGGGAGACTGTGGTTGGAGTCCCCTCGCTGTGTTTCTAAAAGAACCAAGATGAACAAGTCATGGCTCTCAGAAGACTTTTCTTCCCCTGGCTCAGCCAGGGGAGGCAAAAGGCACGTGTATTTTTGAGAGTGCTTCATGCAAAGCATCTTTTTCATCTTGAAAATGGGGGTCAATTGATGCCGGTCAAGTGGGGTGTGTGTGGCCCAATTAGTGGAAACGAGGGAGACTGTGGTTGGAGTCCCCTTGCTGTGTTTTACATGCTTTTAGAAGGGCATGACATGGCTTAGAGGTTGACTTTCAGCATCTGCAAACTGTTGGCTACCAAAATGCTTCCTTTCCAACCTTTTTAACAGAGGATTTTCGAGACCTTATGCCCATCGCAGTGCCCCAAGAGCTGATGCCCAGGCGCCACTCCTTCTCCAACAAAGGCGTGCACGCGCTACACCAGCATGTCGCACCAAACATCACCGCTTCTTTGAGAAACTGTGTGACAGGGTGCATTTCACCACAGATACTTGGCCCAGTAAGCATGGATAGGGGCGTTACATGTCGCTGACTAGGCAATGGGTTACTATGGGGAGAGATGGAGAAGGGTCTGCTGTACAAGTCTTGCTGTTCCCACGAGTTGTATCAATCCTTCCTCTGTATGTAGAAGTTAATACACTGCTTCTGCCTCCTCAACCTCGTGTGGGTCCTTCACCTCGGCTCAAACCCTGTGTGGTCAGGGCACCCTTCCTTGTAACTGCGCACAAGGAATACCACACACCTCCTTACTAAGCTGGCAGCAGAGCTCAATGCCATCATGCGGTCAAATGTTTACTTTGAAATGTATGGGAAATGTGAGTCACACCACTGAGAAGTTGTGGACGGTTAGCTCTGGAGACCAAGTTTCATCAATGGTTGTCTCCACTCAACCAGCAGGCAGGGAAGGCCGGGTGTGACAATGATGTAAACATGGGTGCGGCCCTTCGCCGTGACAATGTGACACACGTGCCTTGTGTGGCTCACGTGTTGAACCTGGTTGCCCAGCAATTTTTAAAGCACTATCCTGGCCTACATGGCCTTCTGCAGAGGGCACGGTGTAACGCCTTCCTTAATCCACATACTCAGATGGGCTGTAAAGGATAGGCTAGAGGGAAGCCACTCACCAAGCAGGACCTCCAGAACCCTGAAACCCTTTAACCCCTATACAGGGATTAGGAATTACACAGGGCCCAAGGTGATCAATACCTGTGGAAGGCTGCATTTCCAGAGAATAGTAGTCAGGCAGGGACAAAACATTAATTGAGGAACAGGAACAGAATGGGACGGCCAGGACTTAATCAGAAAACAAGCAGAGGTGAAATGCGGATCGGCCAACAAGGTACATAAACAGCAAGCAGGAAAAGTAGTCAGGTAACAAGCACACAAAATCATAAAACTGAACTGGGGGTAAAAGTAACCAGAGGTTCATAGCTATGTCTGGCAGTGGTCTGCAGACAGGATGGGCATAAAAAAGGGTGTGCTGTCCCATTGGTTGTAGCTGAATGATGGTACTTCATCTGTGAGATACCCACCACCTACATTCAGCCAGAGATTCTGCATCTGTCAAGGTAATGCAGCCCAGTGGGTGAGCATAACCTGCGTCCACCTGCGCCGCTGGCATCAACTTCTCTCCCATCATCAGCACTATGCATGAAAGGAACACGTTGTCACCTGGCGACCGGAGTACAAATTGACGGAGCGTACTCCGTTGATGACTTAACCGCAGTGTGCGGCAATGATGCAAATCTGGCTACGGGCCATCGTCAGGGCAATGTGACACACGTGCCTTGTATGGCTCACGTGTTGAATCTAATTCTCCAGCAATTTTTAAAACACCATCCGGCCTACATGGCCTTGTGCAGCAGGCACGCTCGCTATGTGCTCACTTCCATCGTGCCACACAGCAGCTCAACAACTTTCGTCGCTACAGAAGTATTTAGGTCTGGAGGTTAAACGCCTGAAATGTGATGTGCCGACACGCAGGAATTTGAATCTGCAGATGTTGCAGCGTTTGTGGCAGCACCGCCAAACCCTGCTGCAATACGTTATGACATATAGCCTGGCCTAACTTGATCCAGAGGTGGTGCAGATCACGCTGCTGGAGTGGTGTCAGATCAAGGACCTATGCACTCTTCTACACAGTTTACAAATGTCGACGAAGATGTTTAGCACTGGCAATGCCATTCTCAGCGTGACAATTCTGGTCATCTACATGATGGAGCACACTGTAAGCATTATTCGGAGTCAGGTGTTGGGACAAGAGGAAGGGGAGAAAGTACAGGAGGAGTCATATGCGGAAGAGATAACAAGATCTACGAGGTCCAGATGGTCAGCGGCACCTAGGCGGCAGTCATGGTGGGGGAGAGGGATTAACAAGGGCGCATAGTATCAGCAAAAAGTGTTGAGGAATGTGCAGGAGCCCATGAAGAAATGGAGGACGAACTGGCAATGGGTATGGAAGACTCAGCAGATGAGTGAGAGCTTGCTCACATTTCGGTTGTGCGAGGTTGGGGGGAGAGGGCAGAGGAAGGAGGCACCATTCTCACCTCTCTGCCACCAACACACCAATGACTTGGTCCTCCTGGATGCACAAGACACATGAGCGCCTTCTTGCTGCACTACCTACAACATGACCCTCGGATTGTACGAATTCGAAGTAATGCTAACTACTGGGTTGCCACACTGTTAGATCCCTGGTACAAGACAAAATTTGGCGAAATAATTCCTGCCATAGAAAGGGATGCACGTATACAGGAGTATCTGCAGAAGGTGGTACGCAATCTTAGATCTGCTTTTCCACTAAACACCAGTGCTGCACAGAGTGAATCTCAACGCTTTGTGATGGATAGGAGGAAATGGTCTTTTACTTGTCCACATCTGAGGGACCGAGGGCTGGCTGCTGTGCTGAGATGGCACTGAGTACGGTGTCCCTGCAGAGTTGCACTTTTGGTCATATACAAAATGAGTTGAAAAAGGACAGATGCTGGTGGAAAGGGGAACAGGTGTGTTGGAAAGGGGAAAAAAGTTTTTGTCCGTGGGTTTGGTGGTTAAGCAAAAGTAATATTTGCTGAAGAAAAACCATCTGTTACGGTGGGACTGGCAGATTTGGATAAGGTGGTATATACTATGTTACCGCTATATAACGAAAATTAATAAGAAAAGAAAGAGAAAGGTATATATCCCCATCAGCAGTCAATGTCCACCGTGCTCCCAGATGGAAAAGGAGAGGTTGGCAACTGGAAGGTTAGGTGGAGGATACAGAGCTGTGTGGTTATGAAACTAATAGTAGCCTGAACCGAGTTAGACGCCACTCGGATCTTGAGACTGGGAGCCATGTTAGCGTCACAGGGTCCACACGTCCACCCAGCCCAGGAACTCCCTGTTAACATCACAGGGGCCATTGAGTACGCTGACCGTGTGCATTGGGGCCACACCTGTGGACAGCAGGCGCATCAGCAGCACCAGGCCTGTTAATGCCACTGGGCTGCACAAGCAGGACTTGTAGGACAGGAGCTGGTCTTAACCGTTCTGCGTTACCAACTGTGGTGGCGGCCTGCTTCGACGCCGTATCCCTGCCTACCTCTGGCCTAAAGCCGCAATGGGTTCAACACATGGAGGTGTGCTCTTTCGGAGCATAATAGAAGACTGTGCACCTCCTTGTTGGCTCCAGCCCGTTTTATAACCTGGGTCCGCCCCAAACCAGGGTGGACCACAATGCACCTCCTGGAGACAAAAGCAGAGTGACACGTCATGAGTGGCATAACTAGCGTCCTATTTGGAACCGCAACTTCAATAATGACCTCATGGCTGCCACGACACAAACACCTCACCAGTCATCGTCTGACCATCAATAATGAGGTGACAAGTCATAGGGGTGGGCCTCTGCAAGCCATTTGGGAGTGGCCTGGCCACCTCGTCAGGACACCTGATGCCCCGTGGTCTATATGGGCCCCGCACATCAGGGGCAGGGCCAAAGAGTTCATTACCGGACCTTGTCTCTGATGCAGTAAGTGCCTGAGCATGCTCAGTAGCATGAAATACAGTCTCTGAAAAAAGACTATCAGCTTTAGCATGGTGTCTAGGCACAACACAGGACTTAGACCCGGCACGGAGTGCAAGTACCTGTGCAAAGAGGCTTTTCGCAATAAGTGTGGGAGCATGCGCTGTATCCCGAAATGAAGACTTAGCCTCAGGAATGGCACAGTCAGGCTGAGCATACTCACTAGGCGAAACACTGTAGTTAGGCTGCGGCTGGGGTAAATCGGCACACGCATGCGCACTAGCTGCCTCTTCCCACTTAGACGTGGAGGAGAAATTGCTCTTCGGGTGTGGACTTGGAGATGCTGTCTATGAACAGAAGGAAAAGCTAAAGGTGTGTGTTACAGCAAGGAGCCACCGCGGAAACACTTCGTTCAATTTTGAGGGGATTCATTTAGGAGTTTGGTGAGTAGTACCGTAACGCCAGTGAGCAGCATCCTGTGCCACAGACCAACATTCTTACGGTGCTGTCTATACTGCTTACTGTGAGAGGAGCGTAAAGTCTGTATTTCTGGCAACTGGACATCACAGTACCCGGGTACGGTAGGCTGTGCCCAGACAATAATGTGGGCACGCAACACTTTGTTTTATTAGCAAAACACATATCTGTTCTGGGTAGGCCGACTATATAGACAATAAGACTTGCTGCCTCTGCACTGTCAAATTGTCACGTACAGTTTAAATCATAGAGGGACAGCGACACATGTTTGCATTGACTGTTGCTTTTCAAGATTTCCATGACTGTGTTGCAAAGCTGTGTGGTTTGCATTCACACTGCTATCATATGTCTTATCTGTGAGGCTTCAGCTAACAAGGGTATTCAGGGGGGGTAATGTGTTTTGTCTATGTTTAGGTAGATAACTTGGAAGCTCTTGTGATGCGACACTGGTAAGTTGTGTTCGCACACACACACACACGCACAAACACAATTACTGCTACGCAGAGGGATTAGCAGGTAGTAGGCAACAGAATAGATTATTCAATTATTTAAATTGTATGCATGGTTCTTATTGTTTGTTTTGGTAAAGTTAAACAATCATTTATCAACCCAACTGCCTAGAGTCCTTTTCCTGTTGCCTGGTTTTGCTGCATACTGGGGAGCCCACCCTGTACACAACTTAAAATGAAGCATAAGTCGCAATGTGAATTTCACTGTGCTACAATGCGGCCTAGCGTGCCTGTGCAACCACCGCCTGCCCCATCAAGTGCATCTGCGTGCTCTTCATCCTCTGTGACTGTGGGGACAGCAGTCTCACATGGTTTTTCACACTGAACTTCCACCCCTTTACACGCAACAGGGAGTGTGATTGGCAGGTCATCACTTGTTTTGGAAGTGGAAACAGATGGTATTGTTGAGCTGTCAGACATCGAGAAAACCAACATTGGATGCAGGCTACATTATATCCACACCTGCACCTTCGTCACAGATTGGCTGGACTACCTGCAGTTAATAATTGCATTCCAGAAATGGAAAGGAGTGTAGAATGTGTTGCACCTTGCTTGGCAGCAAAGGAACACTAACTTAGTATTACAGACAATTTTAGGAAGGCAGAAAAAAAGTCAGCTCTTTGGGCAAATTAAACAGCGTGGCAAGAGTGGACAGGTGGGTACAGTGGCCGTGTTCTGTGGGTACCAGGACAGTAAAGGAAGCCTCACTTTCTATCCCTCCGAATGATCAAATGCAGCAAGGAATTCCCTGAGTTTGCTACAAAATTAGCGTAGCAAAATGTGCATGAGGGTGTAATGCAGTGGTGCTGCAAATAGCTTTGCACCAGTGGGACACTAATGGAAGTCCAACAGCCACTTTTAGGATGCCACTAAGTTTACTCAGTGTTTGCTAGTATAATAGCTTAGTAACAATGAGTTTGAGTGTGCAATGCAGAGGTGCTGCAAATAGATTTGCACCAGTGGGGCACTAATGGAGTACAACAGCCACTTCTTGTATGCCACTAAATGGCAGCATTTTTTGCTATCATTGTAGCTTATTAAAAACAGAGCAGGAGGGTGTCATGCAGAGGTGCTGCACATAGCTTGGCACCAGTGGGGCACTAATGGAGTACAACATCCACTTCTTGTATGCCACTAAATGGCAGTATTTTTTTATATCATTATAGCTTATTAAAAACAGAGCAGGAGGGTGTCATGCAGAGGTGCTAGAAATAGCTTGGCACCAGTGGGGCACTAATGGAGTACAACAGCCGCTTCTTGTATGCCACTAAATGGCAGCATTTTTTGCTATCATTATAGCTTATTAAAAACAGAGCAGGAGGGTGTCATGCAGAGGTGCTGCACATAGATTTGCACCAGTGGGGCACTAATGGAGTACAACAGCCACTTCTTGTATGCCACTAAATGGCAGCATTTTTTGCTATCATTATAGCTTATTAAAAACAGAGCAGGAGGGTGTCATGCAGAGGTACTGCACATAGATTTGCACCAGTGGGGCACTAATGGAGTACAACAGCCACTTCTTGTATGCCACTAAATGGTAGCATTTTTTGCTATCATTATAGCTTATTAAAAACAGAGCAGGAGGGTGTCATGCAGAGGTGCTAGAAATAGCTTGGCACCAGTGGGGCACTAATGGAAGTCCAACAGCCACGTTTAGGATGCCACTAAGTTTCCTCAGTGTTTGCTAGTATAATGGCTTAGTAACAATGAGCTTGAGTGTGCAATGCAGGCAGACGTGCTGCAAATATCTTTGCACTAGTGGGACAATACAGAAGTCCAACAGCCACGTTTAGGATGCCACTAAGTTTCCTCAGTGTTTGCTAGTATAATGGCTTAGTAACAAATGAGCTTGAGTGTGCAATGCAGGCAGACGTGCTGCAAATATCTTTGCACTAGTGGGACAATACAGAAGTCCAACAGCCACGTTTAGGATGCCACTAAGTTTCCTCAGTGTTTGCTAGTATAATGGCTTAGTAACAATGAGTTTGAGTGTGCAATGCAGGCAGACGTGCTACAAATATATTTGCACTAGTGGTACAATACAGAAGTCCAACAGCCACGTTTAGGATGCCACTAAGTTTCCTCAGTGTTTGCTAGTATAATGGCTTAGTAACAAATGAGCTTGAGTGTGCAATGCAGGCAGACGTGCTGCAAATATCTTTGCACTAGTGGGACAATATAGAAGTCCAACAGCCACGTTTAGGATGCCACTAAGTTTCCTCAGTGTTTGCTAGTATAATGGCTTAGTAACAATGAGTTTGAGTGTGCAATGCAGGCAGACGTGCTGCAAATATATTTGCACTAGTGGTACAATACAGAAGTCCAACAGCCACTTTTAGGATGCCACTAAGTTTCCTCAGTGTTTGCTAGTATAATGGCTTAGTAACAATGAATTTGAGTGTGCAAAGGGCAGGAGGGTACAGTGGCAGGGTTGTGGGTCTGGGTAGAGGAAAGGAAGCCTCCCTTTCTATCCCTCCTAATGGGGAAATGCAGCGAGGAAATCCTGGACCTTAGCTACACAGACGCTGTCATCTTGTGTAGCTGTTAAAATCTGTTTTCACGGCCCTGACTGTCACCTATGGCTCTGACCCTGCCGGTATTAGCCCTTACAAGGGCTGAAAGAAACTTCTATCCCTATTCTGTATAGCGCTGTGTATAGAGCGTACACAGCAGTATCGTAGACAGGAGCTACGCCAGCGGTGACTGACACCCAGACACAGAAGAGATAATGGCGTCCGGATGGGCAGATACTCGTTTTTATAATGCAGGGACATGTGACATGGACATCCTATCACACATGCCTTTGCTTCTCTGGCTAAAAGTCCACTTGGCTGTGTGTGTGTCTGGGATTGGCTGACATGCTGGCCCGCCCCACTACACGCGCGCGCTTAGGGAAGGAAGACAAAGAAAAAAAAAAAATGGCGATCACCATTATCAAAACAGCAGTGATCTGAATGCGCTGTTCCCGCACACTATACACTGAAATGTCATAATAGTGTGAGTCACAGAGTGACTTACACTATTACAGCGGAAAGCCAGCTAGTAATTAGCTTGTCTTTTTGTTGCTAGAACCGTTCTCGAACGTATCTAGAACTATCGAGCTTTAGCAAAAAGCTCGAGTTCTAGTTCGATCTAGAACAGCCCCGAAAATCACTCGAGCGAACTGGAGAACCTCGAACCGCGAACCGCGCTTAACTCTAGTCTTGGCTTCAAATCCCACTAAGGACAACATCTGCAAAATGTTTGTCCACTATATCACAAAAAAAAATACACCACTCCCATTTTTGTAAACATTTTATTATATCTTTTCATGGGACAACACCAAAGATACAACACTTTGATGCAATGTAAAGTAGCCAGCGTCCAGCTAGTATAACTGTAAATTTGTTGTGCCCTAAATTACTCAATACACAGCTATTAATGTCTAAACTGCTGGCAAAAAAGTAAGTACACCCTTAAGTAAAAATGGTCAAATTGCGCCTAAGTAGCTATTTTCCCTTCCTGATGGCATGTGACTCATTAGTGTTACAAGGTCTCAGATGTGAATGGCGAGGTGTGGTAAATTTGGTGTCATTGCTCACACATTCTCTTATACTGGTCACTGGAAGTTCAACCTAGCACCTCAAGGCAAAGAATTCTCTGAGGATCTGAAAAAAAATTGTTGCTTTACAAAAGGACGGCCGAGGCTATAAGAAGATTGCCAACACCCTGAAAATAAGCTGCAGCACGGTGGCCAAGACCATACAGCAGTTTAACAAGACAGGTTCCACTCAGGACAGGTATCACCATGGTATACCAAAGAAGCTGAGTGCATGTGCTCAGCCTCATATTCAGAAGTTGTCTTTTCAAAATAGACATATGAGTGCTGCCAGCATTGCTTCAGAGGATAATGGGGTGAGTGGTCAGACCTCAAACCATTCGCTGCACACTGTATTAAATTGGTCTGCATGGCTGTCATCCCAGAAGGAACTTCTAAACAGTTTGAGCACAATTTGGCTATTTTTGGCCAAGTGTGCTCACTTTTGTTGCTAGCAGTTTTGGCATTAATGACTGTGTTTGGAGTTATTTAAAGGGCACACCAAACTTACACTGTTATACAAGCTTGACACAGACAACTTTACAAGGTATCAAAGTGTCATATATTTAGTGTTGTTCCATGAAAAGACATAAAAAATATTTACAAAAATGTTAGAGTTATATTCACTCTTGTTATATTTTGTATGTTCTCCAAGTGTTCGTGTGGGTTTCCTTCGGGTTCTCCGGTTTCCTCCCACACTCCAAAGACATACTGATAGGGAATATATATTGTGAGCCCCAATGGGGACAGTGATGATAATGTCTCCAAAATGCTGTAAAATTAGTAGTGCTATCTATATAAGCGAGATTAGTGAAAATGTATTAATGCCAATTTAGCAATTCCAAGCCCGATCTACATATGCAGACCTTCATCTATATGTGCCAAGGGGGTTAAGTGAATGTAAATGGCTTAAGGACCATCCATTAAAATGTCCAGTGAGGGAATGAGGAGAAAAAAGTTACCACGCACCAGAATGATCTCTTCTGCAAAGTCTGCAAGGTTTCATTTGAGCGTTCAGTATGAAACTTGATCCTGTTTGGGAACGTACAAGGAGACAATAGTGAAGCAGCAAGGGCCCAATATGTAGTTTGTAAAGAAATATGTTGCCTCAGGGTCACATAAGAGTCAACACCAGGTATGCACTGGAGATTTATATAGGGCAATACATACACTCTTTGACTTAAATAATGGGTTGGTACTGTGGAGTCATGCGGTGTAGCATGTTCTGCAAAAAGAGGGAACATGGCCCATCTTAAATTGTGTTTCTTCAATGACCAGAATTTGATTATGATACTTATGTATGTCATACAACACATGGAATCTTTTAAGTGTGGCTAATGTCAAAAGAGCCATGAAAGAGAAAACACAAAAATAAAAGTAAGGAAAAAAATGAAAAAAAGAAAAAAGACAAATTACATGGCAAACCCAAAAACATACGGTAATAGCTTTTCCAGGGACGTTAGAACTATGTATCAGAAAAAAATAAATGAAGAAATTAATTATTATTAAATTTTGGACCTAAAATAAGAAAAAAATTTAAATGGAGAACATTTGGTTGAAATATTGAATATTGCAAAGATTGGTAAAAAGTTCAAGTCATCATTGTCGAAATTCATTCCATAAGGTAAAGAAATGCAAAATATTACAAAGCTATACCACTAATGTCTGATACTTCCAATGTCCATTTCCATTTATTTCCAGTAAATATAGCTGCAACACATTCACCATATACTTTCCATTAATATGATTTCATATCGTGTGATTATCAACTACAGAACAGGGGATGTTGTTTTAGATTTCCCACTCTATAAACCTAGAAAACTTCTTAATGTCTATGTAATCCATGTTGGCTCTACACACAGCAGCTATAGAGGTCTTGCACTGTAAAGCTGTATAATACAGGTACCTGGGGTATATAGTAGTAGCAGCACCTGATGTTTTCACACTGAACAGTGAACAGCTGTTGACACAGTTATGGGAAATGAAACATTTCTCAACAGTCAAGATAAACCACAGAAACTACGACAGAGATTACTGGCCGGTAAACTCACTACTGTGGCTGATTTTGAAACAGCAGGAAGGCAGCCGTACTACAACCGATGGTAACCTACTGCAGTCACTAATGTAACTAAATAAGGGAAACGTTCATTATACATCTATATATCCCAGAAATAAAGTAATGCATGTATCACATTAACGATGGTTTTGATCATATTTGTTCCACTCGTGTGATTATGGTGGAGGGGAAACACTGTGGTTGGAGCCACAAAACTTTGTTGTAGTAGTTTGAGATGGAGCTATTTTGTTTTCGCTTTTGTTTTTTGTTGTCTTCAGATTTTAACACTTGCTTTGTGTGTCCCATTTGTACGTTCTGAGTTAACTTCCCTTCTTGTATATTTGTACTGTTACGCAAACTCTTTCTTAGGTCAAAGGTGGTTGAAGGCCTGATACTTGATTTGTGATGCCCTCGTGTGTTAAGTTGAAAAGTTTTTGTTTTATCACTTGATTGCAGTGTTTTAGTGACCTACAGATTCAAAGAAAATACTGGGACTTCTTTTTAAAGAAGAACGTTACACCACAAAATGTATTAGTGATGACGAGGGAATTTGAAAAAACATCATAGAGAAAGAAACAGCCATACCCAACACCAGGTCAGATGCAGCAGACTCACGTGATAAAAGTAGGAGCAGCACAGGTGCAAAATGCTGATGAAGCAACCACTCACAACCTACCAACTAAGCAGCCACCCCCTCCATGAATTGATAGGTTGTGAGTGGTTGTCTCATCAGTATTTGGCAACTGTGCTGCTCCCACCTTCATCATGGGGGTCTGCTAGATCCTGCCAGGGTATGGGTAATCTGATTTGGTGTTGGTAAAGCCTGTTTCTTTTTCTGTGATTTTTTTCAATGTATGACCTTTTCTGTGAGCCGCTCACATTAGTGAATTTGTCAACATTAGAATTCAACTGTTTGTACAAATTCGGTCAGGATATTCAACTAAAACTTATCTGTTGCAAATCCAATGTTCCTTATCATGCTCTCCGGTGTCATTAGACCTCAAAGTATAATAAACAAAGGTTGAAAACAAAAAAAAGTAGTACATTGAAGTTCACCTCTCCCACTGCCGCTGTTCCATTTGGTTCTCTGTGAATCTCTATCCATCCTTTTTGTTCCTTTGACACATTACAATCAGGCATCTATACTCAAAGTCGGGTCTTACAGCACTGCGTAGACCATTAATATCATGACATGATGACTGGACCATAGGTTATGCACATCGTCCTCCACTTCAACTAAAGTCCCATTTCCAGTTGCTGGTACACAGCCCCAAGCATAATGCTGTCTACACCATGAATCACAGTTGGTATGATCAGGGGTAGGAATCAGTTTTTTAACACCAGGTTCCCTGCTTGTGCTAGGAATCCATGCCCATATAAAAAGCTACACCCATTTAAACTGCACATCTATTTTGTAAGCCATTCCCATTTTCACACACTTTTCTCAAACACAAAATATAAGTACCAGGGACTAAAATTAAAGGCGCTTTTCCCTTTTTAGCCTATTTATACCTTCACGTCTCATTGCCTCCTGAACCTAGATGTACGGTTTCATTGCCTCCTGTCAGGTCCTTGTTGTTCCAGTCACTTCTTAGTATGGTGAATAGGATTAGAGGCATTTTATACTAGGTTTAAAAATAAGAACTAAAGCAACCCTTCTCAAATTGGAAAAAATGACCACCCGTCTGTCTTTCACTTTAACTGCCTGTGTAGCGACCCTGACTATATCAAGGTGCTACAGGGAACTGCATCTTGTACTCCAGGATGCAGGGCCTACAGGTTCCCATCAACAGTGTCACTGACATCCGCACTACAAATCCAAACCAAACCTCACCCCAGGGCTGGACAGACACACCAGTGGGTTGCTCAAGTTGGAGCACTGCCGCCCACCTAGGGGTCAGGCAGACTGGTAGGAGGGAGGAAGTCAGCTTAGAGGCAGTGAAGTGTTAGCCCTCAAAGAGTGAGGAGCAGGAGTGTTGGAGCTCCCAGGAAGGTGACAGGTTGGATCACAAATGGTGGTCCAGGACCACAGGAGTCGGGTTTGGTAGTTTGAACACTGGACAGGAGTGTAACAGACTCAGTCTAGGAGGACTGTTGGCACCAGAAAGCCCAGCCACCTTACTGGTACCGAGCACGGCGGGGTACTGGACCCTAGATCAGGGAGTAGCTTCAAGCAACCTGATAATAAACCTGTGGAGGATAGCCTCTTTATGAACTTTCCCCAAGAGCTCAGAGATTGGAGGCATCAGCACAACGCGGAGGATAGGGTTCTCTAAAATACACAACCCACTGAAATCTTAAGTGCCAGCCACCAAGAGCACAGCTGCCATACACACGGGTAGCGGGGTCCCGAAAGCTTCAAACCAAGGGGCCACAACTGTACAACAATTTGTGCACGGAGGCAGGGCTCCGGGCTTACCAAGTGACACTGGTGGGAGTGGGACCTGAATGGGCTCCCCCCGTAGAGACTGCGGTGCCTATAGACTTTGGTTTACCATCTGTGTGTCTGCTTAATCCACCTGATCCAGCACTATGACTACCGCAGTGAGTAATCTGACCTCTGCACCCTGCTTCCCAAGGCCAAGCAAGCTACCCGTTCACCAAATCCCCACTATCCGGGGCCTTTCCCTACCTGCGGAGGGACTGACATCTGGCTGCCCCACACCATTTGACCCCGTATTCCCATCGGCAGCAGCGGTACTCCCCTTTACCGAAACCCGCAGGTGGCATCATGAACATTCATCCCCTGTAAATATCCCCTTACATTTGAAGTGGCCGCAAGCCCCCGGGTCCGGAGACCCTCGAGCCACAGCAACCCCGGATCCAAGCAGTTCGACTGCTGCTGGGGCGGCACACCTGCTGTACCTAATCTCAGGCCTCAGCAGCCAGAGAGAACACATGTGCAATATACCGCCACACTATGACCAGACCGCATATTCCCACCACATACTGACTTAATAATACCACATACAAGGGACATATACCACCACACCACAGATCAGTGGTGGTATTTTGTGATCTGGTCATAGTGTGGCGATCATACCATAATGACTGAATAATACAGTCATTACATAGTGACTGAACAATACCAAATACATGGGAGAAATACTGCCACACCATGACTAGTCCATATATTATCACCACATAGTGACCAAATAATACCACGTACAAGGGAAAAATACCACCACACCATGAACAGATTACATATTACCACCACATAGTGACTACATAACACCACATACAAGGGAGACATACTACCACACCATGACCAGACCACACAATACTACCCCATAGAGATCGAATAATACCAAATACAAGGGAGAAATACCACCACACCATGACCAGACCAAATATTATCAACCCATATTATATACAGGAGCTCTGCATATAGTGTCAGTGAACAGGTAATAGAGTGATCACTACTGACATTATACACAGGAACACTGTATATAATATATAGTGTACAAGTAATACTGTGATCACTGGTGACATTATACACAGATGTTCTGTATACAGGATCAGTGTTCAGGTAAAACCGGGATCACCAGTGATATTATACACAAGAGATCTGTATATAGGGTAAGTGTACAGGTAATACAGTGATCACTGGTGATATTATACACAAGAGATCTGTTTGTAGTATATAGTGTACAGGTAAAACAATGATTACCGGAGACATTATATACCAGAGCTCTGTATATAGTGTCAGTGTGCAAGTAATTTAGTTATCAGAGGTCACTTTATACACAAGAGCTCTGTATATAGTGTACAGTGTACCAGTAATACAGTGATCACCAGTTATATTATACACAAGAGCTCTGTATATAGTGTCAGTGTACAGGTAATACAGTGAAAACTGGTAACATTTTACACAGGACATCTGTATATAGTGTGAAGGTATAGGTAATACAGTGACATCTCCAGGTGAAGTAATTCATCTTTGCTTTTCCTTTTCATCAGACTGCTATCACATCTTTTAGCCAGGACTAGTCTCTGCAGAAAATATGAGGGGCTGCTGATAAGTCTTTGGCTTTGTGATCTTTTTTTGTTTCTATGGGAACGAATGTTACATCACATGAAAGCCTTTTGTGTTTAATATGTGTTTTCAAAATTTTGTGTCTGTTGCTTATGGCAACAGTGTTCTACACACGTGGGAAAATAAAATGGTGGAGTCTAATGCGATATTCACAGCAACTGAGAGCAGTGGAGTGATAAAATTCTTGTTTCTGCAAGGAAAGTCCACGAAGGATATTCATGGTGATATGTCGCAGACCCTTCATATTCCACAGTTAAGAACTGGGTTGCCAAATTTAAAATGGGCCACTTCAGCACCAATGATGAGGAATGTCCTGGATGACCGAGCCAAGATGCAGCCAACACAAGTTGCCCAGTGTGGACAGCAAAATCAAAATCTCACAGACTTTGCTTTGAGAAGGAAATGCATGCATTTTGGTGCATCTTTGTGACCTCAAAAATAAAGCAAAAGATGCCCGGTGTGAACTTATCCTTAATTGTCCCTTCCAAATTTAAGCCACTTCTTGATGACAGTCTTCATAGTGTTCCATGGTATATCCCATGCTTTAGGCTATGTGCCCACGCTGCGGAAAATTTGCGGAATTTGCCGCGATTCTTTTGCGGAAATTCCACGGATTTCTCAAATATCCACAGTATAGTGAGTCCCCAGCCATTTCTATGGCATTTTGGAAGTGCTGTGCCCATGCTGAATTTTTTTTTTGCAGTGGAAATAGTGCGGATTTCCCTTCGGAAAAATATGCAACATGTCAATTATTCCTGCGGATTTTGCCACATGATCCTATACTTACCCGCCTTGATTGACGACACTGGAGTCACTTCCTCTGGTGCAGAGGAGCGCGGTGGAGCCAAGACCGGGCATCAAGAGGTGGGCAGGGCCTGCACAAGCTCCGGTCATGTGACAGCCGGAGCTAGTTCAGGTCCGCCCACCTTCTCCTGCAAAGTGCAGACAGATACGGCCGGAAAGTGAAGTGCTGCGTGATGGAGGTAAGTATGAACGCCCCCATCACTCCAGCACTTGTTCTGCATTGAGGATGCAGTGCCGAAGTCATGGTACTGTATCTTCAATGCAGAATGCCCGCAGAATACTCACAGGACATTCGGCAATACATCCGCAGCACAAAACAGACAAAGTTGTACTGCGGTTTTCTGGGAGCTCCTGCGGATATATTCGCAGGACACTTTCCCCGAGGGCACATAGCCTTAGAAAGTTTTTATAGCCTTCTCCTGACTGATAACTTTCAACAATTAAATCTCTTTGCGGTGTTGCAAGCTGTTTTCAGACCTTGGCTTTTGCTGTAAACTGCAAGTAAGGAAATGTCTGGAAATACTACTAGAACACCTAAACTTTATATGGGGTCAACCAGATTCACTATAAATGATGATATCTGTGTACTGACTACTATCGTGCTTCCCGAAAATAAGACACTGTTTGCTCTAGGGATTATTCTCAGAGAAACACTGTTGGGGGAAAGTTTACCCCTCAAAAATATGCAGATTCCCCTTCCCAGGAGAGTCATACTTACCAAACCCCGGATGTCTGTGTCGCTTCCAGGTCCTCCTGCGATCTTTGGCTGACGCTCCCAGCAGGTATGCTCTACGCAGTCCTCCCCTACTTCTGTCCAACACTCACACACATCAGATCGCGCACACACTCATGCATACTCATATACACACAATCGCACACACACACTCACCCCATCTGGCGATACTGATTGCTTCTGGCCAGCAGAAGATCCTGGGACGCAGAGCAGTGGAGCGCAAGGACATGCGATGGAACGCATAGAGGACCTGCGAGTTGAGCGCATCGATGCGTTACACTACCGGGTCTTCTATGCCTTCCACCGCAGGTCCTCGCACTCCACTGCACTGTGACCCAGGTCCTTATGCCGGCTAGAAGCAATTAGTATCACCGTGTGATTGCGGGGTCTTTTGTCTTGTTTGTTTTTCTGTTGGGGGTGTCTACTTTCTATAATGAAGTGTTTTTATTCTTTAACTTTTTTAGCTATATGGACGCTTCATAATTGAACTTTGACTAGGGCTTATATTCAGGGTAGGGCTTATTTATAAGTCTTACACCGAAAATACAGAAAAATCCTGCTAGGGCTTATTTTCGTGGTAGGTCTTATTTTTGTGGAAACACGGTATGTAATGTGTTTAAATGTGATACAAGCACAACCTCAATTATAATATGGTGTTCAGATTTATGCAACCAAATTATTTTACTTTCGGAATTTTTATTTTCATGTCAAATGATTCCAGTTTGTTTCACCATGGATTTGCACAGATTATAGGTGACATTAAAGGGGGAAAAAGTCTAAAACAACTCTTCTTCGTATAATTATTTTACATGACAATAATCTAGTGTTTTAAAAGGAGTGTTTATACTTTTTATAGCAATTATAACATGTAAATATATTCAATATATGTATATTATTTTGTTTAAACATGTATATATTATAGGATACATAGATTGAATTAAAAATAGGGTGCACTTCTTTCATCAGTCTATAAAAGAAATATGATGTGTTGATTCAGCCATGAATTTTATGAAACTGTAGAAGCATATGCAGATTATCATGGCTGTAATTATCATCATTTTACAGTAAATGCTTCTAATATGTTTATATCAGTATTATGGGCTGTAGTAATATATAGTATAACTTAAAAAGACAATGATTTATTATGGTTTTACAGAGTATCTCTATAAAATGTTGTCTGTTCATAATTTTTAGATAAGTTGCCCAGAAAAATAAAAATAAAAATGAAGTTGGCAAAACTAGAACTGAGTAATAAACTGTGAGCGAGAATATAGAATGGCAGGCATGTAATGCTATTGCCGCACTATTAATTTATGGCTAACAGAGGCTTCTCCAGGCCTTGAAAGCTCATTGTTTTCAACCAAAAAGGGCTTGTGTTCTTGAGACACACTATTTAAGATTTATTTCTCTTGTAAGGAAGGCTAGAATGTAAAAAAAGAAATGTATTTCATTTACTATATTTTAAATGGTCCCATTTAGCAAGCTTTAACTTGTGCATTATCAGCCGTCTATAGCGTTCTCAATGTAGGAGCATTGAGCAATTATTTTTAAACTATGGTATAAGTAAAAGAAAATTAGAAAAGGTAATGTTTTACCTAGTACATACCTACTAACTGATATCTTTGTTTGCACTGTAACCACTGTATCTTTTCTCTGTATTTTATGTGTTTTGGGGACATCTAGCAAGATATGAAATCAATTAATGTATGAATGCACATACTCCAATAAATCCTCATAATGGACAATTATCAGATTGGTCTGCCTGCTGCTCTCAAAGCCTTAAAATCCAACAAAAGAAGCAGTGTTTTATATCCAGCAGCCATTAAAACACATTGTTTAGGATGTGTTGTAGGAACAGAACTATACAGCAGCTGTAGGCTGAATACACAAAGTCAGACCCCATCTGCTTTATCAACGGTTTTTATGATGCTTTGCCAAAATGCGGTGCCCTTTCTTAGTAAATTAACTGGTCAGCTTGCGCTTTTTACGCAAATTGGCACCTATGTTATCAAAGGCTAGCTGAGAAATACTTGTTTTTATTTAAAAGATCATTTTAAGGGTCTGTCCACACGTTGCGTTTTTTCATGCATTTTGGTCGCGTTTTAAACTGCACTGAGTCAATGACAAAACCAGCAAAGTCTATGAGAAGCCAAAATTTCTATCCGCACGTTGCTTTTTTAGGCAGCGTTTTGTTTGACAAATATTTGTAAAAATCTTTGTCTAACAAAACGCAGCATGTTCATTCTTTTTGCGTTTTGGTCATGTTTTGTCACCTATTGAAATCAATGAGGTGTGTCAAAATGCAAGTGTAGCACCCCGGAGACTTCAGTTGCCACAGAGGTACTTCGCGTCATCCAGAGGTGTGGTATCCCATCCTGGTATGGAGGAGGTCATCCACCAGTTCACACAAAACACAACACTCTCACTCAGCAACACCTCATCAGACATGGCAAGGCTGTGTTATACCCAAAGCCAGACGGGGGGTGGAGTATTAAGAGTGGGGACACACAGAGTAGTGAAATGTGGAGAAAGAGAAAGGAAGGAAGGAGCAGTGGAGGAGGAAAGACCTGTGGCCTCGAACTAGCGCGGCTCGACCATGGTACAAGATAAAAGGGGTCCTAGAGACCATGGAAAGTGTGACATACTCCCGTGGCCTTGTTCTACATCTAACCTTTGGTGGAAGAATTGGGTCGCAAATCGGAGACTGGTCCCTAGGTTAGAGGAGAAGAACCTACATACTCCGCTAGTAAAACCCAAGACCGAGGTGACTGCAAGCACCGAGGCCACATTTGCACACAAATTCGCTGGAAGGTGACCCCATAGGGCCAAGGGATAAAGCTTCATGCCACCCAAAAGGGCCCGCGGGCACTGTCACAGAGTTCAGTGTGTTAGGGCGCAAAGCAAGAGGGAGAAACAAGCACGGGAAGACGACCAGAGAAGGTACACCTAAGAAAGGTGCACCGGACTCGACCTCTGAACTACCCGGGATCAGCTGGAGCCCTTCAGAGTGAAACCCAGCACTCCAAAGGTGGTCACTGGCATGTCGAGTTACCTTGGAAGCTGCTACAGTGAGTAAAGAACTTTGAGACTGCATCCCTGTTTCGCTCCGTTATTCACCTGTGCCTCCTGACCTGCAATCTCCGCCATCATAGACTACTACCCCCATCCGCCCTGGGGCCTAGCTCTGCCTGTGGAGAGCTGCACCATCTAATCTGTGTCACCATCTGCCCCAGAGGTCCCCATCCTGCAGTGGCGGCACCTAACTTGCTGCATACCACAGGTAGCATCACGAACTACCATCCACATTATCATCCCATTCCTATTTGCTAAACGACACCGCCGGGGTCACAGAACCAGGCCTCGCCACCGCGGCGTCCCAGGAGCTGAACCGCGGCCCGGTAACGAGTCACCCCAGGCCCCGGTGCGGGCGTGTCACAAGCACACTGTTAGTTGTGCATTGCACCGCGCTTTTGTTGCATTTTGGATCCATTTTTGTCAACAAAAACGCAGGTCACCCACATCTCTCGCTCTCTCTCTCTGTCTCTCTCTCTCTGCTTCATACTCACCGATCACCAGCGCGGCAAGGCTGTCACACTGCTTCCGCAGCCTCTCATTCTTCTTCCTGACCCACTCATTAGCCTCATTACATATTCACTGCACCCGCTAATTGAGCTCATACATATTCACTGCTTCCCCCATCTGTGATTGGGCCATCAGACACGCCCCCAAGCTGAGTGACAGCTCTCTGACTGCAACCAATCACAGCTGCCGGTGGGCGAGTCTATATTGTACAGGAGAATAAATAAATAATTAATTTAAAAAAAAAAAAAAAGACATGCAGTTCCCCATAATTTTGATACCCAGCCAAGATAAAGCCTCACAATTGGGGGCTGGTATTCTCAGGCTAGGGAGACCCATGTTATTGAGAGCCCCCCAGTCTACAAATATCAGCCAGCAGTCGCCCAGAATTGCTGTATCCATTAGTGCAACAGTCATGGGACTTTACCTGGCTCATCCCGATTGCCCTGGTTTGGTGACAATCAGGGTGATAAGGAGTTAATGGCAGCCTATAGGAGCCACTAAGTTGTAGATTAATCATGGCAGGCATCTATGAGATACCCCCATTACTAATCTGTAAGTGAAAGTAAATAATCACAAACAGCCAAAAAATCTTTTATTTGAAATAAAATGAAAAGCCCCATCTTTCTCAACTTTTTTAACCCACAAACACCTCTCCAGGTCAGAAGTAATCCACATGAGGTCACACGGCGATTCAGCTCTGCTACATCTCTGTCCCATCATAGCAAGTGTCAAAGAACATGACTGACAGCTGTGAGTATAGACAGAGCTGCACGATCAGAATGAACCTGAGTGAAGCCCTGACGTCACAGCTGTGGGCCCTGCAGTACGGCGTGTGTCACGGCAGTGACGTCACAAGTTAACCGCGTGAGGTTCAGTCCGCAACTGAAATGAGCCGCGTTATCGGTGGTGACATCACGCAGGTGAGTCCTCCACCTGTGGATCACTTCAGTCGCGGCCTGATTTGCGGTCACAGATGGAAGACTTAAGCTGTGGCTGCGGGTAAACTGAGTGACATCACCGCTGATAGCGCGACTCACCTCAGTTGCTGCGGGCAGTCATGTTCTATGGCGCTCGCTGTGAGTGTCATATAGAAACAAAAGATAAGGGCAGATGAAGAGACCATAATTACAATAAATATCCCCCCGGAGGAAGACCACGAAACGTGCGCGTCGGGGCACGTTCTACTACGCAGCGAAATCAACATGAGTGAGTGTAAGCTAACAAACTTTTAAAATCATGGGATCTATGCGATTGCTTTGATCTCCCTTTATGATGGCCTATTACTTGGTGAAATATATTTAAAACTGGGCCTGAGTGAGATTATCACCTATATCAGTCATGGCAAACCTTTTACAGGCCGAGTGCCCAAACTGTAGCGCTAAACCCCTTTTTTTTCCGAAGTGCTAACCAATCGTATTATGTAAATAATTGATTTTAACCTTACCTTTGCAATCTTCTCTTCAGCAAGGGGCATCACGCTCATGCATGCTTACCACACATTGAACCTGAGCCCCTGCCCTTTTCCAAACACAGCAGTTGGATTGATCTTTCTGGAAAAAATTGCAGCATATTAGACAGGGATTTTAGCATGGAATGCAATCAGATGTCACCCTGTAATCCACATCTACATTTCAAAGTCTGAACATTCTGAAATCCCATAAAAACGTACGACTTGCTTCCCTCCCCCTTCATTGTGTAGTTATGTCCCCCTTCCTGGCCACTTCCTGGTAAACATGTCCCCATCCTGATATATATTTCCTACATTCTGGTATATTTGTCCCCATCATGGCCCCATCCTGGTAAATGTACCCCATTCCTGGTAAATGTCCTCCATTCTAGTAAATGTACCCCATCCTGGTAAATGTACCCCATCATTGTAAATGTATCCCATCCTGGCATGTTCCCCCATCCTGATAAATGTCACCCTTCCTGCTAAATGTTCCCTATCCTGGCATTTTTCCTCATCCTGGCATGTTCATGTACCCCCATCCTGGCATGTTTCCCCCCATCCTTTCATGTTTCCCCCCCATCCTGGTAAATGTATCCCCCCCATCCTGGTAAATGTATTCCCCCCATCCTGGTAAATGTACCCCATCCTGGCATGTTTCCCCCCCATCCTTGCAGCCATGTTTCCCCCATCCTTGCAGTCATGTTTCCCCCATCCTTGCAGTCATGTTTCCCCCCATCCTTGCAGTCATGTTTCCCCCCATCCTTGCAGTCATGTTTCCCCCCATCCTTGCAGTCATGTTTCCCCCATCCTTGCATGTTTTCCCCATACTTGAAGCCATGTTTCCCCCATCCTTGCAGCCATGTTTCCCCATCCTTGCATGTTTCCCCCATCCTTGCAGCCATGTTTCCCCCATCATTGCAGCCATGTTTCCCTCCATCTTTGCACGTTTCCCCATCTTTGCATGTTTCTCTCCATCTTTGCATGTTTCTCTCCATCTTTGCATGTTTCTCTCCATCTTTGCACGTTTCCTCCATCCTTGCAGCCATGTTTGCCCCGTACTGTATGCCCCATGCTCTGTTTGTTTGCCCCGTGCTCTCCATGTTTGCCCCATGCTCTCCATGTTTGCTCCGTGCTCTCCATGTTTGCCCCGAGCTCTGTATGCCCCGTGCTCTACAGGTTTGCCCTGTGCTCTGTATGTATGCCCCATGCTCTGTATGTATGCCCCGTGCTCTGTATGTATGCTCCATGCTCTGTATGTATGCCCCGTGCTCTGTATGTATGTCCCGTGCTCTGTATGTATGTCCCGTGCTCTGTATGTTTGCCCTGTGCTCTGTTTGCCCCGTTCTCTCCATGTTTGCCTCATGCTCTCCATGTTTGCCCTGTGCTCTGTATGCCCAGTGCTCTGTATGCCCCGTGCTCTCCAGGTTTGCCCCGTACTCTGTATGCCCCATGCTCTGTATGCCCCGTGCTGGCACTGCTCCCTCACACCTTGGCACAGCCACACACAGCTTAAAGTAAAAATAAAAACCTCACCTTCCAGCACTCGCTCCACCGCTGCGCGCCGCTGGGACATCAGTAAGTTCAGTTCCCGCGCAGCCACAAGACGCCGGCGCCGCCTACTGACACTCCTCCGTCTCCTAGGCAACAGACCTGCAGCCTGGGAGAGGAGGAGTGTCAGAGCGAGGAGAAATGTCTCCTCTGCTGAACACAACTTTGAACTGCTGGCGTGATCACACCAGCAGTTCAAAGTGGCTCAGTGTGGCGACTGCGCGTGTGCCAGCAAAAAGGGCTCTGCGTGCCCAGTCTGGCACGCATGCCATAGGTTCGCCATCACTGACCTATATTGAGGGAGAATTTATGCATGATGACTTGGTCTTTTTGCGATTATTTCAGTCCTCTGGATTACAACTCACAACTATTTGAGATGTTGTTAACCCCTTTTCTTTGCAACCTGACCACCATAGTAGGTCCCTGTTAAACCACAGATGGATTCTTTAATCTGTAAATTACAATGTTGGATCTATCACCCATCTCATGTGTGTTTTTTTTGCGTAGTATTTTTTATTCGTGATGGACTCTATTTTTCCACCTGATGTCTACAAAACAATATGAATTGTGAATGTATTTCCCTCTTGCTAGTGACTATTTATTAATAAACTTTATTAATTTTTTGCAAAGAGGCTTTCTGAGTGTTTTTTGAACAGAGTCTTTATCTGGGCTCTGACTAGTGTGTCATACGTAGCAGTGCTGGAAGCGTCGTTGGACCGTGTGTGGATTACGTCAGTCCTGTAGGGATTTTTAAGGGGTTAATAAAGTAGTGAAAGAGGGTGCTTTTTTGTCTTTTATTTCAAATAAAGGATTTTTTGAGTGTTTGTGTTTATTTACTTTCACTTACAGATTAGTAATGGGGGGTGTCATAGACGCCTGCCATCACTAAACTAGGACTTAGTAGCAGCTGTTGGCTGTTATGACCTCCTTATTACCCCGATTGCCACCACATCAGGGCAACAGGAAGAGCCAGGCCAGGCTCCAGAATTGGCGCACCTTATGGATGTGCCCCTTCTGGGGCGGCTGTGGGCTGCTATTCTTAGGCTGGAATGGGCTAAATAACTATGGCCTTTCCCACCCTATCAATATCAGCCCCTGGTTGTCTGCTGTACCTTGGCTGGTTTTAGAAACATAAGGAGGACCCCACGGTTTTTTTTTTTGTTTTTTTTAATGAAATAAAAAAAAGGATCCCCTCTATTTTTGATAACCAGCCAAGGTAAGCAGACAGCTGAGGGTTGCAGGTAGCTGTTGCTGTTCCAGTGCTGGGTATGAAACATGGGAGGACCCCACGTCATTTTTTTACCCCCCCAAAAAATTATCAAAACAGGTGGTCAAGCTAGCTATCCCTCTATTGAGCTAGTCTGTTATTTCTTTCTATCTATCTATTCTTTCTATCTAATTTTCTATTTATCCATTTGTTCTATCATCTATCAAGTATCGTATTGTATCTTTTTTTTTTCTCCTTTAAAATGCACTGTCAAAAACATATCAAAAACGCATGCAAAACGCATCCAAAATGCATGCAAAACGCATGTGTTTTTTTCCACGCTTTCTTTTTGTCAAACGCAGTGTTTACAGTTGTCAAAGTCTGCAAGAGGGTGCATTTTTTTGTCAAACGAAGAACGCAGCCTGCACACATACCCCAAGGATGCACTCACACTGGCGTATAAATCAGAAGAATGTAATCCTATAAAAAAATCAGACTGCACTCGGACCAATGTGATTCCATGAGGCAGAGCTGATCTGCAATTTTTCCTCAACTTTATTGGCCCAATGGATATAAATCGCAGTATGCTGCATATGGCCGGGTATATCGGACAAGACTTGCCAATCCAAGTCAATAGGTGCGGGTGAAAAAATGGAAATCCCACAGACCATGCACATTTTTACGGATACATTACCATTCTGTAGCATAGAACACTGTAAATGGTCCTGTAAATGATTGTAAAATAATAGTTGCTGAGAAAAAAAATGTATTGCATGCAGATGTCATACGGAGGTGAACCAAATGCTAGGCAAGAAAAAAAAAAAAAAAATCACACACTCACATAGCGCTCGCATGACATATGGAATGACATAGGCAGGACACTCATTTAAATTTTCCGGATGAAAATCAGACTGATTTTTTTATATGCTATTGTGAGTGTATAATTACCGTATTTATCATTTTATAAGACTCACCAGATTATAAGATGCACCACAAATTTAGAGATTTAAAAAAAAAAAAAAAAAAGGAGTTCATCTTATATTTTGATGGTGTCTTACGAGTAGGGGGCGGCAGCGGAGGTGGAGCAGGGTCACAAGAGGCAGGGGCGGTGCTGGTGTAGGGCGTTCCTGCAGGCGCTGCGGTGGGGGCTGTGCTGCCTGCGGTGGGGGCTGTGCTGGCTGTGTGGAGCAGGGCAGTGTGGCAGGTGTTGCAGATGGTCTGTCGGCGGTGCAGGCTTCAAATTAGTGGCACGTGCACAGATTGAGCTATTGGCTCAATAAGAAGCCGAGATCTCATCTGCGCACATGCCACCTCCGGGCGCCATTTTCCTTAAGTTCACTGCTGGGAGACCAATGGGCTGGAGATCTTGAGCAGAGAGCTCCATCTGCGCATGCGCCGACTCCGGGTTCCATTATTTAAAGCCCACATCGCCGAGAAGGCATCTCACCCACTGCATCACCCTGCTCCACACAGACCCTACCGCAGCCAGCACAGCCCCCACCGCAGCCAGCACAGCCCACACAGCCCACACCGCAGCCCCCACTGCAGCCCGAAACACAGGCAGCACAGTGCCCATTTTCCACCTCCCAATAAGCTACATTCGCATTATGAGACGCAACCCTCATTTAACTCCCAAATTTTGGGGAAGAAAAGTGCCTCTTATAATCCAAAAAATACGTAATTTAAAGATTTGTGCTTGGAAATGGCTGAAGTTTTCAGTACTGACCAAATGTACAAAAAATAGTCAAAATTCAATCTTTTTATTACTCTTCTTTCCGGCAGCACTCAGCACAGTACTCTACATTCACTAGTGTGATAATACAAAATTGAATTAGATAATAGACAGCACACGGATTTTATACGGATGGCATTCAATTTTCATGCATGAATGATCTTGTGACTAAGTTTACATAAGCGCATGATAAATTGTCCATTTTTCATCCAGTAACAGAAAGATCGTTCATCCATATTGTCACCCATATGAGACCCGTATGTTTATTTTTAGTATTTGCATGCCATCCATATGACTTCCTTTTTTTACATAAATACCTAAACATTATATAAAACCAAATACAGTTTCCTATGTTAATAATTGCAATTAATCCTTTAAAAACAGAAATTTGTGACACATGAATGTTTCAATTATTTTTTGGGGACACACGGTTAAAAAATATAACATGTGAACAGCACCATAGACTATAATGGGTACCTGTCATATCCCTAAAAGATATACTGTATGTATAAGGACACATACAAGCAAAACAGACATCTGCCCAAAGCTTACGGGTGCAGTGATTTTGTTTCCTAATTATGATCTTGCTTCCGTTGGCCGTAGAGTGTGAGTATAGAGTTATAGAGTGGAGAAATTGAAGTATTTTAAATTTCAACAAAAACAATGAGAACAAAAACATTTCATTCACATGTTATGAACTTTCTTGCTTTTTTTCTTTCAAATATATTTACTGTATTTTATGCTTACAATAGAACAAAAATAAATTCAAATAAAATCACTTCAATATTTTAACAACGCACATACTAACGAACATACAAAGAAAACAAGACAAACATAAAAAATTCCAAAAGGTGCACGTACATTCTTGTGGTCACGCATCCACCAGGTCCGCGCAGCCGACACTGGAAAATCCTGGCAGTGGACGCTGTGGGGTTTTACAAGTCTGTAGTCAGAGTAACTTCAGATTTGTACCCAAAGGCTGCATAACCCCTTTAATGGTGCTTTGGTCTGGTATGGTCGCTACATTGATGACCGGATACCAATTTGATAGAGGTTTGTTTTTTTTGTTTGTTTTTTTTCATTTTGTCTCTCCAGTGTGGAGATATTAGTAATTAAAGTATTTGGCACCTAATGAGTTCATTTTTTTATCTGTGTGATGCTGTCCAATGATAAGCAGCCAGCAACACTCAAAGGGAGAAGCATACTCCCACGATAGCTTAGAGCGGGTTTCTCAGTGTGTGAGATGTAAGGATACAGCACTGATCTCATGGTCTAATCTCCTGCATGAGTCAGGGTGGGGGAGGGGCAGCACAGCTGAGTTTACCTGTGTCACATTACAAGCCCTTCTATCAGATATCCACCTCTCCTAGCACTGTCAGCTCTGCTGTACTGAGCCTCACCACACTGCTTGTCCAGACATGTCAGTGTAAGATTTATGTCTGTTGTGCTCAACTGATAATCTGCAGTGAGAGCAGAGCAGGGTCTCATTTTTCGCACACAGCAGTAGCCAAGAATAGAGATATAATGATACCCCTAAACTCACTGCGAGTGATTATAAGTTGACTCAGCACAGCAGATGTAAGTGTGAATACTGGCATACTCAGTAATCAGGAGTGCTGATAGAAGGATTT
Organism: Anomaloglossus baeobatrachus; assembly: GCF_048569485.1. NCBI lineage: Eukaryota > Metazoa > Chordata > Amphibia > Anura > Aromobatidae > Anomaloglossus > Anomaloglossus baeobatrachus. The sequence goes on from NC_134356.1 coordinate 465,493,485, forward strand.
ATATTATGACACAGCTAAACTCAGCTGCACTGCCCTTCCTCCCTCACTGACTCATGCAGAAGGTCAAAGTTGTCTAATATTACACATCTCAAAAATTGCGAAATCTTCTCTAGGCTATGGTGATGGAGTGTTCTTCCTCCCTTTGAGTTTTGCTAGCTGCTTATGATTGGTCAGCATCATACAGCGAGAAGTACATGCCCCCAGTAAAAATTCTGATAACACCCACTTGGACCTAAAATAAAAGTTAACTCATTAGGTACAAAATACTTTGATTGCTAATATCTCCGCAAAGGACAGGCAAAATTAAAATAAAACAAAGACGTGTTATTCCGCTATGTTACCACTATTACATTGTATGTCCAGTTCAACATGAAAAAATAGGTTAAAGGTTCTCTTTAAATGAAGATCACTATTCGCATTGACAACTGGCCTTCCAGATAGGTTGAATATGGTTGCAGTTTTATGGTGTGGATTGTGTTGATACTATAATGGGGGTCTGTCAGTGGTCACCTGACAGCTTTAAAAATAGCTACCATCACACCTGATTAGTGCATGCCACTCCATTTACCAGATTCCAGAAGTTGCCATGGCCTTCGCCCTTTAGTACCGATATAGTGATATGGACTTTAAATGGGCTCCTGAGTTGGTGACACAGAGTCAGCTGCTGGGCAGTGGTGCAGACTGGCAGGAGTGGTAAGGAAGCTGGGTCAGAACCAGGAAGGCAGGTACAAAATCAGAAGGCAGAACAGTAGTCAAGGAATGAGCTAAGGTCTTATGCGGGCATCACACGAGACGATCTATCAAGCGATGCATCGTCGGGGTCACGGTTTTCGTGACGCACATCCGGCATCGTTCACGACGTCGTCTCGTGTGACACCTCCGAGCGACGCAGAATCGGTCACAAATTGTGAGTCGTGTACACGTCGCTTATTTTTAAAAAAATTGTTTATTTTTCATGGCGCCAGTTGCTCATTGTACCCGGGGTAGCACACATCGCTCAGTGTGAAACCCCGGGAACGATAAACACAGCTTACCTGCGTCCTGCGGCACCCGCCGGCTATGCGAAAGGAAGTAGGTGGGCGAGATGTTTACATCCCGCTCATCTCTGCCCCTCCGCTTCTATTGGCCAGCGGCTTTGTGACGTCGCTGTGATGCCGAACGTCCCTCCCCCTTCAGGAAGAGGATGTTCGCCGCCCACAGCGAGGTCGCTCTGCAGGTAAGTACGTGTGACGGCGGTTTAACGACTTTGTGAGACACGGGCAGCGATATGCCCGTGACGCACAAACGAAGGTGGCGGGTACGATCGCTCGTGCGATCGCACGATAGATAGTACCGTGTGACGCCTGCATTAATCAGAAAAAAGCACTAGATCAAGAGATGAAATCTAGAAATGTAAACCAGGCAAGTAGAAGTATATATGACAGCTCCCAGTCGTAAATTGGAAGTATTAGTGTGGTGTGGTGCTGTTCTATTGGCCGAGGCATGGGGCTAATTATATGAGTTAGAGAGTATACACACCAATATTGCCAGACTGAACAGCACCACAGGTAAATGTCCCAGGCTGCCTAGTCTGAGTGACTAGATGGAGCCTTAGCACCCAAAGATTTTTGGCCTAATGTCTCCCTCATCACTAGCGTCATCCACAGAATAAATATGGTGGTACATGTTGTTAGAATCATGTCCCAGAGGAGATGTGACAGCAGCACTTTACATGCATGATTGTTGCAACATGTACCACACCGTTTGATATGGCGATAATGACAGGAGAATTGTCAGAAAGTTATTACCACTTGCTGTCACTCTCTTCATTATCATTATTTTTTTTAGAAAATGCTTTCTATTTAACCCCTTCAGCCCCCGGGCACTTTCCGTTTTTGCGTTTTTTTGTTTTTTTGCTCCCCTTCTTCCGAGAGCCGTAACTTTTTTATTTTTCTGTCAATCTTGCCATATGAGGGCTTGTTTTTTGCGTGACGAGTTGTACTTATAAATAAAACCATAAGTTTTACCATATGGTATACTGGAAAATGGCAAAAAAATTCCAAGTGCGTAAAAATTGCAAAAAAGTGTGATCGTACAATAGTTTTTGGGATATTTTATTCACCATGTTCACTATATGGTAAAACTGATGTGTCAGTGGGATGCCTCAGGTCAGTGCGAGTTTGTAGACACCAAACATGTATAGGTTTACTTGTATTTAAGGGGGTTAAAAAAAATTCACAAGCTTGTCCAAAAAAAGTGACTCATGTTTTGCGCCATTTTCCAAAACCCGTAACGTTCTCATTTTTTGGGATCTATGGCTCAGTGATAGCTTATTTTTTGCATCTTGAGCTGACGTTTCTAATGGTAGCATTTTTGCGCAGATGCTACGTTTTGATCGCCTGTTATTGAATTTTGCGCAAAACTTGCGGCGACCAAAAAACGTAATTTTGGCGTTTGGAAATTTTTTGCCGCTATGCCGTTTACTGATCAGATTGATTTAATATTTTGATAGATCGGGCATTTCTGAACGCGGCGATACCAAATATGTGTATATTTTTTATTTTTTTAACCCTTTTATTTTCAATGGGGCGAAAGGAGGGTGATTTGAACTTTTAGGTTTTTTTTGTTTTTTTCATTTTTTTAAACTTTTTTTTTTTACTTTTTTTTTTTATTTTACTAGTCCCCCTAGGGGGCTATAGTGATCAGCAATCCGATCGCTCTGATCTATCTGCAGAGCTCAGCTACACAGCTGAAAACTGCGGATACGGTGCTTTACTTTCAATGCCGGCTGTATTCCGGCATTGAGAGGAAGTGAGTCATGATAGCTACAGGCGTCATCACATGACCCTGTGCTACCATGGCAACCACCGAAAGTCGCGTGATCGCGCACGTGACTTCCGGTGGGGGCGGCAGTAAGTAAAAATTATGGCCGCGCGCATATACATCTCATTGCCAGACTTTGGCAGTGAGATGTAAGGGGTTAAATGTTCCAGGTGGAAGCGATTCCACTTGGAACATGCAGGCACACATGTCAGCTGTTAAAAACAGCTGATATGTGCGCCGATAGCCGCAACCTGCCGGCAGCAGGGGGCGCGGCTTAACCTCACACGCTCCATGACGGATAGATCCGTTCAAGGTCATGAAGGGGTTAATATCTAGTAGCATAAATTAAATTGTCATCATTTGTGATGTGTGAGCAAGATCGCCACTGCTCGATACTCAATCAAACATCAGGGTGCTCAGGCACGCTCCTTACTCGATCGAGTGTTGCGGATGCTGAAGCGTCATGTTCAATTCCCCACCCCCCATGTTTTCCAGCCTTTTCATAGCCAATCAACATGCAGTGATTGTCTGCCATACACGGTAATGCTGTAGCCATGTTGGCTATTGGCACACTAAAGTTCAGAGAGAGTTGATCTAGGAAATAGTGTCACGGACATCTTCCGTTGTTCAGAGACTCGTTACTTGTTTGGGCCCTGAGACTCACTTTGCCTTGTGAGACTCTGGAGATTTAATATGATTTCTCTCTTTTGGTGCATCAAACGTTAATGTCAGTTTTCATTGCTAGCAGCTCCTCATTACCTCTCCTCAGGTGCATCCGGTTTGTGACCACTCCCATCCCCTTTATATGGTCACATCTCCCAGTAGAGGGTGCCGATTATACTGAATCTTCCATCAGAAAACTTGTCCAGAAGGAGGAAGGAGCTGCATGAGCCCTTGCTGTCTGAAGCAGTGTAGAAGTGTAGGCTGCAGTCCTGGAGTCTCAGTGCAGCTGTGAAGTTAGTGTTTATCCTTTGTTTATTCCCCTGTTTGTCTTCCACCCCTCCTTGTTGTTTTAGTGCAGCAGTGGGACTAGTGTTCCTCACCAGCCATCTCACTAGTGAGGGTGAGCTTATTAGGAAAACATAAATCTCCAGAATATGTTGGAGGTGTTGAGGAACTGCTAAATGCATACCAGTGTCTTGGATGTGGCATGTCTCTGAAAATGCACTTTTTGCATTCACATTTAGATTTCTTCCCTCAAAATCTTGGGGATGTAAGCAATGAACAAGGCAAGCGGTTGCACCAGGACAATAAAGTAATGAAACACCACTACCATGGTTTTTGGAATGAATGATGGCAGATTAATGTAGAATGTTATATAGGGATAACCCTGAAAAATCATATCAACGACATTCTAATATCAAGCACTTTTAATTTCTGCTCATATTTTCATATTTTGGTTTCTATTTTGCATGTGAACTTATTTTAGTTTAATAAAAACTGTTTTGTACGGTGAAGCATTTTTTTCTGATATGTAAATTACTGTTTTCTTAATGTCGCCAGTATATTTCCTATATTGTACCTTATAATAATGATGCTGTTCCATGGAAACTACACGTGCTACAGGACAACTATATTCATTTTTTAAATCAGGACAAAAAGATGATTCAGAAAAGTACAAAGTCACCTGCGATGATTACAAAAAATACCTGTGTTATGGTTGTAATAATAGTCCACAATTAGTAATGTAGAATATGTTACACTTTTAAATGTCCTTGTGAAATTTTGTGGAATATAGTTAAATGTCTCTCTGTGCCATCCAGAATTAATTGTCAAATGTTGTATATTGGTTCCAGGGAGACATTTAAGGGTTAAATTCTGGTTCAGCTGGTTGGTTTGATAAAGAATTGTTTGTTCAAAATGCATTGCCTGTTCTGGGAGCACAAGTGATTGCAGATTTTATGGACTTTATGAGTTCTGCACATATGAAATAAAAGAAGAGTCACATTTTTCACTATTTGGATCTGATGGATTATTTTACTTATACGCGAAAAATTGGACATTAGGCCTTGTTACCAAAACTCTACTTATCGATACATTTTCAGTTGAATTAAGGTTTTGTAGATTCTTGTTTTGGTTCGATTTTCTGGTGATGACTTTGCTCCTTTTTTTATTCTTTTTTTTGTTGTCCAATCCTCTTCTGCCCTGAGCTCAAATTGTGCATTTAAGTGCCCAAATGCTACAAGTTATTACATTTCCTGGATAAAGGATTGACCACTCCCTGCCTTGACCACGATTATAGGCAGCTAGGACTTGTCTTTTCATTTGGACTCTCTTCAACGGTCATTGAAAATTTGGGAATACGTGGTGGAACATGAAACTGAGCAAAATCCACCCCCATTCATGCCTAAAGAGTGAAAGAAGGTGGCTTACCATAGACTCTGTGCCCAGTGCCGCCAACTCTACTCCAAGCTCTATCCTTTGTAGTAAATATAAAGAACCCTCTAAAATGTTACATTAAATATACATTTCATCTGCAAGTTCAAGTAAACATTGCAGACAAACTATCAGATTAACCACTGAGTTCATAAGAAACCAAGTTGAAGTTGAACAGCTGTTTTGTGTTATATGAGGTGTCTGGAGACCCCACTACTGATTATAAGGATAGAGTTTCTGAGGCCTGCTCTGTGAACTCTATATCAACACTTTGCCGTGTCTGTACCAGAGACACATAACTCAGCATAATCAGCGATGACCATTTCTTAAAACATAAATGCAGAAAAGAGCAAGTAAATGTCAAATAACAAAATAATAACATTTCCATCTTTTTTTTTAATTGCATGCAAGATAGAATGGGAGATTTGCATGTTCCCTTTCAGCATAACTAAAATGAGAATAACAAACTCATTGTTCAGCTGCCATAGTGGCACCATCTATAGAAGAGCCCTATTTACTCACCCACAGACCGGGTCATGCATGCATTGGCCTTTAGTTCCACTTAATATTACAGTAGAGTAACATGAATCACTGAATAATTTCCAGAATCAAATGTTCTACAAGAAAACAAAGTGATATTGTTAACATATAGCGAAACCTGGATTTGTAGATAAACTAATTGTTCTTATTATTATTGTTATTATTATCATCATCATTAGTGGTGTATTTGTACCACATAGTGATGATCGAACACTACCATGCTCAGATGCTCAGTACTCGTAATGATCAGTTGGATGCTCAGATACCCGAGTATAATGGAATTGAATGGGGAACGCAAGCATTTATCTGGGAAATCTTCCTGAAAAATGCTTGACTTTCCCATTGACTTCCATTATACTCAGGCACTTAAGTCACGTCCATCCGAGCATCCAACTGCTTGTTACGAGCACCTGAGCATGGTAGTGCTGGCTCATCACTAGTACCACAATCAGACAACTACATAGATCCTAAATCTCACCTCCCCAAATGTTTGTGAAATTATTCCTGATCTAATAATTTCTACAATAAAATGTGGTGTAGTTGTTATCACAATGTACTTCAGTATACTATTTTTTGAGTCAATGGAAACCAGTACTTGGGTAATATACAGTACAGTATTATCTGAAACATTCACTGTTTATTTGGATTGGCCAAGATGAATAATAATATACAATATGTAGTCATGGGAAAGTGTGGTTGGGTGTGCTAAGGGAGAATAAACTTCTTTTCTGAGATAAGTGCAACAGTTATACAAAACCATGTTCTGTTTTAAAACATTCAGCTATCAGTGGTTTGTTTTATCATATACACTGTTATCATGGTATCTGCATATAAAGATAACAGGGGATTTGAACATGCACACAGCTTCGGACAGTGAGAGCCATGATGCTGGGTGCAGGGGTTTTTTAGTCTACTGGTTTAATAAGAGTAAGGGCTGGTTCACACTAAGCGACAGCGACAACGAGGTCGCTGTTACGTCACCATTTTCTGTGACGTAACAGCGACCTTGTAAGTCGCTGTTATGATCGCTGCTTAGCTGTCAAACACAGCAGCCGAAGCAGCGATCATAACCGCGAGAGCAGGGAGCCGCACACACTGCTTAGCGCTGGCTCCTTGATCTCCTAGCTACAGTACACATCGGGTTAATTAACCCGATGTGTACTGCAGCTACATGTGCAGAGAGCAGGGAGCCGCGCACAATGCTTAATGCTGGCTCCTTGCTCTCCTAGCTACAGTACACATCGGGTTAATTAACCTGATGTGTACTGCAGCTACATGTGCAGAGAGCAGGGAGCCGCGCACACTGCTTAGCGCTGGCTCCCTGCTCTCCTAGCTACAGTACACATCGGGTTAATTAACCCAATGTGTACTGCAGCTACATGTGCAGAGAGCAGGAGCCGGCAGCACAGGCAGCGTGAGAGCGGCGGAGGCTGGTAACTAAGGTAAATATCGGGTAACCACCTTGGTTACCCGATGTTTACCCTGGTTACAGCTTACCACAGCTGCCAGATGCCGGCTCCTGCTCCCTGCTCGCTTCATTTCGTCGCTCTCTCGCTGTCACACACAGCGATCTGTGTGTCACAGCGGGAGAGCGCCTTTGAAGAAAACGAACCAGGGCTGTGTGTAACGAGCAGCGATCTCGCAGCAGGGGCCAGATCGCTGCTCAGTGTCACACACAGCGAGATCGCTAATGAGGTCACTGTTGCGTCACCAAAACCGTGCCGTAGCAGCGATTTCGGTAGCGTTCTCGCTATGTGTGAAGCACCCCTAAGGCCAGCGTCACACGGTACGATCTATCGTGCGATTGCACGAGCGATCGTACCCGCCCCCGTCATTTGTGCGTCACGGGCAATTAGTTGCCCATGGCGCACAAAGTCGTTAACCCCCTGTCACACGCACTTACCTCCCCTACGATGTCGCTATGGGCGGCACACATCCTCTTCCTGAAGGGGGAGGGACATTCGGCGTCACAGCGACGTCACACAGCGGCCGGCCAATAGAAGCGGAGGGGCCGAGATGAGCGGGACGTAACATCCTGCCCACCTCCTTCCTTCCACATTGCCGGCGGGACGCAGGTAAGCTGTGTTCATCGTTCCCGGGGTGTCACACGGAGCGATGTGTGCTGCCTCGGGAATGATGAACAACCGGAGCACAGAAGGAGGATCGATATTATGAAAATGAACGACGTGTCAACGAGCAACGATAAGATGAGTATTTTTGCTCGTTCACAGTCGTTCGGAGGTGTCACACGGTAAGATATGTCAAACGATGCCGGATGTGCGTCACTAACGACGTGACCCCGACGACATATCGCCCGATATATTGTACCGTGTGACGCCGGCATAAGATTTATAACAGCAGCTCAGTCAGAAGCTGAGATGGAGGGCGATGGAGATGAGCAGCTAACTGCTGTAAAGAAAAACATGAATGGATTAGAGAGAGCTTACTGGAATGTTAAGGCTATGTGTCCACGGGAGAATGTAGCTGCGGATTTTTCTTCATCAAAATCCGCAGCTTTCCCGCAAAATCCGCACCTTTTCAAAGGTGCGGATTTGCCGCGGATTTACCGCGGAATTGCCGCGGATTTGATGCGGATTTTGGTGCAGATTTTTTTTTTCCTCCAATTTTAAAACCAAAATCCGGATGAAAATCCGCAACAATAATTAACATGTTGCAGATTTTTCCGGATCAAAATCCGCACGAAATCCGCTGCGGAAAAATCCGCAGCGTGGGCACAGCATTTCCAAAATGCCATAGAGATGGCTGGGAAGTGCCTGAGCTGCAGATTTTCGGGAAATCCGCGGCTTTTCCGCGAGAAATCCATGGCAAAATCCGCGCATTTTCCGCAGCGTGGGCACATAGCCTAAGAGTTTACTCCTCTCCTGCAATGCAACTGCTGTGAAAACTTGTCCAAGGTCTGGGCAGGCACTAGAGGCCAAGGTCCATGGAAACCAGCTATAAATTAGGATAGATAAAAACTCTCTTTGCAGGAGACTAACAGCACATAGTAAAAGCAAGTCAATTGCAAGCTTGCTTATTTTCATGCTGGCTAACTAATTAAAGAAACTGAACAACTTAAATATGATCAGCAGAAATGAACAAGAAATCAGACTGCTGACCCTTATAGTCCCCTAGGGGGACTAGTAAAATAAAAAGTTTTTAAAAAGTTTTCAAAAATTAAAAGAAAATAAAAAATTCTAAAATTTAAATGACCCCGCATTTGCCCCATTGAAAATTAAAGGGTTAAAAAAATAAAAAAATATACACATATTTGGTATCACCGCATTCAGAAATGCCTGTTCTATCAAAATATAAAATCAATTAACCTGATCAGTAAATGGCGTAGTGTCAAAAAAATTCCAAACGCCAAAATTACGTTTTTAGTCATTGCAAATTTTGCGCAAAATGCAATAAAAGGGTAGTGTATGCACAAAAATGGTACCGTCAAAAGCGGCAGCTCAAGATGCAAAAAATAAGCCATTACTCAGCCTTATATCTTAAAAAATGAGAACGCTACAGGTCGCGGAACAAGGCGCAAAAAGTGTGGCACTTTTTTTGGACAAACTTCTGAATTTTGTTAACCTCTTAGATAAAAGTAAACCTATACATGTTTGGTGTCTACAAACTTGTACTGACCAGGGGCATCACACTGACACATCAGTTTTACGATATAGTGAACAAGGTGAATAAAATATCCCAAAACTAATCGTGCAATCGCACTTTTTTTTTACAATATTCCGCATTTGGAATTTTTTTTGATGTTTTCCAGTACTATATATGGTAAAACGCATGGTTTGACTTAAAAGTACAACTTGTCCCGCAAAAAACAAGCTCTCACATGGCAAGATTGACAGTAAAATAAAAAAAGTTACGTCTCTCGGAAGAAGGAAAGCAAAAAACAAAAATGAAAAAAAAAACGGTAAATTGCCTGTGTGTGAAGGGGAAAATATCCATTCATGCGAGGTTTAATTTAGGCTATGTGCGCACGTTGCGTACAAGCCCTGCAGAAATTTCTGCAGCGATCTGAAGAGCACATGTGCGCTTTAGATCGCTGCAGAAATGTCCGTAGTGAGCGCCGATTCCATGCGCTCTGCCTGCAGCTCCTGCCATAGACAGAGCAGGAGCTGCCGGCAAAGCGCAGGAAAGAAGTGACATGTCACTTCTTTTTGCGCAGCGCTTCGGCAGTAGCCGAAGCGCTGCGCTCTTAAACGCCACGTGCGCACGGCCCCTGCACAATCTCCATAGACTGTGCAGGGGAGGCAGGACGCATGCAGTTACGCTGCGCTACAAAGCGCAGCGTAACTGCATGTTTTTACGCGACGTGCGGACATAGCCTTACAGACAAAGGAAAAAAATAAAGAAAAGGGAGAGGTCAAGAGATCAGGGAAAAGGTGAGGTAAAAGAACGATGGAAGACCCCAAAGATAGCTGAAAAATTAGGCATAAATTAAAGCATAGTGTCTAGAAATCATTGCAATATATCATAGAGTAAACATACTGGAAACAGGGAGACAAATCTTAAAAAAAGGCATAAACCCAATGACCTACCGCATGCGACATGGTTGTTTAAAAAGTTTTCTTCAAGATGTAAACTTAGGTACAGCACAGTACTATTGATGAACTTTCCTGTATTATGCCAAGTACAACTGTTACGCACCTGTGCCAGACTCATGCCTTGATTACTTTGCCCTGGTAAAATATGTTGTATTGCATGTTAGCCTTTGTAGACAGCCTGGTGTGACACCCTGATAAAATCAGGGTGTCACAGATGAGTGCATCCATATTCCAGATGCAGGAATCCCTTCCCTTTGGCCTTCCAACACAATCCCCACACAGTTACATACACCAGCCACAAAAGCCTAGTCACCCCCCCAAGGACAATAGGGACACACCAGTGGGCGTGGCCAGGCAGATGGTGATGCCCACCTAGGGGTTCTGAGGTGTCAGGGGAGGGAACACGATAGTTAAGCTGAGACAGTGGAAGTGAGAGGAGGGAAGTGGTAGTCGGGAGTTGTAGCTCCCAGACTACCTGACTACTGAAGCCGACCAGGTAGCAGACGGCAGAACAGGGCCACAGGTGACGGAGATCCGGTCGTGGGAGACCTTAATTGGACCGGGGCAGGGTTGTAGCCCGCTGGTGCTGACAGCGGAAATCCAGTCCGAAGGCCGTGCACAGTCGGGGTTCCTGGACCCTAGGGCGAGGACAGCTTCAAGCACCTTTCCAATTAGCCAGCAGCGGACAACATTCCAAGTCTTGTCCCACCAGCATCCCAGATAGAGTTAGATAGAAGCCCAACGCGGGGAATAGGGCGTCTGCAAGTGTCTGCAAAGATTGCAAGGGTCAGATCTCGCGGGCCTCAGCTCCCACAGCAAAGACACCGGGAGTGGACTTTTCCTGTTTCATGCGGACTAGTCAACACACAAGACAAAACACTGAAGTGCAGGAGGAAGGGCCCCTGTCCTGTCAACCGGTGTGAGGGACCCGGTGTGAGCACACCCCTCTGTAGGCTACTGGTATCCCGCACTTGGTTTACTCCTTGGACTTTGTGAGGTTTATTCAACAACAGTGAGTACACCGGTGTCATCTGGTCCAGCCTGCAGACGACGCCCCAGCCCTGCACACCACCTATATGGAGAGAAGGTATGCACACCAGTGACTATGTAAGGGGAATATATGAAAAGCAGAAACTGCTGTGTGAATACTGACATGAAAAATCCAATAGCTATATGTAAGAATGAAGGTATGAAAAATGGAATCTGCATTACTGCCATGAACATATGAATAAAGAGAAATTTAGCTATTGAATTGATCAATGCAACAGAGCCCCAACACTACGCCAAAGTATTTCTCTACGTTGGGGTCCCTAGCTTGTGTGTGTCCTCTCATGCAGGTAAAAAACTTACTGTGTATGGGAAGCTGAGATCCAGGCTATATATGCGTATAATGTGGACTGGCTTGGGTGGGGCCAGATTCACAAACGAAAGACTGCAAATTAATCAAAAATAACGTCTGGAACACCATACTGAGTTTGAACTGGGTGAAAAAAACCTAAAAAATCTACACTATATGGAGAGAAGGTATGCACACCAGTGACTATGTAAGGGGAATATATGAAAAGCAGAAACTGCTGTGTGAATACTGACATGAAAAATTCAATAGCTATATGTAAGAATGAAGGTATGAAAAATGGAATCTGCATTACTGCCATGAACATATGAATAAAGAGAAATGTAGCTATTGAATTGATCAATGCAACAAAGCCCCAACACTACACCAAAGTATTTCTCTACGTTGGGGTCCCTAGTTAGTGTGTGTCCTCTCATGCAGTTAAAAAACTTACCGTGTATGGGAAGCTAAGACCCAGGCTATATATGCGTATAATGTGGACTGGCTTGGGTGGGGCCAAGTTCACAAACGAAAGACTACAAATTAATCAAAAATAACGTCTGGAACACCATACTGAATAGTGAATGGAATACTGAATGGAATCTGCATTACTGCCATGAACATATGAATAAATTCATATGTTCATGGCAATAATGCAGATTCCATTTTTCATACCTTCATTCTTACATATAGCTATTGGATTTTTCATGTCAGTATTCACACAGCAGTTTCTGCATTCATATATTCCCCTTACATAGTCACTGGTGTGCATACCTTCTCTCCATATAGTGTAGATTGTTTAGGTTTTTTGCACCCAGTTCAGACTCAGTATGGTGTTCCTGCACACCACCTACACCTGGGCCCCGGGACAACACCTCCCCTTCCTGTGGAAGGGAATTCCATCCTGCTGCCCCGCTCAATCAGCCCCGGGTGCCCCCATACCAAGGCAGCGACGGTGTCACCAAACTATCACCGCAACCCATGGGTGGCGTCACAGACAAACTCTCTCCCCTGTAAATACCCCCTTTATTACAGTTGTGGGTGGCGGGCTGCTGCACGAGCCTCGGATCCGGCTGCCACTCGTGCCACAGCCACAATCCCGGATCCGAGCATCACGAGTAGATCCCCACTGGTCGTGGGATGCGCCCCTGCCCGACACAGTGGTTTGATCCCATGTGAACATCCGCCTGGGCCTATTTAAGGCCTACCAAAACACTCACCTGTGTTTTAGTATTAAGACCAGTGTTTCAGGACTAACAGTTGTCCTGTGCACCTCAACCTACTCAGTGCCTGCCTGCCAGTGGTTTCTGATATCACACCCACCTATCTTTGTTCTTCTGGACGTTTCCTGCTTGCCAGTGGTTTCCAATATCAAACCCAACTGTCTGTGATCTTCAGGATCTCTCCGGCATGCCAGTGGTTTCTAATTTTGCACCCACTAGTATGTGATCTTCTCGACATCTCCTGCCTACCTGTGGTTTCCAACACTTCAGCCACCTCTCTGCGGTCTTCTCGCCATTTACTACCTGCCTGCAATCTCCAGTACCTCAGCCTCGTGCTTCACCCGTCTGCTGCATCGACGCCTGTGGCTGTGTGCCCACCTGGACCTTGGGCTTGGAGGATCCACCTCACCAGGCCTAACACAACATACAGGGTGGCAAACGACATAGCAATTCGAAGAATAACAAACACTTCTTCTGGAGGATGGGTGACTTTTAGCACAAGCTTCAGTGATTTTGTTTTTTCAACAAATTGTTCAATCTTTGAGGAATGTTACCGATCAGTGGAATGCATTCTATGGGGTCAGGGCTATCGGAGTCACCTTGGTCTTAGTATCTCTTGCCTTTCTAGCCATGTAGAAATTATTTACAGTTGATTTATAAGTATCCTATTTGTATCATGTAAGAACTCTTAAATTACTTCAAACCTATTACACTGTAGATTTCGGTAAAATCTAAGGAAAAGATAGCAGTTTTATGACCTATGACATATTAGAAATAGTCAAGTTTCAGTATATACAGAAAGAGATGTTGCTTTATTTGGCTTTTCGACAATTGCCTGGTTTTAAGCAAAGTATTAGAAAGGACGATAATCCTTGCTTTAGCAGGAGCCTTAAGTTCCATTTTGCTAGGGTTATTGAAAACTGTGGTCAGATGTTAGTATCAAAGGCACTGTTTAACTAAATGCGGATTTCAATTCTTTGAAGGTGGCTCTGCGGTTTTTCTTCTCTTCCTCCTGGTGCTGTCTTTTGTCCTGTTCAGCTCGAATATCTGACTCAAACTTACTGGTCAAAGATAGAGCTTGCCCCTTGGCCCCAAAGAAGCTCTAGGCTCTCATTACTCCCTCGGTGGACATGTCTTTTTCAGAGAGTTTAGCTAGGCACATCAGTCCGCAGTTGTCCGCCAAGTCTCATGACGCCACCTTGGAAAAACTCCCGAAAGTTAATCTTTCCATCAATATCTTCAAACCAAGATGAGTCTGTGGGGCTCCCAACTTCTCCATCATAAGCTTCAGCTCAATCAGGTGTTAAAAATTGTCCCATCCAGTGTCAAACTGGCGGAACATAGCCTCCATGTCCTTGATCTGCTTTCTGTAAAACACCTTGAATTCCATGTAGGGGTTGAAAGTGTGGCCTCGGATGGCTGGCACAGTAGTGCCCTGGTTGATGTAATTCCTCCTGTTCAGCTTGACACTCAGCTCACAGTCAGCGTTGGCATTGGCCGGCTTGCCTTCCTCATCCCCGTTGGGCACAGCTGCCACCTCATCCTCTGCATGCAGTGTTGGGACATCTAACATCAAGCGGCGCTGCAGCTTCAGGACCAGATCATTCTCCGCCATGGAATCCGGAGGTTGATGGAAGTTTGTGAGACTTGTATGTGCCCCTCCTGCTGCCTCAGTTCCGCGCAGCCCAGCCAATGCCAACATCGAATTTGAACAGGAGGAATGATAGTAAACCAGGGTTTTCCTGATATTTCACAAGGCGATGGCAGGATAGCTGGAGGACGACTGCGGACTGATATGTCTAGCTAAATTCTCTGAAATAGACATGTCCACCGAGGGAGTAATGGGAGCCAAGATCTTCTTTGAGGCCAAGGTCCAAGCTCTGTCTTCGGCCAGTAAGTTTGAATAAGAATTTCATGCTGAACAGAAAGACAGAAAGCGACAGGATGAAGAGAAAAAAAAAAAGCAGAGCCACTTTCAAAGAATTGAAATCCGCATTTAATTAAAAAGTTGCTGCCTTTGATTCTAACATCTGACCACAGTCTTCCTTAACTCTAGCAAAATGGAACCTAAGGCTCTAGGGCAGACCTGGGTAAGGGGCGGCCCGCAGGCCACATCCGGCCCGCCTACTTTCTGTGACCGTCCCGCACATTAGATCAGAGTTGGAGATGTGGTGCCGCTTCTCCTGCGGGCCGGGAACTGTTCAAATGACACACGTGCGCCGCACTGACGACATCAGGGTGCGCGTGTGTCACAGACAAAGGTGCTGGGCAGGGAACAGAGGACAGATTCCTGGGTTCCGCTGCTACACTATGCGGAGCTTCAGGATCTGTCCTCTGTTCCCTGCCCGGCACCTTTCTCTGTGACATACGCGCGCCCTGATGTCGTCAGTACGGCGCACGTGTGTCATTTGAAAAGTTCCCGCCCGTCAGGAGAAGCGGCACCAGCCGAGGCCTGTACAGAGAGAAGCAACGGTGGGGGCCCGTACAAGAACAACAGCGGCGCAGCCAGGGCCCATACCAGGGAACAAGCAGCTCGGCGGGGGGAGTGTATGGAGGTGCCTGAGGAGGGAGAGGTGAGTGGTGACTAATAACCTGAGGAGGGGACAATGGGGGAGGGGGGTAACTGGTGACTAATATTGGAGTGTAGTGATGTAGTATATGGGAATGTAATGATGTAGTTTTACAGGTGTAGTATATAGTGATGTAGTATATTACAGGTGTAGTATATAGTGATGTAGTTTATTACAGGTGTAGTATATGGTGATGTAATTTATTACAGGGGCAGTATATAGTGATGTAGTTTATTACAGGTGTAGTATATATTACATCACTGTATACTGCCCCTGTAATAAACTACATCACTATA
This sequence comes from Anomaloglossus baeobatrachus, assembly GCF_048569485.1. NCBI lineage: Eukaryota > Metazoa > Chordata > Amphibia > Anura > Aromobatidae > Anomaloglossus > Anomaloglossus baeobatrachus. The sequence goes on from NC_134356.1 coordinate 465,509,178, forward strand.
TACTGCCCCTGTAATAAATTACATCACTATATACTACACCTGTAATAAACTACATCACTATATACTACACCTGTAATAAATTACATCACTATATACTGCACCTGTAATAAATTACATCACTATATACTACACCTGTAATAAACTACATCACTATATACTGCCCCTGTAATAAATTACATCACTATATACTGCACCTGTAATAAATCACATCACTATATTACAGGTGCAGTATATAGTGATGTAGTTTATTACAGGTGTAGTATATAGTGATGTAATTTATTACAGGTGCAGTATATAGTGTTGTAATTTATTACAGGCGCAGTATATAGTGATGTAGCTTATTACAGGTGTAGTATATGGTGATGTAATTTATTACAGGGGCAGTATATAGTGATGTAGTTTATTACAGGTGTAGTATATATTACATCACTATATACTGCCCCTGTAATAAACTACATCACTATATACTACACCTGTAATAAACTACATCACTATATACTGCCCCTGTAATAAATTACATCACTATATACTACACCTGTAATAAACTACATCACCATATACTACACCTGTAATAAATTACATCACTATATACTGCACCTGTAATAAATTACATCACTATATACTGCCCCTGTAATAAATTACATCACTATATACTGCACCTGTAATAAATCACATCACTATATTACAGGTGCAGTATATAGTGATGTAGTTTATTACAGGTGTAGTATATAGTGATGTAATTTATTACAGGTGCAGTATATAGTGTTGTAATTTATTACAGGCGCAGTATATAGTGATGTAGCTTATTACAGGTGTAGTATATGGTGATGTAATTTATTACAGGGGCAGTATATAGTGATGTAGTTTATTACAGGTGTAGTATATATTACATCACTATATACTGCCCCTGTAATAAACTACATCACTATATACTACACCTGTAATAAACTACATCACTATATACTGCCCCTGTAATAAATTCCATCACTATATACTACACCTGTAATAAACTACATCACTATATACTACACCTGTAATAAATTACATCACTATATACTGCACCTGTAATAAATTACATCACTATATACTGCCCCTGTAATAAATTACATCACTATATGCTACACCTGTAATAAACTACATCACTATATACTGCCCCTGTAATAAATTACAACACTATATACTGCACCTGTAATAAATTACATCACTATATACTACACCTGTAATAAACTACATCACTATATACTGCCCCTGTAATAAATTACATCACTATATACTGCACCTGTAATAAATCACATCACTATATTACAGGTGCAGTATATAGTGATGTAGTTTATTACAGGTGTAGTATATAGTGATGTAATTTATTACAGGCGCAGTATATAGTGATGTAGCTTATTACAGGTGTAGTATATGGTGATGTAATTTATTACAGGCGCAGTATATAGTGATGTAGCTTATTACAGGTGTAGTATATAGTGATGTAGTTTATTACAGGTGTAGTATATATTACATCACTATATACTGCCCCTGTAATAAACTACATCACTATATACTACACCTGTAATAAACTACATCACTATATACTGCCCCTGTAATAAATTACATCACTATATACTACACCTGTAATAAACTACATCACTATATACTACACCTGTAATAAATTACATCACTATATACTGCACCTGTAATAAATTACATCACTATATACTGCCCCTGTAATAAATTATATCACTATATACTACACCTGTAATAAACTACATCACTATATACTGCCCCTGTAATAAATTACATCACTATATACTGCACCTGTAATAAATCACATCACTATATTACAGGTGCAGTATATAGTGATGTAGTTTATTATAGGTGTAGTATATAGTGATGTAATTTATTACAGGTGCAGTATATAGTGTTGTAATTTATTACAGGCGCAGTATATAGTGATGTAGCTTATTACAGGTGTAGTATATAGTGAACATCAGAGCGGTCGAGAGGAAAAAACATCAGGCACTCACCAGTTGTTGCTTGTGCAGGTTTCTTGTTTTATTCGTGCAGGTTACAAGTGCATGGGGTGGAGGGGAGGGAGCGGACGCTACACACGTCCAAAGGTGACGGCGGCCGTTTCGCACCTGTCTGGTGCTTCAGCTGGGCTGAAGCCGGCGCGTGAACATCCGAAAACGAAGCCTGCCACAATGCACGCAGGACAGAATGAGCGACGGTGACGTTGCTCATGTGACTCCATGGTATCACACCCACAGGGGAGTGATACCACGGAAAGTATGCAGGTCAAGGCGCTGCCCCTGTGACCACATTCCCTGCTATTTACATACGAAATATGAAGGTAATAAAACATTTTTTATTACTTTCATATTATACAATTTTATAACACAGGGATGGGTCGGGAGGTGTAATTAGGGCACACATGCGTCTGCTGATAGGTCAGAACGCATATTCTAGGTGACAGGTTCCCTTTAAAGTTAATCATCTCATCATTAATTAATGATGTAATTAGGTCTTCCATATTGTTGCTGAATCTTTGTATTGTTTAACTTACTGCTTGTTTATGAAGGGATAGTATACAGTGCCTACAAGTAGTATTCAACCCCCTGCAGATTTAGCAGGTTTGATAAGATGCAAATAAGTTAGAGCCTGCAAACTTCAAACAAGAGCAGGATTTATTAACAGATCCATAAATCTTACAAACCAACAAGTTATGTTGCTCAGTTAAATTTTAATAAATTTTCAACATAAAAGTGTGGGTCAATTATTATTCAACCACTAGGTTTAATATTTTGTGGAATAACCCTTGTTTGCAATTACAGCTAATAATCGTCTTTTATAAGACCTGATCAGGCCGGCACAAGGCTCTGGAGTTATCTTGGCCCACTCCTCCATGCAGATCTTCTCCAAGTTATCTAGGTTCTTTGGGTGTCTCATGTGGACTTTAATCTTGAGCTCCTTCCACAAGTTTTCAATTGGGTTAAGGTCAGGAGACTGACTAGGCCACTGCAACACCTTGATTTTTTCCCTCTTGAACCATGCCTTGGTTTTCTTGGCTGTGTGCTTTGGGTCGTTGTCTTGTTGGAAGATGAAATGACGACCCATCTTAAGATCCTTGATGGAGGAGCGGAGGTTCTTGGTCAAAATCTCCAGGTAGGCCGTGCTATCCATCTTCCCATGGATGCGGACCAGATGGCCAGGCCCCTTGGCTGAGAAACAGCCCCACAGCATGATGCTGCCACCACCATGCTTGACTGTAGGGATGGTATTATTGGGGTCATATGCAGTGCCATCCAGTCTCCAAATGTCACGTGTGTGGTTGGCACCAAAGATCTCGATCTTGGTCTCATCAGACCAGAGAACCTTGAACCAGTCTGTCTCAGAGTCCTACAAGTGATCATGAGCTAACTGTAGACGAGCCTTGACATGACATTTTGAAAGTAAAGGTACCTTACGGGCTCGTCTGGAACGGAGACCATTGCGGTGGAGTACGTTACTTATGGTATTGACTGAAACCAATGTCCCCACTGCCATGAGATCTTCCCGGAGCTCCTTCCTTGTTGTCCTTGGGTTAGCCTTGACTCTTCGGACAAGCCTGGCCTCGGCACGGGTGGAAACTTTCAAAGGCTGTCCAGGCCGTGGAAGGCTAACAGAAGTTCCATAAGCCGTCCACTTCCGGATGATGCTCCCAACAGTGGAGACAGGTAGGCCCAACTCCTTGGAAAGGGTTTTGTACCCCTTGCCAGCCTTGTGACCCTCCATGATCTTGTCTCTGATGGCCTTGGAATGCTCCTTTGTCTTTCCCATGTTGACCAAGTATGAGTGCTGTTCACAAGTTTGGGGAGGGTCCTTATTAGTCAGAAAAGGCTGGAAAAAGAGATAATGAATCCAAACATGTGAAGCTCATTGTTCTTTGTGCCTGAAATACTTCTTAATACTTTAGGGGAACCAAACAGAATTCTTGTGGTTTGAGGGGGTGAATAATAAATGACCCTCTGAATAAACTTTTCACAATTTAAAAAAAAAATAAAAAAAGAAATAACATTCTTTTTTGCTGCAGTGCATTTCACACTTCCAGGCTGATCTACAGTCCAAATGTCACAATGCCAAGTTAATTCCGAATGTGTAAACCTGCTAAATCTGCAGGGAGTTGAATACTACTTGTAGGCACTGTATATACTATATACAGTATTGGGTAGAACTGAGTTAATTATATTAGTCTGGCCCTCTAAAACCATCCCAAGTTCTCATGCGGCCCCATGGGAAATTTAATTGCCCACCCCTGCTCTAGGGCCTATTGGGTTCTGATGTGATGATTAGCCCTGCTAAAGCAGGGGGTATCATCCTTTCTAATATTTTGCTGAAAACCAGGGCATTGTCCAAAAGCCAAAAAAAGCAATATCTCCTCCTGTATATACTGAAACTTGCCAATTTCTAACGTGCCATAGGTGATAAAACTGCTATACTTTCATTATATTTTACCTACATCTACAATGTAATGGATTTGAAGTAATTTAAGGGTTCTTGCATGCTACAAATAGGATACTTATAAATCAACTGTAAATAATTTCTACATGGCTAGAAAGGCAAGAGAAACCAAGAGCAAGATGACTCCGATAGCCCTGACCCCATAGAATGCATTCCACTGATCGGTAACATTCCTTGTAAGGGGATCTTCACACATAGATTTGCTGCAGAGATTTCGGCAACTTTCCTGTGAATTTGAATGGTGGTTTGCAGAAATCCATGTTCTTGGCACAGTGACAACACCAATTCATGGCTTTCATTTCTCAAACAAATCTTCCTACATATTTTAAAGGGATCCACAGTACAAAGCTCCTGTCTGTTAACATTCTTCATTTAAGATTCAAAGTCCCAAGCTTATTGCTTTAGGTAACAGTTGTTCAGTCTTTTGCTTATTTTGTGATGGTTGATGAAACAAACAACAAGTGAGTGTGAAGTTTTATTTTCTTTTTTTGTATGATAAGGTATCCAAAAGAAACCAGAATTCATTTATAAAAATAGTGTATTTACTTGTACATTTTGAAGCTTCAGTCTCCTTCAAAGTACTCTCCATCCACAGCCAGATGATGGTCTCCCTGGTAGGGAGGGAGCAGGCAAGACATGAAATTTACTACAATTTGTTTCATGCCCAGTTATCCCATTAAAATTCATTGACAGAAACGTCATGAAATCCCAGTGAACTCCATGTGCATCAATGGTCTGACGGTGACCTTCCAGAATGGCTTCACAAATTTTTGTCACATCTTCATCTGTCCAGCCATTGTAATAGCAATAAAAAATAAAACTGGAGAAAGACTGAACAACTTATTGAAAAAGATCACTTTGAGCCAAATGCATCCTTTACCAACTCTATTGGCTGGCATATTGGTTCCACAAACATTCACCTAGTGGCAGAAGCCCATTCTACAAGCGTTCCACCCTACAGAAGACAATTCTTCTTTCTTTTGGTTAGCCCCTAGTATGTTACTTTCCCCCACTAACAGTCATTGGCAAACATTAGCATGTGTAGAGGCATACAGCTTCATATGTAAGGGGTTTATGTTTATAAGATTTCGAACAATCCTGCTATATGTAATAATTTATTGTATTTAAAGAAAATTGTTTAGAAGAACTGAGAGTCCTCAGTGATTGATACCTTTTAATGGCTAACTGAAAAGATGGTAATATATAGCAAGCTATCAAGACTAGGTCTCTTCACCAGGCATGGTATAACACAAAATCTGAAGAGGCACATATTTATACACAACAGGACACAGAATGGAGCAGTAAATAAGACAAGTTGTGTGAAGCAGAACTATCACTAAAGGCCCAGTCACACTAAACAACTTACCAGCGATCCCAACAATGATACAACCTGATAGGGATCGCTGGTAAGTTGCTAGGATGTCGCTGGTGAGATGTCACACTAAGCGACGCTCCAGCGATCCCACCAGCAACCTAACCTGGCAGGGATCGCTGGAGCGTCGCTACACGGGTTAATGGTGAGCTGTCACACAAGCAGATCTCACCAGCAACCAGTGACCAGCCCCCAGCGCCGCGTGGAAGCATGCTGCGCTTGGTAACTAAGGTAAATATTGGGTAACCAACCCGATATTTACCTTGGTTACCAGCGCACACCGCTTTGCGCTGGCTCCCTGCACACCTAGCCACAGTACACATCTGGTTAATTACCCAATGTGTACTCTGCTACGTGTGCAGGCAGCAGGAGCCGACTTCTGCGGACGCTGGTAACCACGGTAAAAATCGGGTAACCAAGAAGCCCTTACCTTGGTTACCCGATATTTACCTTCGTTACCAGCGTCCACCGCTCTCACGCTGTCAGTGCCGGCTCCCTGTTCCCTGCACTCCTAGCCATAGTACACATCGGGTTAATTACCCGATGTGTACTCCAGCTACGTGTGCAGAGAGCAGGGAGCCGGCACTGACAGCTGAGAGCGGCGGACGCTGGTAACGAAGGTAAATATCGGGTAACCAAGGTAAGGGCTTCTTGGTTACCCGATGTTTACCGTAGTTACCAGCGTCCGCAGAAGCCGGCTCCTGCTGCCTGCACATTTAGTGTAACGGACTGCGCTATTGTCGCGGGCGGAGGAGGGGACGCTGCACTCTCCCACTGCTCGGGTCCGGCTGCCGCTGCTGCTGCGGCCGCTGCTGCTGCTCGGTGGTGGCTCGAGCGGTGGGCCGGATCCCGGGGACTCGAGTGGCGCTCCTCGCCCGTGAGTGAAAAGGGGGGGATGATTGGTTGTGGGGGTTTTGATTATGGATATTGTCTGTGACGCCACCCACGGTTGTGGTGATTTTGGTGACACCACCGCTGCTCTGAACGGGGATCCCGGGAGCGGTGACAGGGAGCAGCTGAGTTGTTATTTCTCCCCTCCGTGGGTAGGGGGTTGGTTGTCCCGGGGCCCGGTGATGGGGTGGGTAGGGATGATGGCAGGCGGGTTGCGGGGCCTGGTGAGGTGCAGGGGCAGCGCTGTGCCGTATGGCACGGGGGTACTCACTCAGCCTGAGACGATGACACAGTTCTCGGTAAAACACACGGCTGGATGGACGGGTCCCCCAGACGGCTGCGGTTGTTTCTTCCCCGTAGGTTAATGATGACTGTCTCTCCCTGCACCTATGTTCTATGTTGATTCCGATGGCTTCCCACCGGTAACCCACTCCCCGACTTGGATGTGGGCCGGAGGAGCCCCTTTTGCCCGCAGGCGCTGGCCCTGGGAAACGGTTGCCCTTGGCGGTGGCGGTGTCTCCCCTTCACGGTTGGACGGTTGCCTTCTGTCGGGACTTGACTGATTGGAAACCCAGGAGGTCCCCTTCACTAACGGATTCGGCAAATTCACGGCGACTCCTAGCCTTGCCGGGGTCCGAAAAGCCCCTGCCAATGGTGCTGGCTTCTCCTTGTGTACCGGTCCGGTACCGCCGGGCCACCGCCCGTCCACGGTCCTTACGGCAAACTCCGATAGGCCAATCCTGGAGACGGTCACCACCGTCTGCCAACCTTGCTGCTCCATCCGGGCCACACACCCGGACTCACTTCAGTCCGCTCTCTTGCCACTTCACTACTCCTCACTTTCCCTCCACTTTCACTGTCCAAGCTAATCTCCTCACTCCTTCACTTCCCTAGCTTAACTGAACTTCCTTTTCCTGCCTCCAGGACTGTGAACTCCTCGGTGGGCGGAGACCAACCGCCTGGCTCCGCCCCCTGGTGTGGACATCAGCCCCTGAAGGAAGGCAACAAGGGTTTTGTGTCTGGCTTAGATGTGCCTAACCGGGGTGTAGGGTGTGGTGGTGTAGTTACCTGTGGCCCCTGGCTTGTCCAGGGCGCCACATTCCCCCTTAGCAAAATGCAGACCGTCCGCGGGCTGCCCGTCCATCACCGGTTTTATTTTTCTTTTTAACTGTATAAATAGAAAAACGGTAACACACAATACAATTAAAATAACATCTTCCCACATCGGGAGGTACTCTTACTTAAACGTTGCAACGGTAAACGGTTACAACTTCCGCTCTCTCCCACCCAAGCAACCTGGCCCTGATGCTGCCCCTAAGCAAACAGGCAGCACCCCTTGACCCCCAGTCCTGCACAAGTTGCCCGAGTGGGTTCTGTCCTTTTCAGGGGACCCACGTCCATGGGGAGCCCCTGAAACCCCCAGAGGATTGCCACCGGTTCCGGTGGTGGCTGGGCCCCAGCCTACTCCACTGCGGGCCCTTCCTCCAATCTGCCTCTCCGGAGGCGGTAACGGTGGTAGCTGTAACAAAATAATTATTTACAGGCCACAAGTTTGTGGTTGCCTTGCAAGTTCTCAGGCATGTTCATAGTAGTTTCTATGTAAAGTGGTGAAGGGGGGTCCCAACGGGGACCAGCTGCCGGCTATGACCGGTTCCAAATCAAGGCTTGTCAATCAGGTAACTTTCTTCTGTTTCATTCACTTATCACTTTCCAAAACTTTCAAACTTTTAACACACACAGCTAGTGGTCCCAACGGGGACAATTTGCAGCGGTGGACCGCTGCCTTTTGCGGCTCAACAGTCCATTCTCACTCGTGGGGCTCTAGTGCCACCTTCACATGGTGCACCGCTCTGGACCCCGATGGTAGCTCACTGCAGGCGATCTTCCTCCATATACATGCGGGCATGAACATCCGCTCTACACCCCTCTCGGGCATCGATCTCTCTGCACAGCTGCCGTTGCCCCCGCTCCCAGTCGGGAGCACTTTCTGTTTGCTCCGGTTCAGCGTGTGCGGGGGACGGACCCAGCCAGAGTCCCTCCGTGTCGGCTACGACCGGCACCTTCAGTAATGAGGGACCCCGCTGTGACATGGTCTGCTCTGCCTCCTGGCAGGTGCATCCCCGCCGTGCCTCTGGTGCATCTTTGCTGATGGCTTCAGCCTTCGGCTTCTTCCATGGAAGCGGATCAGGGCGGTCACGAGCGTCTGCTGCAGGTCGGTCCGCCGGGGCGGAATGGCAGGGTACCGCTACCGGTGGTGGTGGTAGCGGGCCTAGTGGCGGGGCAGCAGCAGCCAACACGGGTAGTGGGGGAGGTAGCAGGGTGAGCGGGTATTGACCGGGTCCCTCAGCCGCGATGACCGACCCACTAGGGGTACAGGGGCGTGGGTCACTTACCCTCCCTTCCAAGACTCCCTCCACCTCGCGTCTCCATATGGCCGCCACCACTTCCGCCATGTCGGCCTCCCACTCCTCCAGGAGGAGCTGCATGCGGACCTGCAGACGGCTGCTTAGCTGGACGGTCCGGACTTTCACCCACGCTGCGGGGCCAGGCGCGGGGACCACGGTGTTGTCGGTCGGACTCAGCATCTTTAGCAGTGGCCTCTTCCAGGAACCAGTCAATGGCCGCATGGTCCTGGCGTCCCTGCTTCTATAGCCGCGCTCACATGCGACCAGCCGCCATTTCGTCCCCCTTAGCCTCTTTCCGGCTCCTCCTCTACAGGGGTGGGGTTTTGGCCTTCGCGCCTCCACTACTCGAGGAGACGCTCGAGCGGGAACTTTTCGCGCCCAAGATGGCGGCTTCTGAAATCCTTCGGCCGGACCCCTCCAGCGGTAACAAGGCGCACCTCTACCAGACGGCAGAGTGGTAAGATCCTGTTCGTGACGCCAAGTTGTCGCGGGCGGAGGAGGGGACGCTGCGCTCTCCCACTGCTCGGGTCCGGCTGCCGCTGCTGCTGCGGCTGCTGCTCGGTGGTGGCTCGAGCGGTGGGCCGGATCCCGGGGAATCGAGCGGCGCTCCTCGCCCGTGAGTGAAAAGGGGGGGATGATTTGTTGTGGGGGTTTTGATTATGGATATTGTCCGTGACGCCACCCACGGTTGTGGTGATTTTGGTGACACCACCGCTGCTCTGAACGGGGATCCCGGGAGCGGTGACAGGGAGCAGCTGAGTTGTTATTTCTCCCCTCCGTGGGTAGGGGGTTGGTTGTCCCGGGGCCCGGTGATGGGGTAGGTAGGGATGATGGCAGGCGAGTTGCGGGGCCTGGTGAGGTGCAGGGTCACAGGGGCAGCGCTGTGCCGTATGGCACGGGGGTACTCACTCAGCCTGAGACAATGACACAGTTCTCGGTAAAACACACGGCTGGATGGACGGGTCCCCCAGACGGCTGCGGTTGTTTCTTCCCCGTAGGTTAGTGATGACTGTCTCTCCTTGCACCTATGTTCTATGTTGATTCCGATGGGTTCCCACCGGTAACCCGCTCCCCGACTTGGATGTGGGCCGGAGGAGCCCCTTTTGTCCGCAGGCGCTGGCCCTGGGAAACGGTTGCCCTTGGCGGTGGCGGTGTCTCCCCTTCACGGTTGGATGGTTGCCTTCTGTCGGGACTTGACTGTTTGGAAACCCAGGAGGTCCCCTTCACTAACGGCTTCGGCAAATTCACGGCGACTCCTAGCCTTGCCGGGGTCCGAAAAGCCCCTGCCAATGGTGCTGGCTTCTCCTTGTGTACAGGTCAGGTACCGCCGGGCCACCGCCCGTCCACGGTCCTTACGGCAAACTCCGATAGGCCACTCCTGCAGACGGTCACCACCGTCTGCCAACCTTGCTGCTCCGTCCGGGCCACACACCCGGACTCACTTCAGTCTGCTCTCTTGCCACTTCACTACTCCTCACTTTCCCTCCTTCCACTTTCCCTGTCCAAGCTAATCTCCTCACTCCTTCACTTCCCTAGCTTAACTGAACTTCCTTTTCCTGCCTCCAGGACTGTGAACTCCTCGGTGGGCGGAGACCAACCACCTGGCTCTGCCCCCTGGTGTGGACATCAGCCCCTGGAGGAAGGCAACAAGGGTTTTGTGTCTGGCTTAGATGTGCCTAACCAGGGTGTAGGGTGTGGTGGTGTAGTTACCTGTGGCCCCTGCCTTGTCCAGGGCGCCACACTATTCTCCATAGTGACGGAATGCGCTGAACGCAAGTGTGAAACTAGCCTTATAGGAAAAAAATGTAAGACATAAAGCAAAGCTTTGACTGATGTTGAGTATGAGTGGGCCTTGCTTGTCTAAATAGATAGTAATTGATACAGTGTTATGCTGCTCCCATAAGATGTTTAATGCACATTTCGCTATGAATGTTTCACGTTTTATGATTTACTAATCTGCACTGGGTGTATTTAAATAAAGCAAATCCTTACCATGTCACTCATCTTTTCCTCCTTCCTCCCACATGTCCACCTTTCTTGTGCAGTCAGTTACACCGCAGGATTTGCAGACTGACTGTATCGTGGTGCAGACAACCTGAAAATTTCAATCAGCACCACATCATTTTCTTGTGTGTGATTTTGAAGTTAACTGACGATCAGAACGGTGAGCTGATACTCCGTACGTACATAAATCTGATAGACAACTCAGAATTAGTAAGTAAGCCCATTAGAGCTTTTTGTTCTGAAACATAATTGCATATAGTTTTTTATATCAGGAGTGTAGGTCGCAGTAGAACGCGGAGCAGAGTAGACATAATAAAGTAGTTTTCTGTGGCAGGAATATTGCATTTTATAATAGGCGCTAGCTTTCTAAGTCATTTCATACACCCAACATTACTATACAGTAAACATCATTTCCAGTCAATCTGTTCTTTGTTTTGGGATAGATGTACTTATCATAATATAATGAATGGTTGGAGTTTTGTTTCTGTTAGCTTTTTTGTTTCCAATTTTTGGGAATATATGGATATTAAGAGGGGCTTTCTGCACTACAAAGAACACTGCCTGCTTCAAAAGACTCAGCATGAGCCATGTAGTACCTTAAAGGGAACCTGTCATCAGAAATTTCGCCCAAAAGCTAAAAGATTCCCCCTCTGCAGCTCCTGGGCTGCATTCTAGGAAGGTCCCTGTTATTATTGTGCCCCATGTGAGACCAAAATAAAGCCTTTATAAAGTTCTACCTTTTTGTATGCAGCTTCTGTAAATTCGTCCCGGGGGCGGGCTCTCTGCCGTCCGTTATTCTGCCCCCTGGTCCTGTATGCCGCCCCCATCGCTCCTTTCCATATCTGATGCACCGCCCACTGCTCCAGCCATCCCCGTGCATGCCCAGTGCCAGTCTCACAGGACTGAGCACTGTGACTGCTGGTGATGTGTGCGCAGGCAAGTGATTATGGACGGGGCTGTGACTGTTATCAGCAAGTACCCGGCCATAATCTCTTGAGCGCGCAAACCTCTCCAGCGTCACACTGAGCTCAGGATTTATGCTAGACTGTATGGGCTGCTTTCAGGGATGACGTCCCTTTGTCATGTGATAGTATTTCGAACACGCCCCTATCACATGACAAAGGGACGTCATCCCTGGAAGCAGCCCATACAGTCTAGCATAAATCCTGAGCACAGTGTGACCGCTGGAGAGGTTTGCGCGCTCAAGAGATTATGGCCGGGTACTTGCTGATAACAGTCACAGCCCCGTCCATAATCACTTGCCTGCGCACACATCACCAGCAGTCACAGTGCTCAGTCCTGTGAGACTGTAACTGGGCATGCCCGGGGATGGCTGGAGCAGTGGGCGGTGCATCAGATATGGAAAGGAGCGATGGGGGCGGCATACAGGACCAGGAGGCAGAATAACGGACGGCAGAGAGCCCGCCCCCGGGACGGATTTACAGAAGCTGCATACAAAAAGGTAGAACTTTATAAAGGCTTTATTTTGGTCTCACATGGGGCACAATAATAACAGGGATCTTCCTAGAATGCAGCCCAGGAGCTGCAGAGGGGGAATCTTTTAGCTTTTGGGCGAAATTTCTGATGACAGGTTCCCTTTAAGCTTTCAGCCAGGGGTTCTGGCTTGTATACCATCATGGCTGAAAGTGTTAGCACTGTTGAAATCGTTCCAGAAAGTTAAGTATTTCTGCCAGAAAATTATTGCAATTACACATATTGTGCCTGTCACAAACCACCGGGGGGGGTCACTCAGAGATCCCCCGCGCTGGCTACCAGTACGTCACAATCGGGGTGTAACAAGTGGGGGTCACCCCTCCTTTATACCTCCCGACCGACAGACAGAGCACGTGACGCGCTCTCTAGCGCCCCTCTTATAGTCAGGCCAATTATGGAATTGCCCGACCATAAGCAAGGAGGCCGCTATACTACTTATGCCGATTATTGAAGGGTCCCCGGTGAGAGTAAGGTATATATTCCCCCGACCTCCGCGGGCGGAATATATAAAATCTCCCCGAATCTCACTGGCCTCCCCACAATAATCCTTGGCACAATCCGCTGCCACCAACCGATTTACGGTAACTATTAGCCGAACACACAGACGTGGGATTCAAGATCGAGATAACAGAACAGCCCAAGATTAATTATATAATTTAATCAGCCTAAAGCACACTAGAACTACAATATATACAATAGGGAATCTACAGAATATACATATGTCAGAGTACAGTTACAATCAAAGCATGGGTTACAAACAGGCATACACAGTTCCAGCAGTTACCTTGTTGCGTCTGGCCACAGGGGGGCGCTGTACCCAGGTTTCTAGGATCCTTCCCACAGATGTTTCCTACACGTGCCCCCAGCGAGAAGAACCCTGGAAAATGGCCGAAGTAGGGTTATCAACCTGGGCAGATCCAGGTCCCCTCCTACCTTAGTGACCTCACAGGGAGCACTGCTCCACCCCTGGCTTGAGTTATGGACAATATCCCAACATGGAATATGGGCCATAACTTTGCCTGGGAGCGTCGTAGGCGGACGCCAATGCTCTCATTGTGACAGTTATGAATTTAGCTACAGAACGAGGGGACTCATGACCTGTCTGCCAGTTCCCCATTGGCTGATATCACGCCTGGGGCATTTCCCAATGTCCTGCTCCCATAAAAAGGGTGTGCCGGCATCGTCCGCATGCGGAGACACCATTTTTATGGTTGCCATATTTATCGGAAATATGGCTTGCGAGATATGAACCATTTTTTACTGGAGTCGTTCTGTCTGGCTATTTCCATAGCCTTGCTAATGAGATACAACTCTTGTTACAGGGTGACGGCAGGGAGTCATCCTGTGTCCATTGTTCCCACACCACCTCATTTCCATATCACAGGACATGGCCATGGAGGTGTAAGTGGAACACTGAGAACAAGAAGGGAGGGGGCACTGCCAGGGAGTGATGAGGGATTATGACTGGAGTCATAATTCATCTTCATATCCCGGGATTTGCCTCACACCTCCCCCCTTTTGAGGGCGCTAGGGGGCAGCACACTCCGGTGTTCCCCCGTGCGCCCGTCCGCGACCTCTCCTTGTCGGGACAGCCCGTCTGCGTTACCGTGGTCACGGCCCCTTTTGTGGCGAATGGTGAAGTTGTATTGCTGGAGCGCAAGGCTCCATCGCAACAATCGCCCATTCGTCCCAGAGACGGTGTGCAACCAGCTGAGGGGATTGTGGTCCGTCTCCACGATGAAGTGGCGCCCGTATAGATAGGGTTGCAGACGCTGCAGGGCCCACACTATGGCCAGGCACTCCTTCTCCATCGTGGAATAGGCAACTTCCCTTGGTAACAGCTTCCTGCTCAGGTACAAGACTGGGTGCTCTTGGCTCGCAGAGTCCACCTGGCTGAGCACCGCACCGAGGCCGAAGTCACTGGCGTCGGTCTGTACTACAAACGGCCGCGTGAAGTCGGCTGCCTGTAGCACGGGCGGGCTGGACAGGGCGTCCTTTAGGGCCCGGAAGGCTGTCTCGCAGTCCATTGTCCAATCGACTGCAGAGGGCAGCTTCTTCTTGGTGAGGTCCGTCAAGGGCTTTGCCAGGCTACTATAGCATGGAACAAACCTCCTATAGTACCCAGCGGTCCCCAAGAAGGACATCACCTGCTTCTTGGTCCTGGGGGTGGGCCAGGATGCGATGGCCTCCACTTTCTCAGGCTCGGGCTTCAGTGTTCTCCCACCTACCCGGTGACCGAGGTACTGGACCTCGCTCATGGCCAGCTGACACTTTCCCGGCTTGATGGTCAAACCTGCCCGGTGGATCCGCCTGAGCACCTGTGCTAGATGCTCTAGGTGGTCCTCCCAGGTGGGACTGAAGACGGCAATGTCATCCAGGTACGCGGCCGCGTACCCTTCAAGTCCCTTGAGCAGGGTGTTGACCATCCGCTGGAAAGTGGCAGGGGCATTCCTCATCCCGAATGGCATCACCGTGGACTCGTACAGTCCAAATGGGGTAATAAAGGCAGAGCGTTCCCTGGCCTTGCGAGTCAGGGGGATCTGCCAATATCCTCGGCTCAGATCCATGATGGTCAGGTACTGAGCCCCGGCCAACTGATCGAGCAGGTCATCGATGCGTGGCATTGGGTACGCATCGGCGACCGTGACCGCATTGAGCCCCCTGTAGTCCACGCAGAACCGAGTGGTTCGGTCCTTCTTAGGGACGAGGACTACAGGCGAGGCCCAAGCGCTGTTGGATGCCTGGATCACCCCCAGCTTCAGCATCTCGTCAATCTCCTGGCGCATGTGTTGCTGCACCTCCAGGGAGACCCGATATGCTGAACGCCGGATCGGGGGATGATCCCCAGTGTCCACGTGATGGACAGCCAAGTCAGTCCTTCCGGGCTGGTTGGTAAACAACCCCCGGAAGGGGAGGAGGGTGGCCCACAGCTGGGACCGTTGGTCTTCCAAGAGCTGGTGGCCAACCTCCACATCCTCAATGGATCCGCCTGCCCTAACCTGGGCTAGCATATCCAAGAGGGTTTCCGCTTCTCCCTCCTCGGGCAGGTTGCACACGGGGAGCGCACATGCCTCCCGCTCATGATGTGCCTTCATCATGTTCACATGGAAGGGCTTCCGCCTTCCACGGGCAGGGTCCAGGGTGACCAGGTACGTTACAGGGTTGAGCTGCTGGTACACGAGGTATGGGCCTTCCCAGGCTGCCTGAAGCTTGTCCTGTGGTACGGGGACCAGTACCCACACCTTTTGACCCACTTGGTAGGTCCTCTCACAAGCGTTCTGGTCGTACCAACGCTTCTGATCGGCCTGGGCTTGAGCCATATTGTCGTGTACCAGTTGCGTCAAGGCCTGCATTTTGTCCCGGAAGCGCATGACATACTCGATAACCGACACTCCAGGGGTGGCCAAATCCCCTTCCCAAGCCTCTTTCACCAGAGCCAGGGGGCCCCGCACACGTCGCCCGTACAGGAGCTCAAACGGTGAGAATCCTGTTGAGGCCTGTGGAACCTCCCGGTAAGCAAATAACAGGTGTGGGAGATACCGCTCCCAGTCACGCCCATGGGAGTCGACCAACATCTTAAGCATCTGCTTTAAGGTGCCATTGAACCGCTCGCACAGGCCATTAGTCTGTGGATGGTACGGGCTGGCCACCAGATGTCGCACCTGGACTTGCTTACAGAGGGCCTCCATCAGCTGGGACATGAATTGGGTCCCCCGGTCAGTGAGCATTTCCTGGGGAAAACCCACTCGGGAGAAAATCTCCAGCAATGCGGTGGCCACCTTGTCAGCCCGAATGGACGACAAGGCCACTGCTTCTGGGTACCGGGTGGCATAGTCCACTACCGTCAGTATGAAGCGTTTCCCGGAGCTGCTGGGGATGGCCAGCGGGCCGACCAGATCCACAGCCACCCTCCTGAAAGGCTCATCGATGATTGGCAGAGATACCAGTGGGGCTTTGGGGCGTGGCCCCGCCTTCCCCACTCTCTGACAGGTTTCACACGAACGGCAGTAGGCAGCCACATCGGCCCCCATTTTTGGCCAGTAGAAATGCTGGTTTAACCTGGCCTTGGTCTTAGTGATCCCTAGGTGTCCGGCCATCGGAATCTCATGTGCGATCCGCAACAACTCCGTCCGGAACGGATAGGGTACCACCAACTGTCGGTCCCTGGGCCACGCCTCCGGTGAACCCTGCTGGACCGTGGCCCGGTACAGCCGTCCTTGGTCCCAGACCACTCGCTCCGGGTCCGAGTCCGAGGGAGGCTGTGCCGCCTGCTCCTTAAGAGCTTTCAGGCTGTCGTCAGCTTCTAACGCTGCCTGAAACCCCTGACTAGATGTGGCCAGAATCGACGAGACTGTCACATCTTCAGTCAGTACCCCGGGACCTGTGTCCTGGCCTCCACCTGACTCGGCTGCCACTTGGTCAGAAGGGGAAGAGCTATCGGACCTCCGGGAGGCCCCTTGGCTTCCAGCACTCCCACTGCGGGTGACAGCGGCCACAGCCGCTGCGACCGTGGGTCGTGCCTGCTCCTCCTCCGTTCCTGACCAAGTCGCCGGTTCAGGCAGACCTACCTGGCTTCCTGACACCCCGGTTGTGGGGGAACCATGCACCGAGATCTTACCTGGGAGCACTTCCGCTCCTGGACCGGCCCCAATCTCACCTGCCTGTTCCCCTCCTGCAGCAACAGAACCCCGCTGTGAAATCTCTGGGGACCCCACATTTGCTGTGGTAGCCCCCACCCCACACACTGGTCCTCCCCCTGCAGCACCCTGCTCTCTGCTTATCCCTGCAGAGGGCAACAGATCCCAGCTCACAGGCTGGTTACTTGTAGAGGCATTGTCACACCTTTCTCTGACCCCCTCCCCTCCTGTCACAGCTGCAGCTGTGTGTGTGTCTATGGTGTCTATGCAAGCAGAAATATCAGAGTTCACTCCCTCCTCCCTTACATCATTCATAGATAACACATTAACATTGTCAGGAGTCATGTCAGTACGGGCTGAAGGTTCAGCCCTTGGTGGGGGCCCAAACTGGGAGGTTATCTGCCCCAAATCTGTCCCAAGTAGCACGTTTGCAGGGATCCGATCAGTTACCCCCACCTCCCTCACCCCTCGCCCTGCGCCCCAGTCCACATAAATGTCAGCAACAGGCAGCGCCGGGTCAGTGCCTCCAATCCCGGAGACAGCGAGGGTTTTTCCAGGGATCAAGTCTTGGGGGGACACCATCTCAGGCCGCACCAGAGTCACCTCCGAGGCGCTGTCTCGCAGTCCTATGGTCACAGACCGGCCGACGGTGACAGGTTGGAAGCTGTCCAGGGACCTACCACCACCCCCACCCACACAATACACCTTGGGCGGCCCTTGGGACGGGGACGGAGCCGGGGCCTTGGGACGCTGAGGGCACATGGCCTTGAAGTGTCCAGGTAGGTTGCACTGGTGGCACCGTCTTGGTTCTGCCACGGGCCTGGAGAGGGGAGTTGAGGGGGACACCCCCTGCAGTCTAGGGGCAGGTGGGGCAGTCGCAGAATTCATCTTACCCCCTCTCCAGGTGCTGCTGGTGGCCGCTCTCCTGGCCTCAGGGGCCCGGTTGTTGGTGTAGTCATCGGCAAGGGCAGCTGTAGCCGTGGACCCCTTTGGCTTCTGGTCTCGGATGAACTGGCGGAGATCCTCAGGGCAGTTCCACAAGAGTTGCTCCGTGATGAACAAGTCCAGGATCTCCGGTCCGGTGGAAAGCTGCAGGCCTTGGGTCCAGTGGTCGGCAGCTCGGGCAAGTGCCCGCCGGTGGTCAGCCCAGGAGTCCTTTGGTCCCTTCTGTAGGCTCCGGAACTTCTTGCGGTAGGACTCTGGAGTGAGGTTGTACTGTTGGATCAGGGCCCGCTTGATGGTGTCGTAGCCCTGATCTGCCTCAGCAGGCAAGTCCCCAAGGATATCCAGGGCCTTACCCCTTAAACGCGGGGTCAGGTATTTGGCCCACTGGTCCTTGTCCAGATGGTGCTGCAAGCAAGTCCGTTCAAAAGCAGTCAAGAAAGAGTCCAAGTCTCCATCCTTCTCCAGCACTGGGAAGTCCTCAACACGGACCTTTGGAAGTTTGGTGTCTCGAAGGTCACATGTGGCTGATGAGGGCCGGAGCTGAGCTAGCTGCAGCTGGTAGTCACGGTCTGCCTGTCGCTCTCGCTCTTCACGCGCTGCCTGCCGCTCTCGCTCCGCAGCCTCACGCTCTGCGTGCCGCTCCGCAGCCTCAGCGTCACGCGCTGCCTGCCGCTCTGCCCTGCGCTCTGCCAGGAGTTCCTTGTAGCCCTTCTGGTCTCCAGCCTGGAGAAGGGCCATAGCCATTTGAAGAAGGCTATCCGAGCCTCCCAGGCTCGGTGGAATGGCACGTGGTGATCTGCGGCACGCTGCAGAGCTAGGCGATTCACTGTCCCTTTCAGAGCGGAGGGCTGGCATCTGGCTCGTTGAGGAACCTTGGGTGAGCTCCTCCTCATCTTGTCCAGCAGTGCCAGGTTGCGCAATGTCCTCGGCAGAACGGTTTTCTGGCGTCGAGCTCCTGGAGGACTCGTGGGCAACCTCCTCATTGCTGTCCACAGCACCGTCCTCCCTCTCTTCGGCTCCTGCCTTAGCATTGGCCAGTTGCATAGCTCTGCTCCTGGTGCCATCAGCCATTCTTGCAGACTTTTGGTCACTGATACAGAACTGACACCTGATGCCTCCACACACCTTACAGTATCTGCACTCTGACACTCTAGTGTTGAGCTAGTCTGAAGACCCCAGCAGCCACAGCTGCTGCAGGCAGTCTTTAGTGTCTGGGAGTATGGGTCTCACACTCACACACACTATTATCTCGATCCCACCGCTATGCCACCAATATGTCACAAACCACCGGGGGGGGTCACTCAGAAATCCCCCGCGCTGGCTACCAGTACGTCACAATCGGGGTGTAACAAGTGGGGGTCACCCCTCCTTTATACCTCCCGACCGACAGACAGAGCACGTGACGCGCTCTCTAGCGCCCCTCTTATAGTCAGGCCAATTATGGAATTGCCCGACCATAAGCAAGGAGGCCGCTATACTACTTATGCCGATTATTGAAGGGTCCCCGGTGAGAGTAAGGTATATATTCCCCCGACCTCCGCGGGCGGAATATATAAAATCTCCCCGAATCTCACTGGCCTCCCCACAATAATCCTTGGCACAATCCGCTGCCACCAACCGATTTACGGTAACTATTAGCCGAACACACAGACGTGGGATTCAAGATCGAGATAACAGAACAGCCCAAGATTAATTATATAATTTAATCAGCCTAAAGCACACTAGAACTACAATATATACAATAGGGAATCTACAGAATATACATATGTCAGAGTACAGTTACAATCAAAGCATGGGTTACAAACAGGCATACACAGTTCCAGCAGTTACCTTGTTGCGTCTGGCCACAGGGGGGCGCTGTACCCAGGTTTCTAGGATCCTTCCCACAGATGTTTCCTACACGTGCCCCCAGCGAGAAGAACCCTGGAAAATGGCCGAAGTAGGGTTATCAACCTGGGCAGATCCAGGTCCCCTCCTACCTTAGTGACCTCACAGGGAGCACTGCTCCACCCCTGGCTTGAGTTATGGACAATATCCCAACATGGAATATGGGCCATAACTTTGCCTGGGAGCGTCGTAGGCGGACGCCAATGCTCTCATTGTGACAGTTATGAATTTAGCTACAGAACGAGGGGACTCATGACCTGTCTGCCAGTTCCCCATTGGCTGATATCACGCCTGGGGCATTTCCCAATGTCCTGCTCCCATAAAAAGGGTGTGCCGGCATCGTCCGCATGCGGAGACACCATTTTTATGGTTGCCATATTTATCGGAAATATGGCTTGCGAGATATGAACCATTTTTTACTGGAGTCGTTCTGTCTGGCTATTTCCATAGCCTTGCTAATGAGATACAACTCTTGTTACAGGGTGACGGCAGGGAGTCATCCTGTGTCCATTGTTCCCACACCACCTCATTTCCATATCACAGGACATGGCCATGGAGGTGTAAGTGGAACACTGAGAACAAGAAGGGAGGGGGCACTGCCAGGGAGTGATGAGGGATTATGACTGGAGTCATAATTCATCTTCATATCCCGGGATTTGCCTCACAGTGCCATACTCATGTTTATTTCCTTTGTGTGGATTGCAACAACACAAACAAAACTGAAAAAAAAAAAAAGCAAATTAGACATAATTTTACACAAAACCCAAAAAATGGGCAGGACAATGTTGGCAGTTTTCCAAAATTGTGGTCAAACAAGTTTGTTTCAAGTATGTGATGCCCGTTCAAACTCACCTGTGGCAAATAACAGTTGTGGGCAAAATGAAAATCACACCTGAAACCAGATGAAATGGGAAGAAGGTGACTCAATCTTTGCATTGTGTGACTATGTGTGCCACAGTAAGCATGGAAAACAAATAGAGGAAAAGAGAACTGTCTGAGGACCGAGAACCAAAATTGTTGAAAAATATCAACAATCTCAAGCTTTTTGTTGATGTACTGGTCCTGAGGAAGAGGTTTTTGAAATCAAAACGCATAGACCGATGAAATAAAAAGAAAGATATTATTCATCAACTCTTCTACAGTTTCATTTTGGCTGATGCGCGGCGTTAACCCCTTCTACACCTCTCTTTGAACGCTCATCCACGTGGGGCTGCAGCAGATGCCATAATCTCATGCTTATTAGTAGTTGTGACTTTCACAACCAAACTAGGTGAGTGTATATCTCCTATATACTGCACTCGTTCATCTGGTGTTACACTATTAGTGCTTCTTAATTTTAGATTTACAATTGAACACTTGTGGAGAGATCTTAAAATTCCTATTGGAAGAAGGCACCCTTCAAATATAAGAAACGTGTAGAAGTTTGCAAAAAAAAATGGTCCAATATTACAGATGCGAGGGGTAAGAAGCTTGCTGATGGTTACAGGACCTGATTGATTGTATGTATTTATTGAAAAGGGTGTGCAACCAAATATTAGATAAGGTTCCAACAATTTTGTTTGGCTCATTTTTAAGTTTGCTCAGTTTTTTTGTGTTGTTCCAATACAATAATAATAATATGTTCAACAAATCATGTTTAATTGCAATACTTTTTTGTGACAAATAGTTAATTTTCTGGAACAATTTCAGGGGTGCCAACACTTTCGCTCATGACTGTATTCCAGTGAGTTGTTCCAAATGGAATGTAACTAGTGATGAGCGAGTATGCTTGTTACTACTCGGTACTCGCACGAGTATCACTGTACTCGGGCTACTCGGCGGGGACCGAGTAATCTCGCGATACTCGTGCTGTACTCGTGGTCTTCATCCCTGCATGTTGGCGCTCTTTTGAGAGCCAGCCCTCATGCAGGGATTGGCTGGCAGACCACTGCAATGCCACAGCCCTGTTAGTTGTGGAATTGCAGTGATTGGCCGGCCCGCACAGCGTGACCAAGCCTTTATACCGGCGGGCGCGCTGTGCTCTGCTCACAGCCATCCAGACAGTCAGTGCAGGGAGAGGGTTGCTGCTTCAGGGAAAGGTTTGCGGCCCTTTATAGTTATTTCCGTAGCAGGGCTGCAAACAGTGTGACCAGAAGTCCTTCTCAGGACTATTGTAGTTCTATACAGGCAGGCAGGGTAAAGCCAGGTCGGAGTACAGGAGCAGAGTGCTTCTCAGGACTATTGTTGCTATATACAGGCAGGGTATAGCCAGGTCGGAATACAGGCTAGTGACCAGAAGAGTCCTTGTCAGGACTATTGTAGCAGTATACAGGCAGGCAGGCAGGCAGGCAGGCAGGGTATATAGCCATTCCTAGTGGTGACCGTATACCAGCCTTCATCATATCTGGGGCTGGTGTACACAGTCTAAAACAGTCCAGATAGTGTCAGACTTCTCAGTAATTGTCGCTCCTAAAAACCTGTTAGGTTCTTAGTGCGTCCGTGCTTGCATTTAAAAACCGCACATGTGTGCCTGTCGGTGGCAGCGTACAGGTGCACTTGTATGCGTTTTTCACAAACTATTATATAACGCACAAGTGTAGTGTATAATACACGTCAGTCAGCAGTGGCTGATAGTGTCAGACTTCTCAGTAATTGTCGCTCCTAAAAACCTGTTAGGTTCTTAGTGCGTCCGTGCTTGCATTTAAAAACCGCACGTGTGTGCCTGTCGGTGGCAGCGTACAGGTGCACTTGTGTGCGTTTTTCACAAACTATTATATAACGCACAAGTGTAGTGTATAATACACGTCAGTCAGCAGTGGCTGATAGTGTCAGACTTCTCAGTAATTGTCGCTCCTAAAAACCTGTTAGGTTCTTAGTGCGTCCGTGCTTGCATTTAAAAACCGCACGTGTGTGCCTGTCGGTGGCAGCGTACAGTTGCACTTGTGTGCGTTTTTCACAAACTATTATATAACGCACAAGTGTAGTGTATAATACACGTCAGTCAGCAGTGGCTGATAGTGTCAGACTTCTCAGTAATTGTCGCTCCTAAAAACCTGTTAGGTTCTTAGTGCGTCCGTGCTTGCATTTAAAAACCGCACGTGTGTGCCTGTCGGTGGCAGTGTACAGGTGCACGATTTGCACAAACTTGGATATAACGCACAAGTCTAGTGAATACACGTCAGCACAGCATTGCAAAATGCGCAAGGGCATTGGCAAGGAACAAGGAAGTGGACGTGATGGTGGTGCAGGCAGAGGCCGAGGTCGTGGGCAAGCTCTAATTTCGCCACAACAAAGTGCCACATCTAGTCGCTCGCACGTCCTGTCCCAAATTCTTGGGGACCGCAGCAGTACACCGCTCTTGAACCAAGACCAGTGTCAACAGGTTGTTAGTTGGATAGCGGATAATGCTTCCAGTCAGATTGGCACCACCACAAACACTCTGTCTTCTACACGGTCAAGTGTCAGTAGCCGTGATACTGCACCGCACATTTCAGAACCTGATCCTCCTTCCTACCACAAGGCTGAGTACACGTCCTCGGACATTACTGATCCCACACTTGGACACTCGGAAGAGCTGTTCACGTTTCTATTCGCACATTCTGGCCTCTCGCCAGCTCATGTTGAAGTGGGTCATGAGGAGATCGTATGTACAGATGCCCAAATATTTGAGCAGCCACGTTCTCACGAAGTTGGCAACGTGTCTCAACAAGGGGTGGACGATGATGAGACACAATTGTCAGGAAGTCAGGAGGAGGAGCAGGGTGCGGAAGAGGAAGACGATGTGGTGGATGATCCAGTAACTGACCCAACCTGGCAGGAGGATATGCAGAGCGAGGACAGCAGTGCACAGGGGGAGGGAGGCGTAGCATCCCAACAGGCAGTAAGAAGCAGGGTGGTGGCTCCAGGCAGAAGTCAGGCAACCGTTCCCCGGAACAACAACACGACACAAGGTGCCTGTACAAATGTTAGGTCTTCCCGAGTCTGGCAGTTTTTTAAGTTGGCTCCAGATGATTCTAAAAAGGCCATTTGCAACACCTGCCGTGCCAGCATCAGCAGGGGTACCAAAACTAGCAGCCTGACCACCACCAGCATGATCAGGCACATATCAGCCAAGCACCCGACTTTGTGGGAAGTACAACAGAGTCGAGGAGCAGTGCTTGCTGATGTCACTGCTACGTCTTCGCTGGTTGTGCATGCGAGCCAATCCCCTGTCCATGCTGCCTGCGAACAAGCCTCCTCCGGTCCTGCACCTGCAGTTGCCTACGCAGAAATAACACCATCATCAAGCACGTCCTTGTCCCAGCGCAGCGTTCAGTTATCCATTCAGCAAACCTTTGAATGCAGGCACAAATACACTGCCAACGCCCCACATGCCACAGTTCTAAATGCTAACATTTCGCGACTGCTTGCGCTGGAAATGTTGCCTTTTAGGCTGGTGGAGACAGAAGCATTCCGCGACCTGATGGCGGCAGCTGTCCCACGTTACTCGGTCCCCAGCCGCCACTATTTCTCCCGGTGTGCCGTCCCCGCGTTGCATAACCACGTGTCACAAAACATCACACGTGCCCTGAACAACGCTGTTTCACCCAAAGTCCACCTAACCACAGACACGTGGACAAGTGCTTGTGGGCAAGGCCACTACATCTCGTTGACGGCACACTGGGTTAATATTGTGGAAGCTGGGACCCAGTCTGAGCGAGGGACGGAACACGTCCTTCCCACACCAAGGTTTGCAGACCCTACCTCAGTCAGGGTTTCACCCACACTCTACAGCTCCGGAATGTCATGCTCTTCAGCCTCCTCCTTCTCCTGCGCCTCCTCATCCACTTTACCCTCCACACCAGTCCCAAGCTGGAAGCACTGCAGCACTGCCTCGGCGAAGCGGCAACAGGCTGTGCTGAAGCTAATCTGCATAGGTGACAAACCCCACAATGCAGAAGAGGTGTGGACAGCTCTGAAACAGCAGGCAGATCACTGGCTCACACCTCTGAACCTAAAGCCAGGAAAGGTCGTGTGTGACAATGGCCGGAACCTGGTGGCGGCTTTGAGGCGAGGCCAGCTGACACATGTTCCATGCGTGGCCCATGTGCTCAACCTCGTGGTTCAGCGGTTTCTAAAGTCATACCCAGAGCTGTCTGATCTGCTGGTAAAAGTTCGCCGCCTGTCTGCACATTTTCGAAAGTCACCTACTGCTTCAGCCGGCCTTGCCGGCTTTCAGCGCCGTTTGCATCTTCCGGCTCACAGACTGGTGTGTGATGTCCCCACGCGTTGGAATTCAACTCTGCACATGTTGGTCAGGATATGTGAGCAGAAGAGGGCAGTTGTTGAGTACCTGCATCACCTAAACCGTCGGGAAATGGGTCAAACTCCACACATAACACCTGAGGAGTGGAGATGGATGTCCGACCTATGTACCATCCTCCAAAACTTTGAGGACTCCACCAAGATGGTGAGTGGTGATGACGCCATTATTAGCGTCACCATACCGCTACTCTGCCTTCTAAAACGGTCTCTGCTCAAAAACAAACATGATGCATTGCAGGCGGAGCGCGATGAGTTGCAGCAAGAAACAGTAGTGGGTGTGGTTGATAACACACAGCCCAGCCTCGTCTCATCACAACGTGCAGTGGAGGACTATGACGAGGAGGAGGATGAAGACATGGAGCAACTCTCCGGCCAAATTGAGGATATGACATGCACACCAGTCATATCCTCGGTTCAGCGTGGCTGGCCAGAGGACAGGGTAGATGAGGAGGAGGAGGAGGAGGAGGACAGCATGTTCAGTCATCGTGTTGGTCAGGCTACTGAAGTCCTGGCTGTTAAGAGTCTGGCGCACATGGCTGACTTTATGGTAAGCTGCCTGTCTCGTGACCCTCGCATTAAGAACATCTTGGCCGACAATCATTACTGGTTGGTAACACTGTTAGACCCACGCTACAAGGAGAACTTTATGTCTCTTATTCCCGAGGCGGAGAGGTCAACCAAAATGCAGCAGTTCCGGAAGGCCATAGTCACGGAAGTAGGCAAAGCATTCCCCTCACAAAACGCTAGCGGCATAGGTCAGGAATCAGTGGACAACCAAGGCGTACAGCCGAGAGAGGCACAAGTCCAATCCGCCAGAGGTAGGGGAACAGTCTTTAAGATGTGGGACAGTTTTCTCAGCCCCTCACGTACCACAGCCCCTGAGGTGCGGGGTAGTGCCACAAGAAATCCTAAGTTTGCCCAGATGCTCAAGGAGTACCTTGCAGATCGAACAACTGTACTCCAACATTCCTCTGTGCCTTACAATTATTGGGTATCCAAGGTGGACACGTGGCATGAATTGGCTCTCTACGCCTTGGAAGTCCTGGCCTGCCCTGCCGCTAGCGTTTTGTCAGAGCGTGTTTTTAGTGCCGCAGGTGGAATCATTACAGATAAACGCACCCGCCTGTCAACTGAAAATGCTGACAGGCTGACTCTGATCAAGATGAACAAGGGTTGGATTGGGCCAGACTTCACCACACCACCAGCAAATGAGAGCGGAATTTAAAGTTTGTAACGGGAATTTGCCATGTACCTCCACTCACCCATGGGTACACACTTCTGGACTTTGGATAATCGCTGGACTGCTCCTCCTTCTCCTCATGCGCCACCATGATGACCGTTACAATAGTTAGGCCTTTGTTTCAGGTATACCCCCAGTGGTAAATTTTTTCGCCCATTCTTTGCAGAATGGACATTACAACGACAGGAGACCCGCTCCTTTGCAATGGGAACAATGTTTTGAGGCCCTCATGCACGTCTCTATCCAGGGACAACGTGGAGCCTCCCAATTTTTGGCTGCCCTGCCTAAGGGCTATACTATAATACACCCACTTCCTGACAATGGACACTTAATGTTTTGAGGCCCTCATGCACGTCTCTATCCAGGGACAACGTGGAGCCTCCCAATTTTTGGCTGCCCTGCCTAAGGGCTATACTATAATACACCCACTTCCTGACAATGGACACTTAATGTTTTGAGGCCCTCATGCACGTCTCTATCCAGGGACAACGTGGAGCCTCCCAATTTTTGGCTGCCCTGCCTAAGGGCTATACTATAATACACCCACTTCCTGACAATGGACACTTAATGTTTTGAGGCCCTCATGCATGTCTCTATCCAGGGACAACGTGGAGCCTCCCAATTTTTGGCTGCCCTGCCTAAGGGCTATACTATAATACACCCACTTCCTGACAATGGACACTTAATGTTTTGAGGCCCTCATGCACGTCTCTATCCAGGGACAACGTGAAGCCTCCCAATTTTTGGCTGCCCTGCCTAAGAGCTATACTATAATACACCCACTTCCTGACAATGGACACTTAATGTTTTGGGGCCCTCATGCACGTCTCTATCCAGGGACAACGTGGAGCCTCCCAATTTTTGGCTGCCCTGCCAAAGGGCTATACTACAATAGACCCACTTCCTTACAATAGGCACTTCAGGTTTAGAGGCCCTCATGCACGTCTCTATCCAGGGACAACGTGGAGCCCCCCAATTTTTGGCTGCCCTGCCAAAGGGCTGTACTACAATAGACCCACTTCCTTACAATAGGCACTTCAGGTTTACAGGCCCTCATGAACGTCTCTATCCAGGGACAACGTGGAGCCTCCCAATTTTTGGCTGCCCTGCCTAAGGGCTATACTACAATAGACCCACTTCCTTACAATGGGCACTTCAGGTTTACAGGCCCTCATGCACGTCTGTATGCAGGGGCATTGGTGAACCTCCCAATTTTGGACTGCCCTGGCAAAGGAAAATACTACAAAGACTCACTTCCTCAAAATGGGCACATTAGACTCAGAGGCCTTTATGTACGTCTCTTCTCAGGGACATCGGAGTGCCACACAATGTTTTACGTAAAATCTTTCATGTATTAATCTCAAAAAGTAGCATACATTAGCTCTATCTCACTATTGGGTATGTGCCCTTAACATTTCCGCCATGAAAATTCATTTTGGTGTCATTTTTGAAGGTTTTCTGGTGAGTCCGTAAAAAGGGCGTAAAACGCGGACAAAATTGTTCACAGCTGTGACTTTTGAGTGATAAATGCTTCAAGGGGTCTTCCCCATGCTGTTGCCATGTCATTTGAGCACTCTTCTGAGACTTTTGTGCCATTTTTAGGGTTTCTACATGCTGCCGGGGGTCATTTCACAAAAATACTCGGGTCTCCCATAGGATAACATTGGGCTCGGTGCTCGGGCCGAGTACACGAGTATCTTGGGATGCTCGGCCCGAGCCTCGAGCACCCGAGCTTTTTAGTACTCGCTCATCACTAAATGTAACCTTTACCTCATGTGTACTTTTTACACAACCTATTTAAACTATGAATTCACTTAAGAAATTAAAGCAAATTAATTGTATATCTTCTGGTAATAGTTGATTCTATTAAAAATGTTAAATTTTAACAGAGTTATTTTACTTTCACATTTTTTTCCAAAATGTAATAAATAAAAAAAATCATTCTCAGTTTGTCTTCCCTCGCAGAGCCAGTGCTGATGCTCGAGCGGCCACATGCTGACCATTTATACACAGAGAGCTTCAGCACCATCAGACCTTCAGCGCTGTATTTGCAGGGAAATAAAAGCTAATTTTCTTCCCCTCTTCTTTATTGCATTTTTTCAAAAGTTGGAAAACTCTTTAATTCACATTGCAGACCTCAATGTTATCTGTTTATCTTCCCCAGAATGGCAGCTCATAAGTATGACTATTTTTTCTATGTAGTGTGTGCTACACTGTTCCCACAATTATTTCTTGAAGATAACCTGCCACACCATCACATTATTTAAATTGTCGTTTCCATGCATTCCAACATTGATGTCATAAACAAATATTTCTATATTGCAATGATTATATGCTGATGAGCCAGTACTAGTCCAGTGGGGCATTGCTTCACTCAGACTAGTCTTGTCTAATGGAGAAATTGACATATTCAGGGCTGGATTGAGCCCAGGCACTTGCATTGTTTGCTGGCTGCAGCTCATGGTCTGCTGTTTTTACACTCCTGCACTGCTCCATGGAGTGGACAACCCAAAAGAGTGGTTCACCTGGACTGAAGCTTTCCTCTGCAGTTGGATGGAGATGGAGTTGGATGGAGATCTCTCTCCGCTGACCAGAATGATGTTCCAATCAGCTATCAGCTTATCACCGCTCTTCTCCCAAGCAATGTGGGAGAGCAGTACTGCTGTTATAACTAGTGATGAGTGAGCAATACCATGCTCGGGTGCTCGGTACTCGTAACGAGCAGTTTGATGCTCGGACGAGCTCAACTCATTTACCGAGTATAATGGAAGTCAATGGAGAACTTGAGCATTTTCCTGGAAGATTTTGTGAAAGAGTGTCAAAAGGGTGTGTCCCTACATAGTCCTAATACAGTCGGCTACAGTCAGCACTGATTGGACTGTTAGTCACAACCCAACCTGTAATACCTGGAGATGAGCAGACCTGTGGAAGTTTGGTTGAGCGGGGTCAGCAGGAATTTAGATAAAGTTCATTTTGCGACATGGACTGCACTGAACCCCATTAGAAATCACTAAAAGGGCAGTTTGGATCTCCCTCCACAAGCAACAAGCCAGAAACAGTTCACTTCTGGGGGAGGTTGGATAGGGTTTTTCCAGTTTTTGCGGGGTGCATACTACATTCGATAATGCTGTTGTTACCCCCAGTGTGAGCCATTCAAACACTGCAAGTGGTTCGCACTGGGCTGAGCACCG
Organism: Anomaloglossus baeobatrachus; assembly: GCF_048569485.1. Taxonomy (NCBI): domain Eukaryota; kingdom Metazoa; phylum Chordata; class Amphibia; order Anura; family Aromobatidae; genus Anomaloglossus; species Anomaloglossus baeobatrachus. Next base: position 465,539,015 of record NC_134356.1, read on the forward strand.
AGTGTACCCGAGCACAAAGATGCTTGGTCAACATGTAAAGCCCCCGAACGCTGAACTCGAACAATGATATTTTAGTAAAGCCCGTGTTTGGTAAGAACACCAAACATAAATGTTTATGTTCACTCATCTCTAGTAATACCCAATTGTCAATTTATAGGAGGCAAAACACAGAATTATAGAAAAGAAGCCACAGAATCATTTCATGGGGAAGACAACTAGATAATAAAAACACATCTGGTGACATCTTCTCTTTCACAACATTTTTATCTACCTTCTAGGCAGGTCAATCACATACTGTATGACAGGTCATGTTGGAAAGGTATTTATTACAGACCACTACAACTAAAGGTTTGACAACATGTTTTGCTATTTATGTGCTTTAGTATGGTGTTACTTGCAAAAGCCACAGGATGTCAGACATACCATTAACACCATAGAAGATCAGTGCAGTAAAAAGACAGCAAGGTATCTGCAGCAGAGTATTGGGAAACTATATGGTAATTTCACATGTTAACATGCAGATTTCAAAGTTCAGGAATTTGCAAAAATGTAATCCCCTCTACAATGTCCACATTTTCAAATAATGAAATACAAAAGAAGGTCATACTGTAGTTGTGCCATTCCTCTGTTATACCTCCATAATATGCATACATAAATTGAAAACTAAGTGTTACTACCAGTTGGGGGCGCGAGGAGAGGGTGGGGTTCTGCATGATCTCACAATGTGCAACCAGTACTGACCGTGCCAGTTTAGGGACACATCTTTGAACAAAGAATGGTAACACTTGGTTGTTCCAGGAGGGATAGAAGAGGTGCTGTAGATCCTCTAGAATTATTTCATGGGGAATACAAGTATTACGGTATATAAGTAGACATGTCAGGAGGGTGACAGCTCCACCATGAGCTGAGTTTCCAAAATATAATATACTGGAGTGACCATTCCTCTGCACAGTTCCACATATGATCACAATCTGCTTCTCCATGCACTATGTCCTCCACACAGTAAGCATGTGTAGCAGTAGGCTGATGTTTTCTAAGTATTTGGAAAATGCTTGGTCAGAATACACTGGACATGTCTAGACATGTGATGTTTCAGGTTTCTTTACAAGGCACACTGTATATAGATGGTGAAAGTGTTCCCAAATATCTCATTATAAGGGAACATATGAAAGTTTGGTTCCCTCTGTAAAAAGACTCTTGGATGCGCAGAACAGATGGTGATGCCCACAGTCCCATCAACCAGGCATTAACACCAATAGCCCAAATAACGTATGAAACATGCCACTTTTGTGGCTTAGTAGGGCACAAATGATACTATTTGAAAATTATATTGCCAAATGTGCTATCAGTTTAACTGTGACTTTTATCTTAAAGGGAACCTGTCACCAGATTTGAGGCCTATAACTTGCAGCCACCACCAGTGGGCTCTTATATACAGTACAGCATTCTAACATGCAGTATATAAGAGCGCAGGCTGCTGTATAGAATGTAAAAATCACTATATAATACTTACCTAAACGGTCGCTGAGGTGTAGTTGAGTCATATGGGCGTCTCCATTCTCCAGTGCCGGCGCCTCCTCTTTCGGCCATCTTTCTCGTCCTTGTTCTGAAACCAGGGTGCATGACGCGTCCTATGTCATCCACACGCACCGGCATTGAGGTCCTGCACAGGCGCACTTTGATCTGCCCTGAGTAGGGCAGATCAAAGTATTGTAGTATGCCTGCGCGGTACCGGTGAGTGTGTATGACGTAGGACGTGTCATGCACACAGGCTTCAGAAGGAGGATGAAGATGGCCGAAAGAGGAGACACCGGCACCGGAGGAGAATGGAGACACCCATCCAACTCCACCGCAGCGACCATTTACGTAAGTATTATAAAGTGATTTTTACGTTCAACACAGCGGACTGGGCTCTTATATACAGCATTTTAGAATGCTGTATATAAGAGCCCACTGGTGGTGGCCTCAGCTTATAGGCCACAAATCTGCTGGTTAAGATTTAAGGTTCCCTTTAAATGATGGAGGAAACTGAACCTGATTACTGTATATATGTGAACAAGCCCCTAGCAGTAAAGCCTGAGAGATGGTCAGATTGCTGAATTATTTCGAAAACAATGTAATAAATTCTGGGAGACAGAGGTGTTCAGTCATTTGACCTCATCAGATAAGAGTTACCTAGACAGTGGAGACATAACTATAGGGTATGTAGAGGCTGCCGTCAAAACTAGTGCCTAGGGCATTTACACATTAAAGCTTAAAGGGAACCTGTCACCATAAAAATACAGTAAAGTCTGCAGGGATCATGTTATAAAGCAGGGGAAGTGGAGCAGATTGATATATAGTTTTGTGAGAAAACATTCAGTATGAGGACTCTTTTCCACTTGCGATTTTTATGTGCGAGTGCAATCCGATAAAACATCGAATTGCCCTCGCACCAGTGTTAATCAATGAGGCAGTTTCCTCTCTCCTGTTATTTCTCAACACGAATCGTGCTGTCGGTGTAATCGCAGCACGCAATCTCGGCTAATGCACCCACATGCAAGCCTATGGGAGTGTGTGAAACATCGCACTTGCACTTGCAAGTTATGCGACTGCAGTGCAAAATACGCAGAGACAGACAGCGGAGGAGATGAGAGAAAGTGCTCCTTCCCTCTTCTCCGAGGCTGTGATACAATTGCAAGATCGCATCACAGTCGCATGACCCTTGGCTGACGCATGCAGCAAAGAGTCATTAGCATATCGCTTCCGATGTTCTCGCAAGTGGAAAAGAGCCCTAACCTGTGTTTTCCTCTAAACCTCTGCTCTTTTTGGGATTTTCAGTTCACTAGGTTGTCTTATTAATGGCTGACAGCTACCTCTTTATGCATTTATAAAAAGGAAGCTGTCAGTCACTGGTTGGACCGCCCACTGGACCGAAAATGACAGAAAATGCAGAGTTTTAAATGATGGAAACACAGGTTATACTGAATCTTTTCTCACAAAACTATATATAACCTACTCATGTCCCCCGCTCTACAACATGCTGTCTGCAGATTCAATTGCAATTTCATAGTGACAACTGTCATAGAAAGGGTCCCCATAGTGAAGAGGAGTACTCAGTGTGACCATGTATTAGGAGGTTATCCATATGACGTCAGATTTCTTGGTAACATTTGCTCATGGGATTCCAGTTTGAAGACCTGGATAAATCCACTTATTGCCAATGGATTCTCTTTTAGAGAAAGAACTCTCCAGATTAAAAGAGTCCTTTAAGGCTAATGCCTGCTTTACACGCTTCAATAAATCTTTCAATCCATCGTCGGGGTCAAATTGTAAGTGACGCACATCCTGCATCGTTCGTGACGTATTTGCGTGTGACACCTACGTGCAATCAAGATTGAACGAAAATACGGTGATCGCATACACGTCGTTTATTCCTCATACATTGGACGTTTTGTTGTATGAACCTAGTCAATTGAAACGTGTGACATCCCTCATACGATTTTGATGTCTGAGGCTATGTGCGCAGGTGTGCGCTCTGCACCGCAGCTTAAAAAAGGTCCGCTTCAGAGCGCAGCTGAAAAGCTTCGTTCTGAAGCGCCTCACAATGTCTATCATTCACTAATCTCTGTCAGTCGGTCACTATCTCTGTCCCTCTCTCTCTGTCCATGTCAGTCTATCCCTCTTAACCCCTCTCTCATACTCACCGATCCCCGATCACCGGCGCGGCGCTGCACGGCATTCACACTGCTCAGGCGGCTTTTACTATTTTGAAAAAGCCGGCCGCTCATTAAACAATCTCGTATTCCCTGCTTTCCCCGCCCACTGGCGCCTATGATTGGTTGCAGTGAGACACGCCCCCACGCTGAGTGACAGGTGTCTCACTGCACCCAATCACAGCAGCCGGTGGGCGTGTCTATACTGTGCAGTAAAATAAATAATTAAATAATTAAAAAAAACGGCGTTAGCCCCCCCCCCAATTTTAAAACCAGCCAGATAAAGCCATACGGCTGAAGGCTGGTATTCTCAGGATGGGGAGCTCCACGTTATGGGGAGCCCCCCAGCCTAACAATATCAGTCAGCAGCCGCCCAGAATTGCTGCATAATTAGATGCGCATACAAGATAGGGTAGAGAAGGGGTTAATGCCGCGCATCAGCCGAATGAAGACGTATAATGTTGATGAAGATGAGTATTCTTTTATTTCATAGGTCTACGCGTTTCGAGGTGAAAACCTCTTCCTCAGGACCAGTGCATCAACAACAAGTACAGCATACATGAATATGACAGATATATATACACACAACTGGTGAAAAGAACCGCCTACTGAAAGAAAAAAATCAGCGGGAGGATCTTCCAACTGCATGACATGGCAAATTCATAGTAGTACATCAAATTCACATATATTTAAGGATAACATATTATTGTGCAAAAAGTAAATCTATAAAAGTTAATAAAGAAAATTATAAACATAATAAAGAAAGGAAAAAAAACAAAAGTGTATATGTGTGTGTTTATAAAAAGACTCAAATTGTCTCTCCAGTAAAGGAGACAAACTCTAGCACAGCGCCACCTATTGGAAGTAGCGATCCTAAAAGTCACAAGTGGATTTTCGACAATCCTTTGCAATATGACTCAGGATATATAAGCCAGATCAGAATCCCAATTTGCAGACACGGTGTTTCGGGGTGCTTGCCCCTCGTCAGTGCAAAGTATGGGGGTGTCTGATCTGGCTCATGAGAAAGCTATGTGGGGACCACGGGGGAACACTATTCTCCTTAAGGAGACTTTGCAAGCCAGTCTGGCTGCCAGGTAAGGGGACTTATAGCTGCAATGCCCCTAAAATTCCACGGGGGAACACTATTCTCCTTAAGGAGACTTTGCAAGCCAGTCTGGCTGCCAGGTAAGGGGACTTATAGCTGCAATGCCCCTCTGGGAAATATTCAAATTGTCTCTCCAGTAAAGGAGACAAACTCTAGCACAGCGCCACCTATTGGAAGTAGCGATCCTAAAAGTCACAAGTGGATTTTCGACAATCCTTTGCAATATGACTCAGGATATATAAGCCAGATCAGAATCCCAATTTGCAGACACGGTGTTTCGGGGTGCTTGCCCCTCGTCAGTGCAAAGTATGGGGGTGTCTGATCTGGCTCATGAGAAAGCTATGTGGGGACCACGGGGGAACACTATTCTCCTTAAGGAGACTTTGCAAGCCAGTCTGGCTGCCAGGTAAGGGGACTTATAGCTGCAATGCCCCTAAAATTCCACGGGGGAACACTATTCTCCTTAAGGAGACTTTGCAAGCCAGTCTGGCTGCCAGGTAAGGGGACTTATAGCTGCAATGCCCCTCTGGGAAATATTCAAATTGTCTCTCCAGTAAAGGAGACAAACTCTAGCACAGCGCCACCTATTGGAAGTAGCGATCCTAAAAGTCACAAGTGGATTTTCGACAATCCTTTGCAATATGACTCAGGATATATAAGCCAGATCAGAATCCCAATTTGCAGACACGGTGTTTCGGGGTGCTTGCCCCTCGTCAGTGCAAAGTATGGGGGGTGTCTGATCTGGCTCATGAGAAAGCTATGTGGGGACCACGGGGGAACACTATTCTCCTTAAGGAGACTTTGCAAGCCAGTCTGGCTGCCAGGTAAGGGGACTTATAGCTGCAATGCCCCTAAAATTCCACGGGGGAACACTATTCTCCTTAAGGAGACTTTGCAAGCCAGTCTGGCTGCCAGGTAAGGGGACTTATAGCTGCAATGCCCCTCTGGGAAATATTCAAATTGTCTCTCCAGTAAAGGAGACAAACTCTAGCACAGCGCCACCTATTGGAAGTAGCGATCCTAAAAGTCACAAGTGGATTTTCGACAATCCTTTGCAATATGACTCAGGATATATAAGCCAGATCAGAATCCCAATTTGCAGACACGGTGTTTCGGGGTGCTTGCCCCTCGTCAGTGCAAAGTATGGGGGTGTCTGATCTGGCTCATGAGAAAGCTATGTGGGGACCACGGGGGAACACTATTCTCCTTAAGGAGACTTTGCAAGCCAGTCTGGCTGCCAGGTAAGGGGACTTATAGCTGCAATGCCCCTAAAATTCCACGGGGGAACACTATTCTCCTTAAGGAGACTTTGCAAGCCAGTCTGGCTGCCAGGTAAGGGGACTTATAGCTGCAATGCCCCTCTGGGAAATATTCAAATTGTCTCTCCAGTAAAGGAGACAAACTCTAGCACAGCGCCACCTATTGGAAGTAGCGATCCTAAAAGTCACAAGTGGATTTTCGACAATCCTTTGCAATATGACTCAGGATATATAAGCCAGATCAGAATCCCAATTTGCAGACACGGTGTTTCGGGGTGCTTGCCCCTCGTCAGTGCAAAGTATGGGGGTGTCTGATCTGGCTCATGAGAAAGCTATGTGGGGACCACGGGGGAACACTATTCTCCTTAAGGAGACTTTGCAAGCCAGTCTGGCTGCCAGGTAAGGGGACTTATAGCTGCAATGCCCCTAAAATTCCACGGGGGAACACTATTCTCCTTAAGGAGACTTTGCAAGCCAGTCTGGCTGCCAGGTAAGGGGACTTATAGCTGCAATGCCCCTCTGGGAAATATTCAAATTGTCTCTCCAGTAAAGGAGACAAACTCTAGCACAGCGCCACCTATTGGAAGTAGCGATCCTAAAAGTCACAAGTGGATTTTCGACAATCCTTTGCAATATGACTCAGGATATATAAGCCAGATCAGAATCCCAATTTGCAGACACGGTGTTTCGGGGTGCTTGCCCCTCGTCAGTGCAAAGTATGGGGGTGTCTGATCTGGCTCATGAGAAAGCTATGTGGGGACCACGGGGGAACACTATTCTCCTTAAGGAGACTTTGCAAGCCAGTCTGGCTGCCAGGTAAGGGGACTTATAGCTGCAATGCCCCTAAAATTCCACGGGGGAACACTATTCTCCTTAAGGAGACTTTGCAAGCCAGTCTGGCTGCCAGGTAAGGGGACTTATAGCTGCAATGCCCCTCTGGGAAATATTCAAATTGTCTCTCCAGTAAAGGAGACAAACTCTAGCACAGCGCCACCTATTGGAAGTAGCGATCCTAAAAGTCACAAGTGGATTTTCGACAATCCTTTGCAATATGACTCAGGATATATAAGCCAGATCAGAATCCCAATTTGCAGACACGGTGTTTCGGGGTGCTTGCCCCTCGTCAGTGCAAAGTATGGGGGTGTCTGATCTGGCTCATGAGAAAGCTATGTGGGGACCACGGGGGAACACTATTCTCCTTAAGGAGACTTTGCAAGCCAGTCTGGCTGCCAGGTAAGGGGACTTATAGCTGCAATGCCCCTAAAATTCCACGGGGGAACACTATTCTCCTTAAGGAGACTTTGCAAGCCAGTCTGGCTGCCAGGTAAGGGGACTTATAGCTGCAATGCCCCTCTGGGAAATATTCAAATTGTCTCTCCAGTAAAGGAGACAAACTCTAGCACAGCGCCACCTATTGGAAGTAGCGATCCTAAAAGTCACAAGTGGATTTTCGACAATCCTTTGCAATATGACTCAGGATATATAAGCCAGATCAGAATCCCAATTTGCAGACACGGTGTTTCGGGGTGCTTGCCCCTCGTCAGTGCAAAGTATGGGGGTGTCTGATCTGGCTCATGAGAAAGCTATGTGGGGACCACGGGGGAACACTATTCTCCTTAAGGAGACTTTGCAAGCCAGTCTGGCTGCCAGGTAAGGGGACTTATAGCTGCAATGCCCCTAAAATTCCACGGGGGAACACTATTCTCCTTAAGGAGACTTTGCAAGCCAGTCTGGCTGCCAGGTAAGGGGACTTATAGCTGCAATGCCCCTCTGGGAAATATTCAAATTGTCTCTCCAGTAAAGGAGACAAACTCTAGCACAGCGCCACCTATTGGAAGTAGTGATCCTAAAAGTCACAAGTGGATTTTCGACAATCCTTTGCAATATGACTCAGGATATATAAGCCAGATCAGAATCCCAATTTGCAGACACGGTGTTTCGGGGTGCTTGCCCCTCGTCAGTGCAAAGTATGGGGGTGTCTGATCTGGCTCATGAGAAAGCTATGTGGGGACCACGGGGGAACACTATTCTCCTTAAGGAGACTTTGCAAGCCAGTCTGGCTGCCAGGTAAGGGGACTTATAGCTGCAATGCCCCTAAAATTCCACGGGGGAACACTATTCTCCTTAAGGAGACTTTGCAAGCCAGTCTGGCTGCCAGGTAAGGGGACTTATAGCTGCAATGCCCCTCTGGGAAATATTCAAATTGTCTCTCCAGTAAAGGAGACAAACTCTAGCACAGCGCCACCTATTGGAAGTAGCGATCCTAAAAGTCACAAGTGGATTTTCGACAATCCTTTGCAATATGACTCAGGATATATAAGCCAGATCAGAATCCCAATTTGCAGACACGGTGTTTCGGGGTGCTTGCCCCTCGTCAGTGCAAAGTATGGGGGTGTCTGATCTGGCTCATGAGAAAGCTATGTGGGGACCACGGGGGAACACTATTCTCCTTAAGGAGACTTTGCAAGCCAGTCTGGCTGCCAGGTAAGGGGACTTATAGCTGCAATGCCCCTAAAATTCCACGGGGGAACACTATTCTCCTTAAGGAGACTTTGCAAGCCAGTCTGGCTGCCAGGTAAGGGGACTTATAGCTGCAATGCCCCTCTGGGAAATATTCAAATTGTCTCTCCAGTAAAGGAGACAAACTCTAGCACAGCGCCACCTATTGGAAGTAGCGATCCTAAAAGTCACAAGTGGATTTTCGACAATCCTTTGCAATATGACTCAGGATATATAAGCCAGATCAGAATCCCAATTTGCAGACACGGTGTTTCGGGGTGCTTGCCCCTCGTCAGTGCAAAGTATGGGGGTGTCTGATCTGGCTCATGAGAAAGCTATGTGGGGACCACGGGGGAACACTATTCTCCTTAAGGAGACTTTGCAAGCCAGTCTGGCTGCCAGGTAAGGGGACTTATAGCTGCAATGCCCCTAAAATTCCACGGGGGAACACTATTCTCCTTAAGGAGACTTTGCAAGCCAGTCTGGCTGCCAGGTAAGGGGACTTATAGCTGCAATGCCCCTCTGGGAAATATTCAAATTGTCTCTCCAGTAAAGGAGACAAACTCTAGCACAGCGCCACCTATTGGAAGTAGCGATCCTAAAAGTCACAAGTGGATTTTCGACAATCCTTTGCAATATGACTCAGGATATATAAGCCAGATCAGAATCCCAATTTGCAGACACGGTGTTTCGGGGTGCTTGCCCCTCGTCAGTGCAAAGTATGGGGGTGTCTGATCTGGCTCATGAGAAAGCTATGTGGGGACCACGGGGGAACACTATTCTCCTTAAGGAGACTTTGCAAGCCAGTCTGGCTGCCAGGTAAGGGGACTTATAGCTGCAATGCCCCTAAAATTCCACGGGGGAACACTATTCTCCTTAAGGAGACTTTGCAAGCCAGTCTGGCTGCCAGGTAAGGGGACTTATAGCTGCAATGCCCCTCTGGGAAATATTCAAATTGTCTCTCCAGTAAAGGAGACAAACTCTAGCACAGCGCCACCTATTGGAAGTAGCGATCCTAAAAGTCACAAGTGGATTTTCGACAATCCTTTGCAATATGACTCAGGATATATAAGCCAGATCAGAATCCCAATTTGCAGACACGGTGTTTCGGGGTGCTTGCCCCTCGTCAGTGCAAAGTATGGGGGTGTCTGATCTGGCTCATGAGAAAGCTATGTGGGGACCACGGGGGAACACTATTCTCCTTAAGGAGACTTTGCAAGCCAGTCTGGCTGCCAGGTAAGGGGACTTATAGCTGCAATGCCCCTAAAATTCCACGGGGGAACACTATTCTCCTTAAGGAGACTTTGCAAGCCAGTCTGGCTGCCAGGTAAGGGGACTTATAGCTGCAATGCCCCTCTGGGAAATATTCAAATTGTCTCTCCAGTAAAGGAGACAAACTCTAGCACAGCGCCACCTATTGGAAGTAGCGATCCTAAAAGTCACAAGTGGATTTTCGACAATCCTTTGCAATATGACTCAGGATATATAAGCCAGATCAGAATCCCAATTTGCAGACACGGTGTTTCGGGGTGCTTGCCCCTCGTCAGTGCAAAGTATGGGGGTGTCTGATCTGGCTCATGAGAAAGCTATGTGGGGACCACGGGGGAACACTATTCTCCTTAAGGAGACTTTGCAAGCCAGTCTGGCTGCCAGGTAAGGGGACTTATAGCTGCAATGCCCCTAAAATTCCACGGGGGAACACTATTCTCCTTAAGGAGACTTTGCAAGCCAGTCTGGCTGCCAGGTAAGGGGACTTATAGCTGCAATGCCCCTCTGGGAAATATTCAAATTGTCTCTCCAGTAAAGGAGACAAACTCTAGCACAGCGCCACCTATTGGAAGTAGCGATCCTAAAAGTCACAAGTGGATTTTCGACAATCCTTTGCAATATGACTCAGGATATATAAGCCAGATCAGAATCCCAATTTGCAGACACGGTGTTTCGGGGTGCTTGCCCCTCGTCAGTGCAAAGTATGGGGGTGTCTGATCTGGCTCATGAGAAAGCTATGTGGGGACCACGGGGGAACACTATTCTCCTTAAGGAGACTTTGCAAGCCAGTCTGGCTGCCAGGTAAGGGGACTTATAGCTGCAATGCCCCTAAAATTCCACGGGGGAACACTATTCTCCTTAAGGAGACTTTGCAAGCCAGTCTGGCTGCCAGGTAAGGGGACTTATAGCTGCAATGCCCCTCTGGGAAATATTCAAATTGTCTCTCCAGTAAAGGAGACAAACTCTAGCACAGCGCCACCTATTGGAAGTAGCGATCCTAAAAGTCACAAGTGGATTTTCGACAATCCTTTGCAATATGACTCAGGATATATAAGCCAGATCAGAATCCCAATTTGCAGACACGGTGTTTCGGGGTGCTTGCCCCTCGTCAGTGCAAAGTATGGGGGTGTCTGATCTGGCTCATGAGAAAGCTATGTGGGGACCACGGGGGAACACTATTCTCCTTAAGGAGACTTTGCAAGCCAGTCTGGCTGCCAGGTAAGGGGACTTATAGCTGCAATGCCCCTAAAATTCCACGGGGGAACACTATTCTCCTTAAGGAGACTTTGCAAGCCAGTCTGGCTGCCAGGTAAGGGGACTTATAGCTGCAATGCCCCTCTGGGAAATATTCAAATTGTCTCTCCAGTAAAGGAGACAAACTCTAGCACAGCGCCACCTATTGGAAGTAGCGATCCTAAAAGTCACAAGTGGATTTTCGACAATCCTTTGCAATATGACTCAGGATATATAAGCCAGATCAGAATCCCAATTTGCAGACACGGTGTTTCGGGGTGCTTGCCCCTCGTCAGTGCAAAGTATGGGGGTGTCTGATCTGGCTCATGAGAAAGCTATGTGGGGACCACGGGGGAACACTATTCTCCTTAAGGAGACTTTGCAAGCCAGTCTGGCTGCCAGGTAAGGGGACTTATAGCTGCAATGCCCCTAAAATTCCACGGGGGAACACTATTCTCCTTAAGGAGACTTTGCAAGCCAGTCTGGCTGCCAGGTAAGGGGACTTATAGCTGCAATGCCCCTCTGGGAAATATTCAAATTGTCTCTCCAGTAAAGGAGACAAACTCTAGCACAGCGCCACCTATTGGAAGTAGCGATCCTAAAAGTCACAAGTGGATTTTCGACAATCCTTTGCAATATGACTCAGGATATATAAGCCAGATCAGAATCCCAATTTGCAGACACGGTGTTTCGGGGTGCTTGCCCCTCGTCAGTGCAAAGTATGGGGGTGTCTGATCTGGCTCATGAGAAAGCTATGTGGGGACCACGGGGGAACACTATTCTCCTTAAGGAGACTTTGCAAGCCAGTCTGGCTGCCAGGTAAGGGGACTTATAGCTGCAATGCCCCTAAAATTCCACGGGGGAACACTATTCTCCTTAAGGAGACTTTGCAAGCCAGTCTGGCTGCCAGGTAAGGGGACTTATAGCTGCAATGCCCCTCTGGGAAATATTCAAATTGTCTCTCCAGTAAAGGAGACAAACTCTAGCACAGCGCCACCTATTGGAAGTAGCGATCCTAAAAGTCACAAGTGGATTTTCGACAATCCTTTGCAATATGACTCAGGATATATAAGCCAGATCAGAATCCCAATTTGCAGACACGGTGTTTCGGGGTGCTTGCCCCTCGTCAGTGCAAAGTATGGGGGTGTCTGATCTGGCTCATGAGAAAGCTATGTGGGGACCACGGGGGAACACTATTCTCCTTAAGGAGACTTTGCAAGCCAGTCTGGCTGCCAGGTAAGGGGACTTATAGCTGCAATGCCCCTAAAATTCCACGGGGGAACACTATTCTCCTTAAGGAGACTTTGCAAGCCAGTCTGGCTGCCAGGTAAGGGGACTTATAGCTGCAATGCCCCTCTGGGAAATATTCAAATTGTCTCTCCAGTAAAGGAGACAAACTCTAGCACAGCGCCACCTATTGGAAGTAGCGATCCTAAAAGTCACAAGTGGATTTTCGACAATCCTTTGCAATATGACTCAGGATATATAAGCCAGATCAGAATCCCAATTTGCAGACACGGTGTTTCGGGGTGCTTGCCCCTCGTCAGTGCAAAGTATGGGGGTGTCTGATCTGGCTCATGAGAAAGCTATGTGGGGACCACGGGGGAACACTATTCTCCTTAAGGAGACTTTGCAAGCCAGTCTGGCTGCCAGGTAAGGGGACTTATAGCTGCAATGCCCCTAAAATTCCACGGGGGAACACTATTCTCCTTAAGGAGACTTTGCAAGCCAGTCTGGCTGCCAGGTAAGGGGACTTATAGCTGCAATGCCCCTCTGGGAAATATTCAAATTGTCTCTCCAGTAAAGGAGACAAACTCTAGCACAGCGCCACCTATTGGAAGTAGCGATCCTAAAAGTCACAAGTGGATTTTCGACAATCCTTTGCAATATGACTCAGGATATATAAGCCAGATCAGAATCCCAATTTGCAGACACGGTGTTTCGGGGTGCTTGCCCCTCGTCAGTGCAAAGTATGGGGGTGTCTGATCTGGCTCATGAGAAAGCTATGTGGGGACCACGGGGGAACACTATTCTCCTTAAGGAGACTTTGCAAGCCAGTCTGGCTGCCAGGTAAGGGGACTTATAGCTGCAATGCCCCTAAAATTCCACGGGGGAACACTATTCTCCTTAAGGAGACTTTGCAAGCCAGTCTGGCTGCCAGGTAAGGGGACTTATAGCTGCAATGCCCCTCTGGGAAATATTCAAATTGTCTCTCCAGTAAAGGAGACAAACTCTAGCACAGCGCCACCTATTGGAAGTAGCGATCCTAAAAGTCACAAGTGGATTTTCGACAATCCTTTGCAATATGACTCAGGATATATAAGCCAGATCAGAATCCCAATTTGCAGACACGGTGTTTCGGGGTGCTTGCCCCTCGTCAGTGCAAAGTATGGGGGTGTCTGATCTGGCTCATGAGAAAGCTATGTGGGGACCACGGGGGAACACTATTCTCCTTAAGGAGACTTTGCAAGCCAGTCTGGCTGCCAGGTAAGGGGACTTATAGCTGCAATGCCCCTAAAATTCCACGGGGGAACACTATTCTCCTTAAGGAGACTTTGCAAGCCAGTCTGGCTGCCAGGTAAGGGGACTTATAGCTGCAATGCCCCTCTGGGAAATATTCAAATTGTCTCTCCAGTAAAGGAGACAAACTCTAGCACAGCGCCACCTATTGGAAGTAGCGATCCTAAAAGTCACAAGTGGATTTTCGACAATCCTTTGCAATATGACTCAGGATATATAAGCCAGATCAGAATCCCAATTTGCAGACACGGTGTTTCGGGGTGCTTGCCCCTCGTCAGTGCAAAGTATGGGGGTGTCTGATCTGGCTCATGAGAAAGCTATGTGGGGACCACGGGGGAACACTATTCTCCTTAAGGAGACTTTGCAAGCCAGTCTGGCTGCCAGGTAAGGGGACTTATAGCTGCAATGCCCCTAAAATTCCACGGGGGAACACTATTCTCCTTAAGGAGACTTTGCAAGCCAGTCTGGCTGCCAGGTAAGGGGACTTATAGCTGCAATGCCCCTCTGGGAAATATTCAAATTGTCTCTCCAGTAAAGGAGACAAACTCTAGCACAGCGCCACCTATTGGAAGTAGCGATCCTAAAAGTCACAAGTGGATTTTCGACAATCCTTTGCAATATGACTCAGGATATATAAGCCAGATCAGAATCCCAATTTGCAGACACGGTGTTTCGGGGTGCTTGCCCCTCGTCAGTGCAAAGTATGGGGGTGTCTGATCTGGCTCATGAGAAAGCTATGTGGGGACCACGGGGGAACACTATTCTCCTTAAGGAGACTTTGCAAGCCAGTCTGGCTGCCAGGTAAGGGGACTTATAGCTGCAATGCCCCTAAAATTCCACGGGGGAACACTATTCTCCTTAAGGAGACTTTGCAAGCCAGTCTGGCTGCCAGGTAAGGGGACTTATAGCTGCAATGCCCCTCTGGGAAATATTCAAATTGTCTCTCCAGTAAAGGAGACAAACTCTAGCACAGCGCCACCTATTGGAAGTAGCGATCCTAAAAGTCACAAGTGGATTTTCGACAATCCTTTGCAATATGACTCAGGATATATAAGCCAGATCAGAATCCCAATTTGCAGACACGGTGTTTCGGGGTGCTTGCCCCTCGTCAGTGCAAAGTATGGGGGTGTCTGATCTGGCTCATGAGAAAGCTATGTGGGGACCACGGGGGAACACTATTCTCCTTAAGGAGACTTTGCAAGCCAGTCTGGCTGCCAGGTAAGGGGACTTATAGCTGCAATGCCCCTAAAATTCCACGGGGGAACACTATTCTCCTTAAGGAGACTTTGCAAGCCAGTCTGGCTGCCAGGTAAGGGGACTTATAGCTGCAATGCCCCTCTGGGAAATATTCAAATTGTCTCTCCAGTAAAGGAGACAAACTCTAGCACAGCGCCACCTATTGGAAGTAGCGATCCTAAAAGTCACAAGTGGATTTTCGACAATCCTTTGCAATATGACTCAGGATATATAAGCCAGATCAGAATCCCAATTTGCAGACACGGTGTTTCGGGGTGCTTGCCCCTCGTCAGTGCAAAGTATGGGGGTGTCTGATCTGGCTCATGAGAAAGCTATGTGGGGACCACGGGGGAACACTATTCTCCTTAAGGAGACTTTGCAAGCCAGTCTGGCTGCCAGGTAAGGGGACTTATAGCTGCAATGCCCCTAAAATTCCACGGGGGAACACTATTCTCCTTAAGGAGACTTTGCAAGCCAGTCTGGCTGCCAGGTAAGGGGACTTATAGCTGCAATGCCCCTCTGGGAAATATTCAAATTGTCTCTCCAGTAAAGGAGACAAACTCTAGCACAGCGCCACCTATTGGAAGTAGCGATCCTAAAAGTCACAAGTGGATTTTCGACAATCCTTTGCAATATGACTCAGGATATATAAGCCAGATCAGAATCCCAATTTGCAGACACGGTGTTTCGGGGTGCTTGCCCCTCGTCAGTGCAAAGTATGGGGGTGTCTGATCTGGCTCATGAGAAAGCTATGTGGGGACCACGGGGGAACACTATTCTCCTTAAGGAGACTTTGCAAGCCAGAACCCTTGTGTGGGTGGTAGCCCTACAATTATAATCCAAGTCACCATTTTAGTGGTGATCACCATCAATAGTTCCACAAAAAAGAACAAGAAAAGAAGAACCAAGAGGGAGAAGAAACGAAAAGAAGTGTGAATCGGACAGACCTCTTTATTAGGGTCTCCAAATGGTGATTAGAACACTTGAAGTGAACAGAACAAGGAGTTCACCAGTGCCACAAGGAAAAACATATACTGAAAAATGCATGTTTGTGTGTATGAAGGGGTGTTTGCAAGAAAAAATATATTTTTTTTTTAAAAAAAAATATAGTAATAATATGTTAATTTATATATACATGTGTATACACCTAAAATTAAATGTGCAAAAACCCGTGACAAATATATGTATCATAAAAAATATGTATATATATATATATATGTATCATAAAAAATATATTTATATAAAAATTCCTGATAGATCATTAAAAGCGAAGACCAGAAAAAATTAATTTAAAACTTACTATAAAAATATATTAAAACATACACCATTAAAAACTCTTTATTAAAAACGAACTTCCTGTAACAAGAAGATTTATACTGAAAAAGTATTAGATCCACGGAGTAGGAAGAGAGACAGACAAATAATAATGAGTCCGTGTTATACTTAAAGCTCCGGAGCGAGCGCTATAATAGAGCATTGATCAGACCAGGTCACATAAGTTCAGACCGTGGGAAGAAAGTTACTGCGCATGCCCTGCCAGGTAACTGGGTCATATAAGTTCAGATCTCTGTCAGTCGGTCACTATCTCTGTCCCTCTCTCTCTGTCCATGTCAGGCTATCCCTCTTACCCCCTCTCTCATACTCACCGATCCCCAATCACCGGCGCGGCGCTGCACGGCATTCACACTGCTCAGGCGGCTTTTACTATTTTGAAAAAGCCAGCCGCTCATTAAACAATCTCGTATTCCCTGCTTTCCCCGCCCACCGGCACCTATGATTGGTTGCAGTGAGACACGCCCCCACGCTGAGTGACAGGTGTCTCACTGCACCCAATCACAGCAGCCGGTGGGCGTATCTATACTGTGCAGTAAAATAAATAATTAAATAATTTAAAAAAACGGTGTGCGGCCCCCCCAATTTTAAAACCAGCCAGATAAAGCCATACGGCTGAAGGCTGGTATTCTCAGGATGGGGAGCTCCACATTATGGGGAACCCCCCAGCATAACAATATCAGTCAGCAGCCGCCCAGAATTGCCGCATACATTAGATGCGACAGTTCTGGGACTGTACCCGGCTCTTCCCGATTTGCCCTGGTGCGTTGGCAAATCGGGGCAATAAGGAGTTATTGGCAGCCCATAGCTGCCAATAAGTCCTAGATTAATCATGTCAGGCGTCTCCCCGAGATGCCTTCCATGATTAATCTGTAAATTACAGTAAATAAACATACACACCCGAAAAAATCCTTTATTAGAAATAAAAAACACAAACATATACCCTGGTTCACCACTTTAATAAGCCCGAAAAAGCCCTCCATGTCCGGCGTAATCCAGGATGCTCCAGCATCGCTTCCAGCTCTGCTGCATGGAGGTGACCGGAGCTGCAGCAGACACTGCCGCTCCTGTCACCTCCACGCAGCAAATGAAGACAGCCGCGCGATCAGCTGAGCTGTCACTGAGGTTACCCGCTGTCACTGGATCCAGCTGACTATTTGACTATTTAATCTTTATTTAGCAGTGTCTTGATTAGAGTTGAGCGATGTTCGAGGTTCGCCAATTTCATGTTCGAGTGATTTTGGGGGGCTCGAGATCGAACGCGAATGCAAGCTTTATGCTAAAAGCTCGATAGCTCGAGTTACGTTCGAGAACGGTTCGATCAGCAAAAAACCTAGCTATTTACTAGCTGGCTTTTCACTGAAATAGTGTGAGTCACTCTGTGATTCACACTATTATCTAATTTCAGCGTATAGTGTGCGGGGGCGGCGCATTTAGATCAGTGCTGCTGGGATAATGGCGATCACCTTTTTTTTTTTTTTTTTCTAAGCGCGCGTGCAGTGGGGTGGGCCAGCATCCCAGACATACACACAGCTAAGTGGTCTTTTTTGTTAGACAAGCAAGGGCATTTGTCATAGGCTGTCCATGTCACATGTCCTTGCATTATAAATTCGGCCATTTTCCCTCACGGCGCCATTATCTGCTTTCTGTGTGTAGGTGACAGTCACCGCTCATGCAGCTCCTGGCGCCGATCCGGCTGTGTACGCTATACACACAGCGCTCTACAGATTAGGGACAGAAGTTTATTTCAGCCCTTTTCAGGGCTTGTGCCAAGCAAGTCCCACCACCTCTGCATTCTACCCTGATGCACATTTTGCTATGCTATTTTTATAGCAAACAGTGCTGAATATAAGTGGCATCCAAACAGTGGCTGTTATACTAATTTTGTGTCCCACCGGTGCCAAGCATTTTCCAGCAGTTCTGCATTAAACCCTGATGCACATTTTGCTACACTATTTTTATAGCACACAGTGCTGCCAGTTTTAGGGCCATAGTTGCATTGTCAGGGATAGTCAGTGTTGGTTCTTCAGCTGTCAATAAAGTTAAACCACCTCTGCAATCTACACCACCTCTCAATTTTAGCTACCACATTTTAAGTGACTAATCTTGTCGCTAACAAAATGAGTGGCAAAAGGACAGATGCTGGTGGAAAGGGGAACAGGCGTGTTGGAAAAGGAAAAAAAGTTTGAGTCCGTGGGGAAGGTGGCAAAGCTAAATTAACATCGGCTGGAGATAAGCCATCTTCCAGCATAAGTAAGATATCTACTACTTTCTGTTGACAATCCGATGGGCTCCCTTTTTTACGGACCCGAACAACTGTAAGAAAGGTAGATGATGCACAAAAAAAGAACATGCTTGAATGGATCTCAAGTGCTCCAACAAGTGCCCTCTCCTCCACCTCAACTACCACATGCAAAAAAAACAGTCCTCTGAGTTGTCATCTCAATCACAATTGCTTTCTCCCAGCTATCAAGTCTCCACCCGCCCTGCACAGTATGGTGTACCAGAGATGGCTAAAGGCCGCTTTACACACTGCGATATCGGTACTGATATCACCAACGTGTGTACCCGCCCCCAACGGTTGTGCGACACGGGCCAATCGCTGCCAGTGTCGCAGAACATCGCCCGGACCCGTCACATGGACTTACCTTCCCTGCGACATCGCTGTGACCGGCGAACCGCCTCCTTTCCAAGGGGGCGGTCCGTTCAGCGTCACAGCGACGTCACAGCAGCGTCACTGAACTACCGCCCAATGGAAGTGGAAGGGTGGAGATGAGCGGGACGTAACATCCCGCCCACCTCCTTCCTTTCGCATTGTGGCCGGGACGCAGGTAAGGTGAGGTTCCTCGTTCCTGCGGTGTCACACGGAGCGATGTGTGCTGCCGCAGGAACGAGGAACAACTTTGTTACTGCTGCAGTAACGATATTTGAGAATGGACCCCCATGTCACCGATGAGCGATTTTGCACGTTTTTGCGACGATGCAAAATTGCTCATAGGTGTCACACGCAACGGCATCGCTAAAGCGACCGGATGTGCGTCACAAAATCCGTGACACCAACGAGATCACTTGAGCGATTTCGTAGCGTGTAAAGCCTGCTTAAGTCTGCAGAGCTGTTCAGTCACACTATAGCCTGGGAATCAGAGGTCTGCTCCCAAGCTACAGTGAGTACAGACCAGGAAATTGTCTGCAGTGATGCCCAGAACCTTTGTGACTCAGATTCAGGCCCTGATGACCACGTTTCTGAGCATAATGTAGACCCTCATTCTCAAACTGTAACACCTGTTGGTGGAGACAATGAGGAACATACTGATGACGATGAGACGCAGATACCAGATTGGGATGACAACTTAAATATTCGGTCAGGGCAGGAAGAGGCTAGGTCTGAGGGCGAGGGAAGTGCAAACACAACGCTTGATGATGAAGTTCTAGATCTCACTTACTGTCAACCCACAGTCAGGCACTTGAGGAGGTCAACAGAGGCGGTGGAGGAGGATGCAACTGACGACGAAGTTACCTTGCGCCTTCCTGGACAGAGTCGGAGTACTGGTAGCACGTCTACAACTGCATCCTCAGCCACCACTCTGCCTCTGAGCACAAGTCGGGGGTCGCATGTCCTCTAAGCCTTGCCTAGCCTGGTCCTTTTTTGACCTTGCAAAGGATCTCCCAAATCATGTGATCTGTAAAATTTGTCGGGAATCTATAAGTAGACGCAAAAAGCTCACCAGTTTGACAACTTCTTCCATGAATCGTCACACAAATGCCAAGCATAATTCCCAGTGGGAAGCTCACTGTGCTGCAATGCGGCCTAGCGTAGCGGCCCAACCACTGCCTGCCCCTTCCAGTGCATCGACGCGCTCTTCATCTTCTATTACTGTGGGGACAGCTAGCACACCTGGTTTTCCACGCTTCCACCACTGTAACCGCAACAGGCAGTTTGCTTGGTTGGTCGTCAGTTATTTTGGAAGGGGAAACAAGTGCGTGTGTACAGCTCTCTCAGAGATCGATAACACCAAAGTTGAAGGAAGGCAACATCATGTCTACGCCTGCACTTTCCTCACAAACCTGCATTTTTCCAGGGACACCCTACACACCACCATCTACACACAGCAGCCAGATCTCTGTCCCTCAGATGTGGACAAATAAAAGGCCATTTCCTCCGACCCATGACAAAGCTAAGAGGTTGACTTTATCCCTCTGTAAGCTCTTGGCTACGGAAATGCTGCCTTTACGCCTGGTGGACACAGAGGATTTTCGAGATCTTATGTCCGTCACAGTGCCCTAGTACCAGATGCCCAGTCGCCACTACTTCTCTAAGAAAGGTGTGCCTGCGCTACACCAGCATGTCGCACACAACATCACCGCTTCCTTAAGAAACTCTGTGTGTGAACGGGTGCATTTCACCACCGATACTTGGACCAGTAAGCATGGACAGGGGCGTTACATGTCATTGACTGGGCACTGGGTAACTATGGTGATAGATAGAGAAGGGTCTGCTGAACAAGTCTTGCCGTCCCCACAACTTGTGCGTCAATCCTCTGTATGTATAAGTTCCTCCAACGCTTCTGCCTCCTCAACCTCGCCTGGGTCCTCCACCTCCGCCCCAAGCCTGCCTGGTCAGGCCACCAGCGTTGTAACTGCGCACAAGGAATCACGCACACCTCCTTACTATGTTGGCAGCAGAGCACAACAGCATCAGGCGGTCTTTAGCTTGAAATGTCTTGGAAATAAGAGTCACACAGTGCCTGAGTTGTGGGCAGCTCTGCTGTCCGAGTTTCATAAATGGTTGTCTCCACTCAACCTGCAGCCAGGTAAGGCCATGTGCGACAATGCTGCAAACCTGGGTGCGGCCCTTTGCCTGGGCAAGGTGACACACGTGCCTTGTATGGCTCACGTGTTGAACCTTGTTGTCCAGCAATTTTTAACACACTATCCCGGCCTAGATGGCCTTCGGCACAGGGCACGAAAACTGTCTGCTCACTTCCGCCGTTCAAGCGCCGCAGCTGAATGACTTGCATCGCTCCAGAAGTCTTTCGGCCTGCCGGTTCATCGCCTGAAATGCGATGTGCCAACACGCTGGAATTCGACTCTCCACATGTTACAGCGACTGTGGCAGCACCGCCGAGCACTGGTGCAATACCTCATGACGTATAGCCTGGGCCAATGAGATGCAGAGGTGGGGCAGATCACCCTGATGGAGTGGTCTCAGATCAAGGACCTATGTACCCTTCTGCACAGTTTCGACATGGCGACGAATATGTTTAGCGCTGACAATGCCATTATCAGCATGACAATTCCAGTCATTTACATGCTGGAGCACACGCTAAACACTATTCGGAGTCAGGGCGTGGTTCAACAGGAAGGGGAGGAAGTACATGAGGATTCATATGCGCAAGGGATAACAACATCACCAAGGTCCAGACGTTCATCATCACCAAGGCGGCAGGCATGGGACGGTGGGGGAGAGGGATTAACAATTGCGCATGGTAGCAGGCAAAATGTTGAGGAAGATGCAGGAGAACATGAAGAAATGGAGGACGAACTGTCCATGGACATGGAAGACTCAGCAGATGAGGGAGACCTTGGTCACATTTCAGTTGAAAGAGGTTGGGGGGAGATGTCAGAGGAAGAAACAATGGTTAGCACCTCTATGTCACAAACACAGCAAGGATTTGGTCCGCATGGCTGCTCAAGACACATGAGCGCCTTCTTGCTGCACTACCTACAACATGATCCTCGGATTGTCAAAATTAGAAGTGATGATGACTACTGGCTTGCCACACTAATAGATCCCCGGTACAAGTCCAAATTTTGTGAAATAATTCCAGCCATACAAAGGGACGCACGTATGCAGGAGGATCAGCAGAAGCTGTTACTCAATCTTAGCTCGGCTTTTCCACCAAACCCCAGTGGTGCACGGAGTGAATCTCCCAGTTGTAACTTGACAAACATGGGACGGTCTCGTCATCAACAGTCTACCCGTACCAGCAGCACCGTATTTGGTGCTGGTAACAGCAATTTTATTGAATCGTTTCATAATTTTTTTAGACCATCCTTTGCAAGGCCAACAGAGACAAGAAGTCTGACACATAGTCAAGAAGTCTGACACATAGTCAACGGCAGCAGAGGATGATACAGGAGTATCTCCAAATGAGCATCGATGCCATGACTTTGCAACTGGAGCCTTGCTCATTTTGGGCTTCAAATCTTGAAAAATGGCCTGAGCTCGCCACTTACGCCTTGGAGATCTTGTCGTGTCCAGCTGCCAGTGTTGTCTCTGAACGTGTCTTCAGTGCTGCTGGGTGTGTGCTGACAGATAAGCGCACGCGTCTGTCCAGTGACAATGTGGACAAACTAACGTTCATCAAAATGAACAAGTCATGGATCCGCAAGGACTTTACTACCCCTGTGTCATCCTGGGGAGAGTAAATGCTTGTGGATTTGGAATGTGCTTGATGCAAATGTACCTGTCAAGTTTGCAACTGGGGCACAAGTGCTGCCACTGAAGGGGTGTCTGTGGGGCCCAATTTTTGGAAAAAAGGGAGACTCTGCTTTGAGTAACCCTTGCGGTGTTTTTAAAAATGAGCCAAGATGAACAGATCTGGGATCAGCAAAGACTTTGCTAGACCTTCCCCGGTGTCATCTGGGCGACAGCTAAGGCTGGCGTATTTTGGAATGTGCTTGATGCAAATCAAAACATCCTGTTTGCAACTAGGGCACAAGTCTTGCCACTCAAGTGGTGTCTGTGGGGCCCAATTTTTGGAAAAAAGGAGACTCCGCTTGGGGTAACCCTTGCGGTGTTTTTAAAAATGAGCCAAGATGAACAAGTCATGGTTCAGCAAAGACTTTGCTACCTACCCCGGTGTCATCCTGGGGACAGTTAAAGCTGGCGTATTTTTCAATCTGTTTGATGCAAATCAACCTGTCCAGTTTGCAACTGGGGCACAAGTGCTGCCACTGAAGTGAAAGTGAAAAAAGGGAGAGTCTGCTTGGAGTCCCCTTGCTGTGTTTTACATGATTTTAGAAGGGCATGCCATGCCTATATCTGTGTCTCCTCCTCTTTTTCCTCGTCCAGCTGTTTAGTTTTCGCATGAGTATTTGTCCTTGTCACTTTCCCATGTGTTTGTGTTGTCTTGGGAGTTGTTTGGCACCTTTTGGACAACTTTGAGGGTGTTTTCCAGGTGTTTTTATGTGTTTGTGATTGCCTCCCATTGTTTCCTATGGGGTTCGAGAGTTCGACGAATGGTTCGTCGAACGGCTCGTCGAACGGGGCACCGTTTGGCGAACCGAACCGAACTCAAACTCTAGGGGGGTGGCTCATCTCTGGTCTTGATGTTCAAAATGCATCTGTCAAAACGCAGGTGAAAAAGCATGTAAAAGGCGCTGAAAATGCATCTAAAACGCGGTAAATACGCATGCGTTTTCAGCGCTAAAGTTCTGAAAAAGGCAACTTTGGTCAAATCAATTAAGCCCAAAACGTGTGTTTAGAACTGCAAGTAGGAGAACGCAAAGTGCGGTCTTATCCTAAAACCAATCTTTAATGAAAGATTGAGAACTAAGTACTAGTGCCACCTGTCCCTTTTAAGCTTTATGACAGCATGGCAGTACAGCTTAAAGAGAACCTGTCACCTTGGAAAACACTGTATGCCTGATTCATCAAACCTTCTACAACAGAATTCTGGTATAAAATGCTTTGAAATGTGGCAAAATTTTGAAGTAATGCAAGGCTGCCATTCGATACTGCTATAAAAGCCAGCGTTTAGTTGGTGTTCATAGGAGATCATGATTTTCACTATACATAAGCAGTGGTGATGCACTGCTATGTATAGCACCAGCGATCAGATGATTCCAGCTTCAAGTCCCTTAATGGAACTAACAAATTCAGTAAAAAAAAAAAAAAAAAAGTGTTTTGTAAAAAGTGAAAAAAAAAATAAAAATAAAAAAACCCCAAATTTCAAATCACCCTATATATATATATATATATATATATATATATATATATATATATATATATATATATATATATACATACATACATTTTTTAGCTTTTCAGACAAATTTTCAGATTTTTTTTTCATCACTTAAAAAAAAAGTTACAGTATGCATGTATGGTATCTTCTTTGGAATTGTACTGACCTGGAGAATTAGATTGCAAGGTCAGTTTTTCTGTATAGTGAACATGGTAAATCGAAAAAGAAAACAATTGAAAAATTTCACTTATTTTTGCTATTTAAATGCACTTGGAATTTTTCCCCCACTTTCCAGTGCATCACATGATAAAATCAATGGTCTCATTCACATGTACAACTCATACCGTAAAAAGCAAGCCACAAAAAGTCTATGTGGATTAGAAAATAAAAAAATTATGGCTCTTGGAAGAAGGTGAAGTTGAAGAAAAAAAACAAAAACGAAAAATCGCCCACGGATGAAGGGTTTAACAGGTGTGTGTTTCTTTTAATGAATCAATAGTTTCTGACTTAGGCATCTGTGGCACCCCTGCAACCTCATGCGCATGGGCCTCATGGGCATTGAACCCACTTAAGGTGTAATGTCTTCCTGAACTTCAAGGGACCAGCACCGGTATGCACAAGCCAGACTAAATTGCCCACCCCTGTCCAAGCCCAGGGAGAGGAGTCAGTTTGGGGGAGGAGAGTAGAAACACAGAATTGAGGGTTGGAGGTCGAGCAGTGAGGAGCTCTCCTGGCTATCTCTGTGGACTGTGAGGAGGAAAGTGAATGATTGCCGGTGGAAGTCAGACAAGACTCCCGGAATCGTGTGTGCCAGGTGCAGAAACCTAAACCAGGGAGAAGTTCCAAGCCCCTGGTAAATCCGCAAAGTGGAAGAGAAGGACAGAACGGAATCTTCCCCACCAGAAGCCTGAGCCCTAGCTCCAAGAGAGTGAGTTTGGGTAGAGAAGTGAGGAAGCCTACCCCAGAGAGGTTCCCTGCTGCAGGTGTACAGGCTGGTACTAAGACCAGTGCAGGAAAGCGTCCGCCAAGAACCACAGGTGACAAGAACCAAATTACTACCGTGTTTCCCCGAAAGTAGGACCCACTCGAAAGTAAGGCAGGGTGGGGGTTTCGGGGGGTCCGCCAATGTAGGGCACCCCCCGATTGTAAGGCAGGGTAGCGGGGGGGCCGGGGAATGTAAGGCCGCCTATGGGTGGTGGTCGCGGCGTAATGTAAGGCCGCATATGGGTGGGGGTCCCTGGGGAAAGTACAGGAACTTACCGCTGCCGCTGTTCCCTCGCTCCATCCAGGCCTTCTCCAGTCTCGTGCCACCCGTGGTCCGCCTCCGGTGAATGGCCCCCGCAAGGCTCCCTGCTGGCCATCAGCTCGAGCTGTGATTGGCCAGTCAGCCGGCTCGCAGCTGATTGGCTCTCAGCTCGAGCTGCGATTGGCCAGTCAGCCGGCTCGCAGCTGATTGGCCCTCAGCTCGAGCTGCGATTGGCCAGTCAGCCGGCTCGCAGCTGATTGGCCCTCAGCTCGAGCTGCGATTGGCCAGTCAGCCAGCTCGCAGCTGATTGGCCGAAATCAGCCGCGACGTCACCGCCTGCAGGCTTGCTCCGATTTCGGTAAGTTCCGAAACTCGTGTGTGTGTGTGTGTGTGTGTGTGTGTGTACGTACGGTATGTGTATGGGGCTGTATGTGTCAGTGTGTGTGTGTGTACGGTACCGGTACGATATGTGTGTGGGTGCCGTGTGGGGCTGTACCGGTACCGTATGTGTCAGTGTGTGTGGTGGCAGAGTGGGGGGCAGAACCACTGTATGGGGAGGCTGCAGGGGGGAGGAAGGGGTGGATGCCGGATCTCAAACAATGGGGAGGCTGCAGGGGGGAGGAAGGGGTGGATGCCGGATCTCAAACAATGGGGAGGCTGCAGGGGGGAGGAAGGGGTGGATGCCGGATCTCAAACAATGGGGAGGCTGGAGGGGGGAGGAAGGGGTGGATGCCGGATCTCAAACAATGGGGAGGCTGCAGGGGGGAGGATTGTCATTTTTTTTCCAATGTAAGGCCTCCCCCGAAAGTAAGGCAGGGTGGGACTTTTGGGGGTTAAATTAATGTAAGACAGGGCCTTACTTTCGGGGAAACACGGACATAAAGCGGGAAGAGTCTGCAGGGGAGAATACCGGTGTTGGAACCTGAGGAGAGAGCGATCCTGAGGCCCACTTTGGTGAAGACCAGCCACCGGGCCCCACCAACACTCCCAGTGAGTAAAAAGACTTTAATCAACTTCCCTGTGTTGTCCCAGTGACTTTTGTGCATAGATTTACACTGACTACTACTCTCATCCTCCACTGGGGCCAGTTCTACCCACGGAGGGCTTGCCAACCTGATGCTCCTAACACCAGCCCCCGTAGGAATGAAACACAGCAGCAGTGGCCATTCTACCTGGCCACACTACCGTCGGTGGCGTCACAAACTTTCCCACTTAAACTATCCTCCTTTTATTGTGGAGCCATCCCAGGGCACAGGACCGGGCACCGCCACCAGTGACCTGTTAAGCCTGGGACAGAGTGACTGATCCCTGGGACTGCGCCCCCTAATAGCACAGTGTGCCTCCCCCGTGCCAGCAGCCGGGCTGCTGCTCAGATCCGGATCCACGGTGGCTCGAGGGGTCTCTGGAGCCGGGGGTCGCGTGGCCACTCAATGAAAGGGGGACTATGTACAGGGGGATTAGAAGTTTGTGATGCCACCAATGGTGCATGGTAATGTGAGGGACCACCACTGCGGTTGGGGAGCCCGGTGACGATGGTGTGGCAGCCTAATGTTTATCCCCTCCGTGGGTAGGGGGTTGTGTTCTGGGGCCCGTCGGATGGTTGGTTAATGGGTGCCGCTGAGGTAGGAACACGGGTATTTCAGTGTACTCACTCAGTCCAGGAATAACCACACCGACAGCTTGTAAACCAGAATTCTGAGCACCACTGCAGCTTGTAGGGAGCACGCTTCGGTCCATGCCCTTGGTGTTGCTGTTAGCCTGTGGCCCTGTCCTTGGTACCTCTGTCTCTGTTGGACCAGTGGGTATAAAACTCTTCAGGTCCCGCTCACCCGTATGGCTAACGGAGTGAGCTTGCTCTCAGGGTTCATCGGTAGGATTTCTTTGGACTGTATTGGGAAAGTCATACCCATTGGTGCGCTAGTACCCCGATTTTGGAGCGGGTTGGGGATGACACTTGAAGTCTTCACCCCCATCGGGTAAATTACCGGAACGCGTGAAGCTACTTTCCAGTCTAGGGTTCATGTACCCCGTCGTGCCCTGGCCCCTGCCCGGTGATAGCTCAAGGCCGCTGGCCGCCCTCCTTGGCAGTCCGTGCCCCTTGACACTGTCCCCTGCGACCAGGGTTCCAGCTCCTACCAGGCCCAGACAAACGTCTGCCACCTAGTACACAGGAGCTCTCCTCTGTGGCCTCTCCTCACGAGAGTCACCACTCCACTTCCTCTCCTTTCACTCTCCAAACTCCAACTCCAACTGTCACTTTCCTCACTTTCCCCTCACCAAACCCCCATGTGGGCGGCCCTATTCCCTTCAGGCCCCCCAATGGTGTGTCTGGTAGATTAAAGTGGGAAGTGTTCCTAGGATTTTGATTGGCTAAGCAGTTAGCAACACCAAAGGACCAGGACCCGTAACCAAGGAGGGTGGATACTGTGCAGAAGGGCAGATTGCACAATACCCTGTGACGACCTGATAGACCAGGGCGTCACAAAATGGCGACACACATCTATCCTCATCAAGACATGCGTGAAAAATGCAGATTTGGATACAATCGGAGCTAATTAGCTTGTATACCAGAGGGGGGGCATGAGCGCAGTCTCTTAGAAAGGTACTATTGGGTGCAGTCTGTCAGAGGTGGAAGCTAATTATGTGCAAGAAGGACCATGGGGAATAGTCTGTATGAGATAAGGGGCAAGAGAGCAGTCTATGAAAGCAAGAGACCATGGGGATCAGTCTGTGTCATAGGAACAGATCAGGTGGAGCAGGCTGTGCGAGAGGAGGAAGGTGTCTGTCCATGATACCCTGAGCCTTCGTTCTACAGGGACAATGCTGGAGTAAACAAAGTGTATAAGAAATCTTTTATATACTGGGTATGCAAAATCAATCATAACACTGACCACACTGGGTTACATGAAAGTTACATCATTTTGTAGAGCAGGGGGTGAGTACATTGATATATAATTTTGTGAGAAATGATTTAGTATAACCCGTGTTTTCATCATTTAAACCTGCACTTTCTGGGATTTCGTCCTAGCCTTGACTGACAGATTACTTTATATAAGTGTGCATACAGAAATAGCTGTCAGTCACTGCTAGGACCGCCCACTGGACCAGGAATCTACGAAAGAGAAGAGGATTAAATAAGTAAAACACAGGTTATACTGAATCTTTTCTGACAAATTATACATCAATCTATTCTGCTCTCCTTTCTTTATAACACATGTCATAATCTGGCAAGCAGGCTGATTTGGCCCTTGATGCTGAGCGTTGGCACAGCCACCTCCCTCCACCCAACATCACACTTTCAACAGTATTGCGCCCTATTATTATCCCTCTGACGTGTCAGCGCAGCGGGTGCAATGATGTCAATATTTTGCTCCCGCTGTGCCGAGCAGTAGAGAGCTTCAGACCGCTCGCTGCCGAGTCTGGAGAAGCGGGGGAAAGAGGAGAGGTACAGTATTTATTATTTTTTGCAATAATACAATATGGAGGATTATGTGGGGGAAAAATTACTATATAGAGGACTATGTGGGCCCATTATACTGTGTGGAGGATTAGGTGGGGCCCATTGTTCTGTATGGAGGACTATGTGGGGCCCATAATACTACAGTTAGGTCCAGAAATATTTGGACAGTGACACAAGTTTTGTTATTTTAGCTGTTTACAAAAACATGTTCAGAAATACAATTATATATATAATATGGGCTGAAAGTGCACACTCCCTGCTGCAATATGAGAGTTTTCACATCCAAATCGGAGAAAGGGTTTAGGAATCATAGCTCTGTAATGCATAGCCTCCTCTTTTTCAAGGGACCAAAAGTAATTGGACAAGGGATTCTAAGGGCTGCAATTAACTCTGAAGGCGTCTCCCTCGTTAACCTGTAATCAATGAAGTAGTTAAAAGGTCTGGGGTTGATTACAGGTGTGTGGTTTTGCATTTGGAAGCTGTTGCTGTGACCAGACAACATGCGGTCTAAGGAACTCTCAATTGAGGTGAAGCAGAACATCCTGAGGCTGAAAATAAAGAAAAAATCCATCAGAGAGATAGCAGACATGCTTGGAGTAGCAAAATCAACAGTCGGGTACATTCTGAGAAAAAAGGAATTGACTGGTGAGCTTGGGAACTCAAAAAGGCCTTGGCGTCCACGGATGACAACAGTGGTGGATGATCGCCGCATACTTTCTTTGGTGAAGAAGAACCCGTTCACAACATCAACTGAAGTCCAGAACACTCTCAGTGAAGTAGGTGTATCTGTCTCTAAGTCAACAGTAAAGAGAAGACTCCATGAAAGTAAATACAAAGGGTTCACATCTAGATGCAAACCATTCATCAATTCCAAAAATAGACAGGCCAGAGTTAAATTTGCTGAAAAACACCTCATGAAGCCAGCTCAGTTCTGGAAAAGTATTCTATGGACAGAAGAGACAAAGATCAACCTGTACCAGAATGATGGGAAGAAAAAAGTTTGGAGAAGAAAGGGAACGGCACATGATCCAAGGCACACCACATCCTCTGTAAAACATGGTGGAGGCAACGTGATGGCATGGGCATGCATGGCTTTCAATGGCACTGGGTCACTTGTGTTTATTGATGACATAACAGCAGACAAGAGTAGCCGGATGAATTCTGAAGTGTACCGGGATATACTTTCAGCCCAGATTCAGCCAAATGCCGCAAAGTTGATCGGACGGCGCTTCATAGTACAGATGGACAATGACCCCAAGCATACAGCCAAAGCTACCCAGGAGTTCATGAGTGCAAAAAAGTGGAACCTTCTGCAATGGCCAAGTCAATCACCAGATCTTAACCCAATTGAGCATGCATTTCACTTGCTCAAATCCAGACTTAAGACGGAAAGACCCACAAACAAGCAAGACCTGAAGGCTGTGGCTGTAAAGGCCTGGCAAAGCATTAAGAAGGAGGAAACCCAGCGTTTGGTGATGTCCATGGGTTCCAGACTTAAGGCAGTGATTGCCTCTAAAGGATTCACAACAAAATATTGAAAATAAAAATATTTTGTTTGGGTTTGGTTTATTTGTCCAATTACTTTTGACCTCCTAAAATGTGGAGTGTTTGTAAAGAAATGTGTACAATTCCTACAATTTCTATCAGATTTTTTTGTTCAAACCTTCAAATTAAACGTTACAATCTGCACTTGAATTCTGTTGTAGAGGTTTCATTTCAAATCCAATGTGGTGGCATGCAGAGCCCAACTCGCGAAAATTGTGTCACTGTCCAAATATTTCTGGACCTAACTGTATATGGAGCACTATGTGGAGCGCATTATTCTGTATGGAGGGCTATGTGGAGCGCATTATTCTGTATGGATGGCTATCTGGAGCACATTATTCTGTTCTGAGGACTATGTGGGGCTCATTACTCTGTATGTAAGGAAATGTGGGGCCCATAATACTATATGGAGCACTATGTGGGGCCCCTTATTCTGTATGGAGGGCTATGTGAGGCAAATTCTGCATGGAGGGCTATGTGGAGTCCATTATTCTGTATGGAGGACTATGTGGGGCCATTATTCTGTATGGAGGGCTATGTGAGGCCCATTATTCTGTATGGCGGGCTATGTGGAGTCCATTATTCTGTATGGAGGACTATGTGGGGCCATTATTCTGTATGGAGGGCTATGCGAGGCCCATTATTCTGTATGGAGGACTATGTGGGGCCCATTATTCTGTATAGAAGGCTATGTAAGGCACATTCTGTATGGAGGGCTATGTGGAGCACATTATTCTGTATGGCGGGCTATGTGGGGCCTGTGACTAGTTTGGCCAGCGACTTTGTCCAAGTTTATAATTTTGTTCCCCTGTGTATTTGAGTTTGACATCCCTGCTCTATAACACAGTTATTATGTCAAAATTATGTCTGGATGAGTCCTCAAGAGCAATTCCAAAGAACATGTGCCTAAAAATGTTAGGTCCCCCCCAAAAAAAGATTTTCCTTAGAAATTAGAATGTCAATAAAATAATAAACTTTTATTACATTCAAAATAATCAGATATAAATAAAGTAATATTTGTTTCCCTCAAGGGGTGAAGGAAATACAAAACACAGAGACAGAAAAAGGCTGATATCATGAGGTATCACACCACAAACCACAGGGCTATATCATAACATCAGTTGTTTATATTTATATTACACTAGGCCCCTATGCTATAACATGCACAATATAGGTGATATAAAAATGGTCATATGAACAGCCTACAGAGGCATGCACAGCTAGAAAGGTGATTCAATATGAATAAATTATAATATGATCTATATATAGCATATCAACCCCATGCAAA
Organism: Anomaloglossus baeobatrachus; assembly: GCF_048569485.1. NCBI lineage: Eukaryota > Metazoa > Chordata > Amphibia > Anura > Aromobatidae > Anomaloglossus > Anomaloglossus baeobatrachus. The sequence goes on from NC_134356.1 coordinate 465,570,672, forward strand.
TCTATATATACTGTATGGCCTATGGTTGTTGCAGGACATGATAAATCCAACTATTTGTCCCTTAGTGTAACAGCATAATTGATAATCACATACTACCAAAGCATCTAAATGATAGCCCTAGGATAGTGTAGCGCCCCTGAATACATCACGGTGCTACAGGGAACTGCATCCTTTCCCCTCAGGGTGCAGGACCTACCCCCCCATGGTTCCAAGTTCCCAGAAACTGGTGTCACCTCCATCAGCACCACAAATCCCAATGAACACCTCACATCATGACCTGTTAGACATACCAGTGGGTTGGTCTAGCTGGAAAAGGGCCACCCACCTAGAGGTCAGGCAGACTGGTAGGAGGGAAGGAAGAGAGTCTAGTGAGAGCCTTCAAGGTGAGAGGAGCTGGAGTGTTAGCTCCCGGGGAGCTAGAAGTACCGAGGTTGGGTCGCAGACACTGGTCCGGGACCACAGGAGTCGGGGACCGGTAGCAGTAACCTTGGACAGGGTATGACGGACATAGCCGTGGAGGACTGCTGGCACCAGAAAGCCCAAAAGAACTGACCAGTACCGAGCACGACAAGGTACAGAACCCTAGGTCAGGAGCCGATTCAACATCCTGACAATTGACCTGCAGAAAAAGGGGAACTTCAGGGACCTTCCCAGAGAGCTCAGAGACTGAGGGCATCAGCACACCACGGGGCACAGGGTTTTCCAGAGAAAGCAACCCACTAAAGACCCAAGCGCCAGCCCTTGGGAGCAAGTCTTCACTTAAAAACTGAAGAACACGACCCTACAGCTTCAAGCCATAGGGACTCACATGAATACGAAACTGTGCAGAGAGGCAGGCTCCAGATTACTATGTGACACCAGTGGGACCGGGTACTTGGACGGGCTCCTCGCAGTGGCAGCGGCACACAGAGACTTTGGTTTATCTGCAGCGTGTGTGTCTCCTTTATAAACCTCATCCAGCACCACAACTACCAACAGTGAATACCTTGGTCCTCTGCACCCTGCGCTCCCAAATAACTACCAATACCCTGAGCCCGGGGCCTTCCCTGTCTGTGGAGGGACTAATATCAGGTTACTTAACTCCATCTGCCCCAGTACTCCTTACAGCAGAGGCGGTACTCCCATTACCGCAACCATCACAAACGTCTCCCCTGTAAATATCCCCTTTATACGGATCAAAGTGTCCGCCAAGCTGGGTTTGGGCCCCTCGAGCCACCACGATCCCGGATCCGAGCAGCCCGACCAACACCGGGGCGGTACAATAGCACCCGTACCTTACACTGATGTTTAGATAGTGCAGCAAGGTAAAATAGATGTAAACCGATAGTCATAAATAAATAACAACACACCCAATAACTGTAAGGTTTATACCTGTAGCCATGTGTGTAGTGTGAGGTAGTGGTCCACCTCGAACCACGTTTCACATTTGCGTTAATTTCGTCAGGAGGTGTATTGAGGGCTAAATCACCTGCTTCTTATAGTGTCACCCATTAGTAGGTTATGTACTTAGTTTTTTCTGTTTGAGATGCCTCAGATAAAGCATACATGGATTTCCAGACTCGTGACCAAACATGGATCACTCAAATAGGCTTGTGGTTTGGTGGCAGGGTGTTACTGAAACAGTGATGGCTAATATAAGGAATTTGAAGCTCAAAATTAAAAATCTTCTAAAAAAAAATGCATCAAATTGTAGTAGAAAACTACAGAAAAATATGAATAGTAGTCTAAATAAATAGAAGTCTAAAGTCCACTTTACACACAGAGATAAATCTGCGGCAGATCTGTGGTTGCAGTGAAATTGTGGACAATCAGCGCCAGGTTTGTGGCTGTGTACAAATGGAACAATGTGTCCATGATTTCACTGCAACCACAGATCTGCCAAAGATTTATCTCTGTGTGTGACGGGGCCTTAAGGCTGCAGGTCTTCCCCACGTTGGACATATTGGATCCAAATTTTATAGAGAGGTGGGAAGATAGCTCACCAAATGCTCTTGTATTCTTTTAGAACTCCTGATTGGAGCTGATTGCAAATCACTTGATTTTATAGAGGAGAAGGTTGACACATTAAAAATTAAAATACAAGAAAACCTTACAGCTGATGAATCTGTTAAGTTTGAAAGTGAATTGGACTTAAATACCACTAAGTGGGAGAAGGAGAGCCAAGATATAAAGATACGCAAATATCAGAGAGATTTGCAGGATTTCCGGAACAATTAAGTTTATCATTGGCAACATTATAAAATCAAGACAGGCCAACAATCAAGATCCTCCTCTGTCTCCTCATGAATACCAGAAGAACTATGTGGAGAATGCTTTTTAGACAATCGTGGAGGCTGGGCCACGATAAATAAAATGGAATCTGCACCCCACCCTACTACCCCAAGACAGTAGACTAAAGGGCCATTTACACGCTACAACATCGCTAACGATAAATCGTCGGGGTCACGGTGTTTGTGACGCACATCCGGCGTCGTTAGCGACGTGTGACACCAAGGAGCCACCTTAAACGATCACAAAAGAGTCAAAAATCGTTGGTCTGTAACACGTCGTTCATTTACCAAAAATCGTTGTCAGGTCAGTGTCGAGGTCATTTGTCATTTGTCGTTCCTGCAGCATCACACATCGCTATGTGTTGACAACGCAGGAGCGACAAACATCTTCTTACCTGCGTCCACCGGCAATGAGGAAGGAAGAAGGTAGGCGGCATGTTCCGGCCGCTCATCTCTGCCCCTCCTCTTCTATTGGACGACCGTTTTGTGATGTCGTTGTGACGCCGAACGCATCTCACCCTTGAAGGAGGGATTGTTCGGCATCAACAGCGACGTCGCAGAGCAGGTATGTGCATGTGACGCTGCCGTAGCGATAATGTTCGCTACGGCAGCGATCACCAAATGCCACACGAACGACGGGGGCGGGTGCTATCGCGTGCGACATGTCACAGCGTGTAAAGCACCCTTTAATGGTAGTCAGTGTCGATCCTCTAATGCGGCCCTGTCTCCTGTGCTGCCCCAGATGACTATGTCCCCACTACTCGGGGAATAGACCAGGACGGAGATCCCCAAAACTCACCAACAAGGTAAGACAAACAGGGGTAAATAAAACCTCATACACACCAAAAATCTACACCAGGAACAATCAAGGAAATACGGATAAGGAATGATAAGGGAAAGTAGGTAGAACAAAAACAAACAACTTGCAGAAACTGCAGCAGACAGCACAGCAGCAACCACCCAGGCTAGCTCCTAACTGAATAGAATAACCAGCACCATACCCTGGACGGAAGTGTTTACGTGCTGACAGCTGAGCAAGTCTGCTGTTGCACCAAAGAAGGAATGAACCCTAAATGTGCCAAAAGGAAAAAACTACATTTAAAGTGTATGGTCCCAGATGGTAAATGAGAAAGCTAACCCCGAGCCTCTCCTTATACACTTGACAAGAGCACAATTTGGCTCGCGTGAAGAACTGTCATTTAGTCAAAAAAACTTGATATTTCCACTAATAACAGTGAGATTTATCAGAACATTGAAATCTTGGTGGTTCAATATTAAGAAAGTGTTGGTGAAACATTGGGAAATCCTCCTCTTAGACAGGGACAGGTCGATTCACCTGACCACACAGCCCTCAATTACATGGAAAAGGTCCAAGAACTTAAAGGACCTCTTAACTAGAAGTCACTATGTTCCTCCACCATATAATGTTTTTGGACAAACTGGCCCCAAATTGGGGGGTTTTACATCATGTGGAGATTTTTCGGCCTGCACATACTTGGTGAGGGTGGTGAATTTCATGAATTCAGATGGTACAAAAACATATACCATCACACACCACATTACATTTCGTACAGACATGGTGGTGCACTATATATCTTGCCCATGTAATCTCATATATATGAGGGGCTGCTGATAAGTCTTTGGTTTTACCCAGAAAGAAACGAAATAGGATGATGAAACTTTACATTTATTCCACATACTCTCCACTGATGTCAGCACACTTCTTACATCGGTATTCCAAGTTCTGTAAACGTAACAAAAAAGGATTTCGGTTGTGCCTCAAACCAGGCATCAGTAGCAGCCATGGCATCAGAAATGTTGTGAAATTTGGTACCCTTGAGGTGTTTCTTCAGGTTTGGAAACAGATGATAGTCGGAGGGAGCTAGATTTGGTGAATAAGGTGGGTGGTCAAACAGCTGGAAGCCCAGCTCTGCCTGTTTTGCCGTGGTCGCTTGTGCATTGTCTTGCAGGAACAAGATTTCTTTGGACAGTTTGCCGCACCTTTTGGCCTTCAGAGCTGCTTTCAATTGGTCCAAAAGTTCAATTTAATACCTTGCATTGATGGTGGAACCCTTTTGAAGGTAGTCCACTAGCAGTCCTCCTTATTCCAGAAAACAGACGCCATCACCTTAGTGACTGATTTTTGCACCCTAAACTTCTTTGGACGAGGAGAACCACTGTGCCTCCACTCTTTTGACTGCTCCTTGTTTTCAAGGTCATACAAATAAATCCAGATCTCATCCATAGTGATGAGCCAATTCAGAAAGTTCTTATCAGTCTGGAAACGCTGACAAATGGACCAGAAAGTTTTCACTCACATACTTCTCTGATCTGTTGTCAAACATTTGGGGACCCACTTTGCAGATAGCTTCCTCATGTCTAAATGTTAATGGATAATGACACAAACATGTTCACGGCATATCCCCATGATGTCTGCTATTGCTTTAGCTGAAATTCGTCGATAGGTTGTGCACAGCATTAACAATCTCCAGAACAATAACCACTCTCGGTCATCTAGGACATTCCTCATCATTGGTGCTGAAGTGGCCCGTTTTAAATTTGGCAACCCAGTTCTTAACTGTGGAATATGAAGGGCATTTACCCCCCAATTTCTGTGACATATCGCCATGGATATCCTTAATGGACTTTCTTTGCAGAAACAAGAATTTTATCACTCCTCTGGTCTCAGTTGCTGTGAATATCACATTAGACTCCGCCATTTTGTTTTACTGCGTGCGTAGAACACTGTTGCCATAAGCAACAAACACAACAGTTTGAAAACATATATTAGACACATAAGGCTTTCATGTGATGTAACATTCATTACCATAGAAAGAAAAAAATATCACAAAGCCAAAGATGTGCCCTTCCCCCCTGTGCATCATCACATGCTTAGGCCCTGAACTTACCCTGACTTAGGGTGGTGTCACACACAGCGACGACGACAACAACGTCGCTGCTACGTCACCATTTTCTGTGACCTTGCAGTGACGTCCCGTCGCTGTCGCTGTGTGTGACATCCAGCAACGACCTGGCCCCTGTTGTGAGGTAGCCTGTCGTTGCTGAATGTCCAGCTTCATTTTTTGGTCGTCGCTCTCCCGCTGTGACGCACACATCGCTGTGTGTGACAGTGAGAGAGCGACAAAATGAAGCGAGCAGGGAGCAGGAGCTGGCTTCTGGCAGCTGCGGTAAGCTGTAACGACGGTAAACATCGGGTAACCAAGGGAAGATCTTTCCCTGGTTACCCGATATTTACCTTCGTTACCAGCGTCCGTCGCTCTCGCTGCCAGTGCCGGCTCCCTGCTCTCTGCACATGTAGCTGCAGTACACATCGGGTAATTAACCCGATGTGCACTGTAGCTAGGAGTGCAGGGAGCCAGCGCTAAGCAGTGTGCGCGGCTCCCTGCTCTCTGCACATGAAGCACAGCTACGGGTGTCGTTATGATCGCTGCTGCTTCTGCTGTGTTTGACAGCTAAGCAGCGATCATAACAGCAACTTACAAGGTCACTGTTGCGTCACAGAAAATGGTGATGTAACAGCGACGTCGTTGTCGCTGTCGCTATGTGTGAACCCAGCTTTAGTGTTTGGCCAGTGGGACACTAGTCCTACTACTACTACTACTACTACTACTACAATAAAACAACACAAGGAAGGTAAGAGAAACGAGTGTTGAAAGACACAACAAAAAGTACTCCTTGGTTTATTGAGCAGGAAACTTTGCAGCTGCAACTGAAATGACACCACAGCTATGCAGAGCCGAGCTCCTTCAATGTGGTCAGTATAGAGAATATCTATCATCAACATGGAGTAAAGCCAGGAGTGACTATGTATAGCAGAAGGGCGTATGACAAAATGCTGTAGCTGTAATTAAGGCTAAAGGCCCTGTCACACACATAGATAAATCTGCGGCAGATCTGTGATTGCAGTGAAATTGTGGACAATCAGTGCCAGGTTTGTGGCTGTGTACAATTGGAACAATATGTCCATGATTTCACTGCAACCACAGATCTGCCACAGATTTATCTCTGTGTGTGACGGAGCCTTAAGGTCTCATCCACACACTGCATCTCTAACTGCAGTTTTGGTGCATCTTTGTGGTCACAAAGATGTACTGAAATGCATACATTTCCTTTCCCCAGCAAAGTCTATGAGATTTCTATTTTGCTGTCCGCACAGTGCATCTTTCTTTAGCTGTGTTTTGGAAGATGCAGTCAAGATGCAGCATATCTCCAGTTCAAAACATTAACCATGACATACAAAGCCATGCACAACCTGTCTCCTCTTTACATCTGTGAACTAGTCTCCCGGTACCTACCTGCACGCTACCTCTGATCCTCACAAGATCTCTTCTCTACTCCTCTCTTATCTCATCTTCCCACAATCACGTACAAGATTTCTCCCGTGCCTCCCCCATACTCTGGAACGCTCTACCTCAGCATATCAGACTCTCCCCTACCATGGAAAGCTTCAAGAGGAACTTCAAGACCCATCTCTTCCAACAAGCCTACAACCTACAATAACCCTCAGTCCAGTACACCACTGCGCAACCAGCTCTGTCCTCACCTATTGTACCATCCCCCATTCCCTGTAGACTGTGAGCCCTTGCGGGCAAGGCCTCTCTCCTCCTATACCAGTCTATTTTGTATTGTTAATGATTGTTGTATGTATACCCTCTTTCACTTGTAAAGCTCCATGGAATAAATGGCGCTATAATAATAATAATAATAATAATAATAATGTCAATTATTTTTGTGATTTTTCCCTGCATTTCTCACTAGTGATGGGAGGACTAGCAAATCAATCCCTCGCTGACTCGGAGTTGGCGGAGGATTGATCCCTAGTATCTGGCCAGATGCCTTTTCACATATAAGGTCTATGGGGACCAGAATCTGGCGCAAAGGGGTAGAAGCAAGTGCTTCCTAATTACCAAGTCACCGGCGCAGCTGTCACACTGCTCGTGCTGCCGCTCATTCACTTCATTGAATATGCACTGCTTCACCCGCCTGCCAGTGTCTGTGATTGGTTGCAGTCACATGCACCCCCACGATGAGTAACAGCGTGTCTGATGCTTCCAATCACAGACGCCGGTGGGCGGGTCTATATCATACATTAAAATAAATAAATAAATAAATTGGTGTAGGGTCCCCCCATATTATGATACCCAGCACAGATAAAGCCACAGCTACAGGCTACAGCCCCCAGGCATGCTTATCTTTGCTGGGTATCAAAATAGGAGGAACTGCATGCAGCTTATTTTTTTTTTAATTATGTAAATCATTTTTAAAAATGGCGTGCGGTCCCCCCAGTTTTGATACCCAGCCAAGATAAAGCTCGACAGCTGGGGGATGGTATTCTCAGGCTGGGGAGACCCAAACTTATTGGGCGCCAGCTCATCCTAAAAATATCAGCCTGCAGTTGCCCAGAATTGCCTCATCCATTAGATACGATAGTCCCGACAATTTACCCGGCTCTTCCCGATTGCCCTAGTGCGGTGGAAATTGGGGTAATGAGGAGTTAATGGCAGCCCACAGCTGCCACTAATGCTTAGATTAGTAATGGGAGGTGTCTATGAGACCCTCCCCATTACTAATCTGTAAGTGAAAGTAAATAAACCAAAAATCCTTTATTTGAAAAAAAAGACAAAAAAGCACTCTCTTCCACCACTTTATTAACCCCCAAAAGACCCCTGCAGGTCCAACGTAATCCACACAAGGTCCCATCAAAAGAAAGTAAATCCACTCCAATATATGATGTAACCTGGAATGTGACACACTCGTAACAGGGATTAATAGAAATCTCATGCCCACTGTGCTTTTTAATGCAGCTTAAACTGTAGTTCCTGATTGAAATCTGCAATATGTCAACTTCACTTGGGGGTATGCTGTTTTTGTGGGGATTTTCCCCATACACTTGCATTAGAAGCGGAAAATTCTCAAATAAAAAATGGTATTGTAGTTTTATTGTGTTTCCACTGTGGAAAAGCACTAAAAACACGTAATCTGCACATAACTGTTAATAAAGTTTTTCCAAAGTCAAATAGCAGGAAGCGTCAAAAACAAAGCAGCTTTATTTAAAACATTTTCTGTGTCGAGACTCCTAACAGAGGCTCCACAAACCTTTTTGATTTGCATACTTCCCAGGGGGCAATGCACCTAGGATTTCACTGTGTTGAGCGCCTTTGCTGGCTGCCGGCAGTGTTTTCTCTGGCTGGTCTCCCCGAGATCAGTGATTGTTTTGTCTTGTTGGTCTACTAGGCATTGCTCCCACCTAGCCAGAATCCTACTCCACACTGATGAGGGGCAATATCCCGAAACAGCTGTCTGTGGATGGATATCTGGCCTTGGTACTTCCCTTGTCATATCTTTAAACTTGTCAAAGAGATGGATATTGACTAAAAGGGCCACTTAATATGGTGGTTATGGTGGTCTCCTAAAAAGAGCCACTCCTTGGCTAGGTCCTTCCCGGAGGGATATCTGGTTGGTTTCTGTGTCGTGACTCCTAACAGAGGCTCCACTGACCTTTTTTGATTTGCATACTTCCCAGGGGGCAATGCACCTAGGATTTCACTGTGTTGTGCGCCTTTGATGGCTGCTGGCAGTGTTTTCTCTGGCTGGTCTCCCCGAGATCATTGATTGTTTTGTCTTGCTTATTTAAAACATGACATAACAAAAAAAGACAAAAACCACAGCATCAAAAACATGATATTAAACACATGGAACCATATGTTCATAATAGTGACAAAAATTGTGCAGAAATTCTGCAACATCAAAAACTTACCAAAAGCTCATCACGGGAATATAGCCTAAAAGAGGAACGACACAATAGAGTTATTACAAATGATGTTTAAAGGGAATCTGTCACTAGGTTTTTTCTATCTCATCTGAAAGCAGCTAACGTAGAGACAGAGACCCTGATTCCAGCGTTGTGTCACTTACTGAGCTGTTTGCTGTCATTTTGATAAAGTCAATGTTTTCTCTGATGCAGATCTACAAGTTATACAGAGCTCATGAATATGCTGGACTACCTGGCAGCAGGACAAGTAGTCCTCTAATCATAATCTACTGCTTATAAAAAAGTGATTTTTATCAAAACTACACTTAGCAGCCCAGTAACTGACACATCGGTAGAATCAGGATCTCTGCCCCTACATTATGCTGCTCTCAGATTAGGTGTTAGAAATCTGGTGACAGATTACCTTTAAAGCCAGGTAGAATTCATAATTCAAAGAGGACGGAAGAATTTACTTCCACTTACATGTCAGGGTGGGCTGGGGGTTGACAGGTACACTAAAGGCCGCTTTACAGACAACAACATCGCTAACGCGATGTCGTTGGGGTCATGGAATTCGTGACGCACATCTGTTCTCGTTAGCGACCTCGTACGTGTCACACGTACGTGTCACATGCACGTACGAGCGACTGCTAACGATCAAAAATACTCACCTTATCGTTGATCGTTGACACGCTGTCCAGTTCCCAAATATCGTTGCTGTTGCAGGATGCAGGTTATTTGTCGTTCCTGCGGCAGCACACATCGCTATGTGTGACACCGCAGGAACGAGGAACCACATCGTACCTGCGGCCGCCCGCAATGAGAAAGGAAGGAGGTGGGCGGGATGTTCGTCCCGCTCATCTCTGCCCCCTCCGCTTCTATTGGGTGGCCGCTTAGTGACATCACTGACGCCGAACGAACCGCCCCCTTAGAAAGGAGGCGGTTTGCCACTCACAGCGACGTCGCTAGGCAGGTAAGTAGTGTGACGGGTCCGAGTGATGTTGTGCGCCACGGGCAGCGATTTGCCCGTGATGCACAACCGACGGGGGCGGGAACGCACGCTAGCGATCTCGCTAGCGAGATCGCTACGTATAAAGTGGCCTTAAGGCCATGTGCACACATTGAGTATTTGTTGAGTTTTTTACCTCAATATTTATAAGACAAAATCAGGAGTGGGATAATCAGAGGAAAAGTAGAATAGAAACACGTCACCACTTCTGTATGTATCACCCACTTCTGATTTTGGCTATAAATACTGAGGTAAAAAACTCACCAAATACTAAATGTGTGCACATGGCCTTATGCGGGCGTCACACGGGACGATCTATCGTGCGATCGCACGAGCGATCGTACCCGCCCCCGTCGTTTGTGCGTCTCTGGCAATTAGTTGCCCGTCGTGCACAAAGGCGTTAACCCCATCAAACGCACTTACCTCCCGGACGACCTCGCTGTGGGCGGTGAACAGCCTCTTCCTGAAGGGGGAGGGACGTTCGGTGTCACAGCGACGTCACACAGTCGCCGGCCAATAGACGTGGAGGGGCGGAGATGAGCGGGACGTAAACATCCGACGGGACGCAGGTAAGCTGTATTCATCGTTCCCGGGGTGTCACACACAGAGAACCGGAGCACAGAAGGAGGAACGACTTTTTGAAAATGAGCGACGTGTCAACGAGCAATGATAAGGTGAGTATTTTTGCTCGTTCACCGTCGCTCATAGCTGTCACATGCTACGATACATCAAATGATGCCGGATGTGCGTCACTTACGACGTGACCCCGACGGTATATTGTACCGTGTGACGCCCGCATTAGTGTACCTGTCAGCCCCCAGCCCACCCTGACATGTATGTGGAAGTAAATTCCTCCTTTCCCCTTGAAATAACAATTCTACCTATCTATAACAATCATTTACCTCGTGTCATTCCTCTGTTAGACTATGTTCCCATGATCAATAAGGAATAACGTTTGGAACACCATTCTAAGTCTGAACTGGGTGCAAAAACCTAAAAAAACATCACTATGGGGAGATAAGGTATGCACACCAGTGACTATGTAAGGGGAATACATGAAATAGCAGAAACTGCTGTGTGAATACTGACTTGAAAAATCCAATAGCTATATGTAAGAGTGAAAATGTGAAAAATGGAATCTGCATTACTGCCATGAACATATGAATCAAGAGAAATTTAGCTACTGAATTGATCAATGCAATAGAGCCCCAACACTACGCCAAAGTATTTCTCTACGTTGGGGTCCCTAGCTTGTGTGTGTCCTCTCATGCAGTTAAAAAACTTACCGTGTATGGGAAGCTGAGACCCAGGCTATTTATGCGTATGATATGGATTGGCAATAGGTGTGAGTGGGGAGGGTTCACAAACGAAAAACTACTAACAATAAGGAATAACGTTTGGAACACCATTCTAAGTCTGAACTGGGTGCAAAAACCTAAAAAAACATCATTTTTGATTTTTCAAGTCAGTATTCACTCTAACTGCATGAGAGGACACACACAAGCTAGGGACCCCAACGTAGAGAAATACTTTGGCGTAGTGTTGGGGCTCTATTGCATTGATCAATTCAGTAGCTAAATTTCTCTTGATTCATATGTCCATGGCAGTAATGCAGATTCCATTTTTCACATTTTCACTCTTACATATAGCTATTGAATTTTTCATGTCAGTATTCACACAGCAGTTTCTGCTATTTCATGTATTCCCCTTACGTAGTCACTGGTGTGCATACCTTATCTCCCCATAGTGATGTTTTTTTAGGTTTTTGCACCCAGTTCGGACTTAGAATGGTGTTCCAAACGTTATTCCTTATTGTTAGTAGTTTTTCGTTTGTGAACCCTCCCCACTCACACCTATTGCCAATCCACATTATACGCATATATAGCCTGGGTCTCAGCGTCCCATACATGGTAAGTTTTTTTTAACTGCATGAGAGGACACACACAAGCTAGGGACCCCAACGTAGAGAAATACTTTGGCGTAGTGTTGGGGATCTATTGCATTGATCAATTCAGTAGCTAAATTTCTCTTGATTCATATGTTCATGGCAGTAATGCAGATTCCATTTTTCACATTTTCACTCTTACATATAGCTATTGGATTTTTCAAGTCAGAATTCAGACAGCATTTTCTGCTATTTCATGTATTCCTCTTACATAGTCACTGGTGTGCATACCTTATGTTCCCATGATCAGCTTTCCGTCAGTTTTTGATGTTGCAGAATTTCTGCTCCCATGTAAATTAGGTCATATGCGTTTTTTTATCGCATTTTTGACGCTGCGGTTTTTGTCTCTTGTGGGTATGTCAAGTTTTAAATAAAGCTGCTTTGGTTTTTATACTGCCTGGTATACAGGTTTGACAAAACTTTATTAATATGTAGGTGTGGATTACATGCGTGTTTTTGGCACGGAAATGCACTGAAAAACGTATGTGCGTGTGACGGCCTGGCCTATCAGGTCGTCACAAGGTATTGCGCAATCTACCATTCTGTGCAATATCCACCTCCTCCTTGGTTAAGGGTCCCTAACCATTGGTGTTTCTAATCAAAATCCAAGGAACACTCTGCATCACACCCACCAGTGGCCGACCTGAGTGGAATAGGGTCGCCCACTTGGGGGGTTAATTAAGGGGGGTCAGGAGTGTCAGGAGACAGTTACTTGAGTGGTGACTCTCGAGAGGAGAGGTCAGGAGCTGGGCTCCTTGAGACTACTAGGTGGCAGACGTTGGTCTGGGCCTGGTAGGAACTGGACCCCGGTTGCAGGGAATTGTGACAAGGGGCACGGACTGTCGAGGAGGACAGCCTGCGGCCTTGTGCCATCACCGGGCAGGGGCCAGGGCAAGAAGGGGTACGTGGACCCTAGGCCAGGAAATAGCTTTAGGCGTCCTGGCAATTTACCTGACGAGGACGGAGCCTTCAAGATCCATTCTCCACCCGCTCCAAAATCGGGGTACTAGCGCAACGAGGGGGATAGGACTTTCCACACATACGGTCCAGAAAATCCCAAGCGTGAACCCTGAGAGCAAGCTCACCCAGTTAGCCATACTGGGGAGCGGGACCCGATTAGTATTACACTAGAGGGACCAAACAGAAGACAAGGTGCCAAGGCAAAGGTCACAGACTAACAGGCAACACCAATGGGCACGGGAACCAGGGGTGCTCCCTCTCAGCGGCAGCGGTGTCCAGAACTTTGGTTAACTACAGTTATCGGTGTCAGCGCAAGTGACCCTTACCATCCCAACGGCACCTCCCCGTCACCATCACCGAGTCCCGGGGCATTCCCCCTACCCATAGAGGGGTTAAACACCTAGCTGCCCACACCATCACCACCGGGTACTCCCAATCGCAGCGGTGGTACTCCATCTTACCACGCACCACGGGTGGCATCACGAACTTTAACCATACAGCCCCATGTAAATACCCTCCCTTTTATTTGAGTGGCCACACGACCCCAACCCCCGGGTCTGGAGATCCCTTGAGCCACCGCGGATCCGGATCCGAGCAGCCTGGCTGCTGACGCGGGGGCGGCACATGCGTCTATTTCTTGTGGATTTTCCGCATCTGATTCAAGTAAGTCTATGGGGAAAATCTGCACAGAAATCTCAGTATAGTCAGAAGAGAAATTGACATTTTGTGGACTTCAAACACACACATGTCAAGTAAAAAAAAGCACAGTGGGCAGGAGATTTCTATTAATCCCCTTCACTTTGCTGGAACTGTAAGTGACACCGAAAATACACAGCATCAAAAACTCATCGAAAACTCATTGTGAGAACATAGCCTTATTCCTCCTAGTAATGTATGCGTAAAATAACATCTGGGGCGGACATATTATTTATTATAGCGCCATTTATTCTACAGAGCTTTACAAGGGGTATACATAATAAAATCAAGTACAATAATCATGAACAATACAAGGGACAGACAAGTACAGAAGGGGAGAGGACCCTGCCCGCGAGGGCTCACAGTCTACAGGGGCGGACATATCATTGGTGCAACAGGTGCAGCTGCACAGAGGCCCAAAAGGTGAGGGGGCCACTTTCATATTCAAATCAGTAAGTGTGATGCCCTGGACACCCCAGGGGTCACAGGTCACTACACCCCCCCCCACACCCCCACACTAGGCAGGTAACACCCGTCAACCGCAAAGACCTGATTGCCTCCCTCAGTGTTGGACAAGCACACCAGGTGGGCAGAGTCAGGCGGAAAGACACGCCCACCGAGGAGTCTGCTGGCCTGAGGCAGGAAAACAGAGGGAGTTGAGTTGAGTTCTGCCCAGAGTGCATAAGGGAGAGTACAGTTGAGGAGTAGTGGAGTGAAGTGCAGTTCTGCGCGGGGCCTGGGTTGGAGCTTAGGACCCCCAAACAGTCAGGCAGGCAGACGGCAGGGGCCGCCTGCAGGTGCCGGGAACACAACCGGTGGAACCGTAGGGACCAGGACAGGGTTGGAGCCCGCCGGAACCGAACCGGGGAGCCAACAGTATACCGGAGCACCAGGACGGGTACTCAGACCCTGACTAGGCCGTAGGCCACCACCATAGTCAAATTCACTGATTGAGGATCTGGACCTCCCGGGCTTCTTTCCCACCAAAGTCCCGGTTGAAGGCAACAGCCCAACCCGACCGGATAGTAGCCACCTCCAGAGGCCAGAGATCCAAGGGCCAGCACCTGCGGGCAAAGCAGCTCCTTCGACACACCCGCCGGGGAGCGGACCACCCGTGCTTAGGCACTGTAGTCCATTTACACTTAGGTGCAAGAGAAAGGTGGACTCTGCCAACCCGTTTAGTGGACTACAACCGGCTACGGGCCTCCCGTCAATCACCACGTTTGGTTTACCAGTGACTCTGTGTGACTTAATCGTGAGTACAACTGTGCCATCCGGCACCGCGCCGCACCGCAGCATTGCGCCCTGCACCAGCTCCTCGCAACCGGGCCCCGGGACACACCGCCCCTACCCACGGAGGGGTTAACACCAAAGCTGCGCCCTGACACCGCTCCCGGGAGTCCCTCACCTGTACTGCAGCGGTGGTGTCCACTATTCCCACGACCCGTGGGTGGCATCACGAGCAATCACCCCGACACCCAAAATCCCCGCATCCCCCTAGGCGCCAGCCTCCCTTACAGAGCGAAGTGACCCTCGGGTCCGTGAGAGGCTCGAGCCACCGACCGCAGAACGAGCACGGATCCGAGCGGCTCGGCGGTCGCAGCCGAGGCCGCGGGGCGGTACATAAGCAGGACCTATCACAGACACAAAGAGGGGCCCATATGCTGTTCTTGTATAGGGGCTCTCTTCCGTCTTTGTCCACCAGTGGGGGCTCATGTACTGTTCTTGCATAAGGGCCCTTCTCCGTCGGTGTCCACCAGTGGGGGCCCATGTACTATTCCTGCACAGGGGCCCTCTTCCATCTGTGTCCACTAATGGGGGCCCATATGCTATTCTTGCACAGGGGCCCTCAATCATCAGTGTCCACCAGTGGGGGCCCATGTACTATTCCTGCACAGAGGCTTCTTCCATCGGTGCCCGCCAATGAGAACCCATGTACTGTTCTTGCAGGGGGACCTTTTTCCATCTGTGTCCGCCATTGGGGGCCCTTGTACTGTACTTGCACAGGGGCCCTCTACCATCAGTGTCCGTCAGTAGGGGCTCATGTACTGTTCCTGCACAGGGGCCCTCTTCAATCTGTGTCCACCAGTGGGGGCCCATGTACTGTTCCTGCACAGGGGCCCTCTTCCATCTGTGTCCATTAGTGGGGGCCCATGTACTGATCCTGCACAGGGGCCTTCTTCCATCTATGTCTGCCATTGGGGGCCCTTGTACTGTACTTGCACAGGGGCCCTCTTTCATCCTTTTCCACCAGTGGGGGCCCATGTACTGTTCCTGCACAGGGGCCCTCTTCAATCTGTGTCCACCAGTGGGGGCCCATGTACTGTTCCTGCACAGGGGTCCTCTTCCATCTGTGTCGACCAGTGGGGCCCCATGTACTGTTCCTGCACAGGGGCCCTCTTCCATCTGTGTCTGCCATTGGGGGCCCTTGTACTGTACTTGCACAGGGGCCCTCTTTCATCTGTTTCCACCAGTGGGGGCCCATGTACTGTTCCTGCACAGGGGTCCTCTTCCATCTGTGTCGACCAGTGGGGGCCCATGTACTGATCCTGCACAGGGGCCTTCTTCCGTCTGGGTCTGCCATTGGGGGCCCTTGTACTGTACTTGCACAGAGGCCCCCTTTCATCTGTGTCCACCAGTGGGGGCCCTTGTACTGTACTTGCACAGGGGCCCTCTTCCATCAGTGTCCACCAGTGGGAACCCATGTACTGATCCTGCACAGAGGCCCTCTTCCACCTGTGCCTGTCAGTGAGGACCCATGTACTGTTCTTGCACAGGGGCCTTCTTCCGTGTGTTTCCGACAGTGAGGACCCATGTATTGTTCTTGCACAGGGGCCCTCTTCCGTCTGTGTCCCTGCACAGTCAGCTCTGATGGACCATGGCATTAGACCTACAAACTTCACAGACATAACAGCTGCAAGAAATGATGCTCCAGAACTGTAAGGCCTTGTGCGTACGCTGTGTTTTTTGCTGCGTTTTTCGGGTGCAGTTTTGATCTCAAAACTGTCTGAATTTCCTTCCCCTGCAAAGTCTATGAGACTTCAGTATTGCTGTGCACATTGCAATTTTTTTTGGCTGCATCTTTATGGTGACCACAAAGTTTCAACATGTCAATTCTTTGTGTTTTCTGCCAGAGTTTGTGAGCCCTTCCAATCAATACATTTGACTTAACAAATGCATTTGGCAAAAATGTGGTAAAAACGCATCAAAACTCATGCATTCTTTGGATGCATTTTTGCCAAAAACGTTGCATCTTTGTGGTCACCACATGCATGCGCACATAGCCTTAAGGCCCCGTTACACGCAACGACGTATCTAACGATATATCGCCGGGGTCACGGATTCCGTGACGCACATCCGGCATCGTTAGCGACGTTATTGCGTGTGACACCAACGAGCAACCGTTAACGATAGAAAATACTCACCAAATCATCCATCGTTGACACGTCGTTCATTTTCATAAAATCGTTGATTGCAGAGGACGCAGGTTGTTCGTCGTTCCCGAGGCAGCACACATCGCTACGTGTGACACCTCAGGAACGACGAACTACAGCTTACCTGCGGACGCCGGCAATGAGGAAGGAAGGAGGTGGGCGGGATGTTACGGCCGCTGATCTCCGCCCCTCTGCTTCTATTGGGCGGCTGTATAGTGACGCCGCTGTGACACCGCACGAACCGCCCCCTTAGAAAGGAGGCGGTTCACTGGCAACAGCGACGTCGCTAGGCAGGTAAGTAACGTGATCGCTCCTAACGATATTGTGCGCCACGGGCAGCGATTTGCCCGTGACGCACAAATGACGGGGGCTTTCACCAGCGATATCGCTGCGTGTGATGGGGCCTTTACATATTCCAGACATTTTGGGAGCTCTGACAGGCGCCCTTTGTGTATGGCTGGTATTAAGCTGGATATGATAGGATTCTAGATATTTACTCACTACCCATAATATTTCCTTTCTGATTTCAGCTCTTCTGAGTAATTGATGCATAGCGGAGAAATAAGATATACATTGTGCAGGAAGTTTACAGCACTTGCCTATGGCTACAAACAGCCAGCGTACGGGGTATTATTTGTGCCATTATGGGGTACAGACTGGAAAATATCATTATGGCGAATCCCCCTGTATCTGGGAGAGATCAGAAGGAACAAAGCTGCAGAGAGCTGGGCAGGAGGCATCTGCTCCATTATCCGCAGTGATCCCTGGGCAGCAACTTCTAATCACATTATGTAGAACTGGTAAGCCCACTGGTGGAATGTGGAGACCCCCAGTAATCTATTGTCACACAGAGTGCAGAGTGGAAAATCTTCCTGGCAGGGATTTGTGCCCATTGTGAATGCTGAATCCAGGCTGATGAGGGTGGTGGGGCTCCAGGCTGGTGCCTCTGCCAGGCGGGTATGGGTGGCCCCTGCCAGGACCCATGGGTGCTGCAGATGAGGACCCTCAGAGGGGCGATCTGCCCAGGATGTGGCTTCTTGTGACGTCACTCACAGATGTTTCTCCACGCCACGCCCCCACGTGGAACACACCGCGCGGCTCCTGCTGCAGAGAGAACACGGGAGAGCGGGCACGTCCACGCCATGTAGATCCCGGGAGAAGAGGGCGATCCTGGGTCTCAGGGTCTGTGGGCAGCTGTCAGTGTCAGGAGCCTCCCTCCGCCTCTCACATGGATCTCTATGCAACTTGGGCGTGATCTGTATGGACCAAGTGCAATCTGTCAGCTAAGCAGCTCGATCTCCAGATCCCCGGCCTGAGACGTGAAGGAATCCCGCTCAGGAAGATGTCCACAGTGGCCTACGTGGATCACTTCGCGGCAGAGTGCCTGGTGTCCATGTCCAGCCGGGCTATTGTACACAGCAGCGGGCACAAGGCGGAGGTCCCGGCGCCCGCGTCCCCCACGGAAGACAGGTCTGGCCGGGAGAACGCCTCCCTGTTCGTGGTCGCCCGGATCCTGGCCGATTTCAACCAACAAGTGCCCGATCATGCGGAGGAGGAGGGCGAGGAAAGCCCCGGGGTGACGGCCGGAGGCGACAGTGGGGCCGGGAAGCGTGGAGACAGGGCGCTCACGGCTCCCCTCCTGCCGGAGCCCACTGGCAGACAAAGAGGCAGACGTGGGAAAAGCAGAGGTGACCCCGAGTCACCCCTGAAGAAGCACAAGTGCCCCTACCCGGGCTGCGAGAAAGTCTACGGCAAGTCCTCCCATCTGAAGGCTCATCTGAGGACACACACAGGTCAGTGCCAGGCAGGGAAGAGGGCAGACAAAGCGAGGACGGCTGGGATCGCACCCACCCCTCCTGCCTGCCGGGCAGGTGTGATCGGGCACGAGTGGAGCTGGCACTATGCGTGCAGAGGGGGTGATCGGGCGAGTGGGAGTACCAGGGAGGTGTGATCGGGCACGAGTGGAGGTATCAAGGAGGTGTGATCGGGCACGAGTGGAGGTGGCACTATACCTGCAGAGGGGGTGATCGGGCACGAGTGGAGGTACCAGGGAGGTGTGATCGGGCACGAGTGGAGGTGGCACTATGCCTGCAGAGAGGGTGATCGGGCACGAGTGGGAGTACCAGGGAGGTGTGATCGGGCACGAGTGGAGGTATCAAGGAGGTGTGATCGGGCACGAGTGGAGGTGGCACTATGCCTGCAGAGGGGGTGATCGGGCACGAGTGGAGGTACCAGGGAGGTGTGATTGGGCACGAGTGGAGGTGGCACTATGCCTGCAGAGAGGGTGATCGGGCACGAGTGGGAGTACCAGGGAGGTGTGATCGGGCACGAGTGGAGGTGGCACTATGCCTGCAGAGAGGGTGATCGGGCACGAGTGGAGGTGCCAGGGAGGTGTGATCGAGCACGAGTGGAGGTGCCAGGGAGGTGTGATCGGGCACGAGTGGAGGTGCCAGGGAGGTGTGATCGAGCACGAGTGGAGGTGCCAGGGAGGTGTGATCGAGCACGAGTGGAGGTGCCAGGGAGGTGTGATCGGGCACGAGTGGAGGTGCCAGGGAGGTGTGATCGAGCACGAGTGGAGGTGCCAGGGAGGTGTGATCGAGCACGAGTGGAGGTGCCAGGGAGGAGTGATCGAGCACGAGTGGAGGTGCCAGGGAGGAGTGATCGAGCACGAGTGGAGGTGCCAGGGAGGTGTGATCGAGCACGAGTGGAGGTGCCAGGGAGGAGTGATCGAGCACGAGTGGAGGTGCCAGGGAGGTGTGATCGGGCACGAGTGGAGGTGCATACCAGGTGTGATCGGGCATTGTCAGTGGAGGCGGCACTGTGTGCAAGGCAGGTATGATAGGGCACATGTCAGTGGAGGTGGCACTGTGTGCCAGAGAGGTGTGATAGAGCACTGTCAGCAGAGGTGGCACTGTGTGTGTCAGGGAGGTGTGATCGGACACGAGTTGAAGTGGTACTGCGTGCCAGGCAGGTATAATAGCGCACATGACAGTGGAGGTGGCACTGTGTGCCAGAGAGGTGTGATTGTTCACTGTCAGTGGAGATGGCATTGTGTGCTAGGTAGGTGTGACCGGGCACTGTCAGTAGAGGGGACACTGTGTGCCAGGGAGGTGTGATGTAGCATTGCTGGAGATGGCACGGTGTACCAGGCAGGTGTGATCTAGCATTGGTGGAGGTGGCACTGTGTGCCAGGCAGGTGTGATCTAGCATTGGTGGAGGTGGCACTGTGTGCCAGGCAGGTGTGATCTAGCATTGGTGGAGGGGGCACTGTGTGCCAGGCAGGTGTGATCTAGCGTTGGTGGAGGGGGCACTGTGTGCCAGGCAGGTGTGGTCTAGCGTTGGTGGAGGGGGCACTGTGTGCCAGGCAGGTGTGGTCTAGCGTTGGTGGAGGGGGCACTGTGTGCCAGGCAGGTGTGGTCTAGCGTTGGTGGAGGGGGCACTGTGTGCCAGGCAGGTGTGGTCTAGCGTTGGTGGAGGGGGCACTGTGTGCCAGGCAGGTGTGGTCTAGCGTTGGTGGAGGGGGCACTGTGTGCCAGGCAGGTGTGATGTAGCGTTGGTGGTGGTGGCACTGTGTACCAGGCAGGTGTGATGTAGCATTGGTGGAGGGGGCACTGTGTGCCAGGCAGGTGTGATGTAGCGTTGGTGGAGGGGGCACTGTGTACCAGGCAGGTGTGATGTAGCATTGGTGGAGGGGGCACTGTGTGCCAGGCAGGTGTGATGTAGCGTTGGTGGAGGGGGCACTGTGTACCAGGCACGTGTGATGTAGCGTTGGTGGAGGGGGCACTGTGTGATGTAGCGTTGGTGGAGGGGGCACTGTGTGCCAGGCAGGTGTGATGTAGCGTTGGTGGAGGGGGCACTGTGTGATGTAGCGTTGGTGGAGGGGGCACTGTGTACCAGGCAGGTGTGATGTAGCATTGGTGGAGGTTGCACTGTGTGCCAGGCAGGTGTGATGTAGCATTGGTGGAGGGGGCACTGTGTGCCAGGCAGGTGTGATGTAGCATTGGTGGAGGGGGCACTGTGTACCAGGCAGGTGTGATGTAGCGTTGGTGGAGGGGGCACTGTGTGATGTAGCGTTGGTGGAGGGGGCACTGTGTGCCAGGCAGGTGTGATGTAGCATTGGTGGAGGTTGCACTGTGTGCCAGGCAGGTGTGATGTAGCGTTGGTGGAGGGGGCACTGTGTGATGTAGCGTTGGTGGAGGGGGCACTGTGTACCAGGCAGGTGTGATGTAGCATTGGTGGAGGTTGCACTGTGTGCCAGGCAGGTGTGATGTAGCATTGGTGGAGGGGGCACTGTGTGCCAGGCAGGTGTGATGTAGCATTGGTGGAGGGGGCACTGTGTGCCAGGCAGGTGTGATGTAGCATTGGTGGAGGGGGCACTGTGTGCCAGGCAGGTGTGATGTAGCATTGGTGGAGGGGGCACTGTGTGCCAGGCAGGTGTGATGTAGCATTGGTGGAGGGGGCACTGTGTGCCAGGCAGGTGTGATGTAGCATTGGTGGAGGGGGCACTGTGTGCCAGGCAGGTGTGATGTAGCATTGGTGGAGGGGGCACTGTGTGCCAGGCAGGTGTGATGTAGCATTGGTGGAGGGGGCACTGTGTGCCAGGCAGGTGTGATGTAGCATTGGTGGAGGGGGCACTGTGTGCCAGGCAGGTGTGATGTAGCATTGGTGGAGGGGGCACTGTGTGCCAGGCAGGTGTGATGTAGCATTGGTGGAGGGGGCACTGTGTGCCAGGCAGGTGTGATGTAGCATTGGTGGAGGGGGCACTGTGTGATGTAGCGTTAGTGGAGGGGGCACTGTGTGATGTAGCGTTGGTGGAGGGGGCACTGTGTGACAGCATGGTGCAGTTCCTCGGGTGGGTGCAGCTCTGCATGTCAGTGTTTCCAGGGTGGGTGTGAGACTGCAGCTGCTCCGTGGATTAGGGCAGTCGTATGTGCTGTGCATGTAGGAGAGTAGTGTGGAGAATTGGGAGGAGCGTGTCCCGGGCACAGAAGGCCGGCACCTCAGATGACCCCTGGCAGCCATCTCATGCCGTGTGCCGCCACCCTGCACCGCGCCGGCCGCCAGGTGTCACAGTGCGGGCACGGCAGGTGAGGCATGACACAAGCCGGAGAGCTCTTTGTTATACGGGCGCGCCCCGCCTCTCGGCCACGCCCATCCCACCCTTCACTCAGTATTCCCTCCCCCTCAGTCACACGACCTCGCCCTGTGCGGGGCAGCGTACTCTTTTGGCCAGCAACAGACATGACTAACAGATCGCAGACTAGGTAGTGTGTGCCCGGCCGTCAGCAGGTGTCCTGGTGCCGAGGACAGGTAGCTGCACACTGATAGCGCGATGCTCCGGCTGCAGGACTGTGCTGGTGATCGGCGCAGCTGATTATGGGGAGGCGCTGCGTCGCTCCACGGTTTCCCAGTGTGCTCATGTTTACACATTGCTGATTTGTTTGCAGAAAGTTCTGTCGTGTTTGATATACACAGAAAAAATAATAAGATATAATTTTTCTACTGTTCCTTCTTTGCAATATGTCCCCCTCTGTCATTCCTTTGAAAAGTATATTAATAAATTGCCAACTGGGTGTGACTCCACTGTCATGGGCCAATGAGTGGTGACGGTAGCAGAGAAAGCAGGGACACGCCCCTTTGACAAGAAAAGTGGATAGTCCAGTAAGTTATTCATACATTTCCAGGAGGAATAACAGAGGGTTGGTAACAATACAGGGGTATTTGGGAGTACAATGCTTGGTAAAGTTGGGGTGTCCAGTGCTCCATAACCTGAGGTGTGCACTGAGACCGCTCGGAGCGGATCTTTTCAGGCAGTTGGTACCTGGACACATGCCCCCCCAACACTGGGTCGGGAGACCCCAGCTCTCCACCTAAGGCTATGTCCGCACGTTGCTTTTTACCTGCTTTTTACCTGCTTTTTTGCTGCTTTTTCAACTGCAGCGTTTAATGCCAAAATGGTTGTGTTCTGCTTTTCAAGCAAAGTCTATGGGAATTTGGGTTTCTTGTCCGCACTATGCAGTTCAAACTGCAGCCTTTTTGTTGCAGAACTTTGGTCAAAAACTCAGCTTTGCAGTGCAAAACCCAAATGGCAAAAACAATTGACCTGTCAATTGTTTTTGCCATTTGGGTTTTGCAGTGCAAAGCTGAGTTTTTGACCAAAGTTCTGCAACAAAAAGGCTGCAGTTTGAACTGCATAGTGCGGACAAGAAACCCAAATTCCCATAGACTTTGCTTGAAAAGCAGAACACATCGATTTTGGCATTAAACGCTGCAGTTGAAAAAGCAGCAAAAAAGCAGGTAAAAAGCAGGTAAAAAGCAACGTGCGGACATAGCCTTAGGCTGCTTTCACACATACATTTTTTTGCAGTGCGGCACAATCTGGCTCAAAAACCTATGCAACGGATGCGGCGAAAAAAAACTGATCCGTTGCATAAGTTTTTCCATGTGGCCTATCCGTTTTTTTTTTATGGATCCGGTTTGATACTGAGCATGCGCAGTTCAAAAAAACGCATCTGGCCGCCGGATGCGGTTTTTTGCCGCAGGACGCCGTATCCGTCGTCCATAGGCTTGCAATGTAAATCGCGCCGGATCTGTCGCAATGCGGTTTTTCTGGCAGACAAAAAATGCTGCAAGCAACGCTCCATCCGGCCGCTGCATTGGCTAAATATGCCGCATCTGGCAAAAACCAGACGCAACGCAAGGCAATGCGCACAATCCGGCACTAATGCAAGTTTATGAGGAAAAAAACGCATCCGGCGGCAAAAAAAGGAAGCGTTTTTTCTGCAAAGTGCCGGATTGTGCCTGGTTGCAAAAATACTGATGTGTAAAGCAGCCTAAGGCAGCACCGACCATGAATTTAAAGGGTTATTGCCAGAGTGTAGAGTTATCGCCTATCCAAATGACCAATAGCTGATTGATGGGGCTCCAACCCTTGGGACCCCACTATTTTGTGGAATCGGTCTCAATATGTGTTGTCCTGCTGAGCTCACCTCCCTGTTGTCATATTCTCTGTATGTGGGCACTGTGTGGCTTGGGCTAGTCGCGCACAGCCATGTATCACACTCCGAGTCCTGGGTCTCCTGAACTCCAGTGTCCTATCGCTCAGGTCTGTAGAGGTGCGGCCGGTCCTTATGGTACAGACAGTGCACGCTGTGTAGCACGGATCCACCTGAAGGGGTCGCGCCTTGGATTGGCATTCGTTTTTGGTTCCCGTTATGGCGCTGATGTTTGGGTGCTGTAGGGTGCTGCTGGTTTTGCTGCCTATAAGGGGCTACAGTATTGCTCTTCTGCTCATTCCTGGCCTCTTCTGAGTGCTTCACTCCCAGTGAAGGGATAGATGCCCCCACAGAGGGGCCTCCAGTGCTCAGCCCTTCAAAACATGATGTGTGGGTGGTGCATTACAAGGAGGGTCTTTTCTGAGAAAAGGGAAGGAAGGTGGGGGATACATCCACATGGGACTCATCTGCTGCAGACTTTCTGCAGTGTTCTAAAAAACACACCAAACCGTGAAATCCACAGTGACAATCTGAGGGATGCATTGAGAAGCCGGTCGCTGTAGATAGCGGATCTTTTCAGCAGCACGTGGCTGATCACATCCACCATGCTGGCTTCAGCAGATCTGCCCTTTCCACAGGATTCACTGTGTGCTTGTGACTCGCCTAGGTGGAAGTTCACACACCACAGATTAGTTGCAGCCATGTCTGTGCCTGTCACGTGTATCTGAACACACCCATGCACCAGCTGCAGGAGGGCTGCTCACATGTGCAAAAGAGTTTTAGGTGTTAGAAAATTCGGTAACAGATCTGTGTACCTCTCCTTTAATTACTTTTAATTTTCTTTAATTACTTTACAGAAATGACTTCTTTGGCAGGAAGAAATGGCCGTCTAGTCCCTGCCTAATGACATAATGCTTCAGTCCTTATTTATTACAATTTCTGACCTTTCCTAGTGACATTTAGGGTATGTGCGCACGTTGCTTTTTACCTGCTTTTTACCCACTTTTTTGCTGCTTTTTCTTCTGCGCTGTTTAATGCCAAAATGGATGTGTTCTTCTATTCAAGCAAAGTCTATGGGAATTTGGGTTTCTTGTTCACACTGTTGTTCAAAATGCTGCCTTTTTGTGGCAGAACTTTGGTCAAAAACTCAGCTTTTCAAAGAAGCAACATGTCAATTGTTTTTGCCATTTGGGTTTTGCACTGCAAAGCTGAGTTTTTGACCAAAGTTCTGCCACAAAAAGGCAGCATTTTGAACAACAGTGTGAACAAGAAACCCAAATTCCCATAGACTTTGCTTGAATAGAAGAACACATCCATTTTGGCATTAAACAGCGCAGAAGAAAAAGCAGCAAAAAAGCAGGTAAAAAGCAACGTGCGCACATACCCTTAAGCCCGCTTTACACGCTGCAATGTATCTTACAATGTGTTGGCGGGGTCACGTCGTAAGTGACGCACATCCGGCATTGTAAGGTACATTGCAGTGTGTAACAGCTACGTGCGATTGCGATTGAATGGTAAAACGTTCATCGCACGCACGTCGTTCATTTCTCATGAATTGCACGTCAGATTGTTCATCGTACCCGGGGTAGCACACATCGCAGTGTGTGACACCCCAGGAACGATGAACAGATCTTACCTGCGTCCTGCGGCTCCCGGCCCACAATGCGGAAGGAAGGAGGTGGGCGGGATGTTTACGTCCCGCTCAGCTCCGCCCCTCCGCTTCTATTGGCCGCCTGCCGTGTGACGTCGATGTGACGCCGAATGTCCCTCCCACTCCATGAAATGGATGTTCGCCGCCCACAGCGAGGTCGTATGGACGGGTAAGTACGTGTGATGGAGGTTAATCGTTTGTGCGGCACATTCAACAAAATTGAACGTGCCGCACATACGATGGGGGCGTTGCAAATCGCATACGATATTGTATGCACAATCGTAACATGTAAAGCAGGCTTTAGGCCAGGGATTTATGGTTACTTGAGGCACAACTTGGCTCCGAGCTTTATATGAGCACAAAGATGGCAGCCTATAGCAGATAAATCCCTCCCTCCCCTCCTCCGTGTCGGCCCGCCCCCCCCGCAGCGCTGGCCCGCCCCTCCTGAGAGCCAGCCCGCCCCCCGCAGCTGAGGTCCGCTCGCACACCCGGACCATAGTCGCAGGGATACTAACATTACACTCATGCAAGCCGAGTGTCATGCGAGCATCGCAGTAGTGCCCCGTGTGGCCCCAGCCTAAAGGGGGCTTTACACACTACGATATCGTTCATGTTTTATCGTTGGGGTCACGTTGTTAGTGACGCACATCTGGCGTCATTAACGATATCGCAGCGTGTGATACTTACCAGTGACCTTAAGCGACCTCAAAAATGGTGAAAATCGTTCACCATGGAGAGGTCGTCCCAAAACCAAAAATCGGTAATGGTTGATTATCGATGTGGTTCGTTGCTCCTGCGGTAGCACACATCGCTGTATGTGACACCGCAGGAGCGAGGAACATCTCCTTACCTGCCACCGGCGGCAATGCGGAAGGAAGGAGGTGGGCGGGATGTTACGTCCCGCTCATCTCCGCCCCTCCGCTTTGATTGGCCGGCCGCTTAGTGACGTTGCGGTGACGTCGCTGTGATGCCGAAAGTCCCTCCCCCTTGAGGGAGGGATTGTTCGGCGGTCACAGCGACGCCGCTGACCAGGTAAGTGCGTGTGACGCTGCTGCAGCGATACTGTTCGCTGCGGTAGCGATCACATGAAATCGCATGCACGACAGGGGCGGGTGCTTTTGCGTATATCGCCAGCAATAAGCTCGCTTTACACTTTCTACTCATATTTCTCACAGATACAGCTTGTACCTGCTGTAGTTTATGGAGCTATTCACATTGTTCAGGTATTTTTGCGGACTGAGACGCCCCCACCAAATCACAGGGATATGTATGAG
Source organism: Anomaloglossus baeobatrachus (assembly GCF_048569485.1). Lineage (NCBI taxonomy): Eukaryota > Metazoa > Chordata > Amphibia > Anura > Aromobatidae > Anomaloglossus > Anomaloglossus baeobatrachus. The sequence continues at coordinate 465,597,678 of NC_134356.1, forward strand.
TTTGATCCCAGTAACATAAGAAACTCCTCATTGCAACTCTGAGTTTGTGAAAAGAATTGGACAGCATTCGGATACCATCTATATTTTCGGTGTGTTTTGGTGTGTTTTTGCCCCTGCGTTTTTTTAACGTTGTCAATGGCACAACGCAGAAAAGAAGTGACATGCTGCTTCTTTTTTCTGCAAGCAAAGCTGCAGGAAAAAAACAAGCAACGTGCGCACAGCCTTCTGGATTTCTCATAGACTTTGCTGGGGAAGGCCATACATTCAGTTTAGGACACAAATTGCACCAAAAAAACAAGCGTGCACACAAGGCCTTAAGGCCCCGTCACACTAAGCAACTTACCAGCGATCCCAACAACGATAGGGATCGCTGGTAAGTTGCTAGGAGGTTGCTGGTGAGATGTCACACTGCGACGCTCCAGCGATCCCACCAGCAACCTGACCTGGCAGGGATCGCTGGAGCGTGGCTACACGAGTTGCTGGTGAGCTCACCAGCAACCAGTGACCAGCCCCCAGTCTCCTAGTTACAGCACACATCAGGTTAATTAACCCGATGTGTGCTGCAGCTAAATGTGCACAGAGCAGGGAGCAGCGCACACTGCTTAGTGCTGGCTCCTTGCTCTCCTAGCTGCAGCACACATCGGGTTAATTACCTGATGTGTGCTGCAGCTACATGTGCACAGAGCAGGAGCCGGCACTGACAGTGAGAGCGGAGGAGGCTGGTATCAAAGGTAAATATCGGGTAACCAAGGACAGGGCTTCTTGGTTACCCGATGTTTACATTGGTTACCAGCCTCTGCAGAAGCCGGCTCCTGCTGCCTGCACATTTAGTTGTTGCTGTCTCGCTGTCACACACAGCGATCTGTGCTTCACAGCGGGACAGCAACAACTAAAAAATGGCCCAGGACATTCAGCAACAACCAACGACCTCACAGCAGGGGCCAGGTTGTTGCTGGATGTCACACACAGCAACATCGCTAGCAACGTCACAAAAGTTGTTCGTTACCAGCGATGTTGCTTAGTGTGACGGGGCCTTTATAGTTTGTTTTTATCGCATAGCAGAAAAACTGATACCCAAACAATAGTGTGTCAAATTAAAGTGGACAAAGGTATTAAACAGCAGTGATCGGAGCTAGTTCTGCTGTAGGCAGCGGGTGCTGTCTGTATAACACAGCAGGCATCTGCTATGTGTGGAGATAACCTTTCTTACTGTCAATGCTAATTTTTCAATATATGACCGATCCTGGTTTGCTTTAGGGCTTGTTCACATGATGGTATATGTTCTCTCATGTGAAAAAATCGGGCCGATTATGTTAATGACACTGCTCAGACTGATCAGAATTTAAGGTGAGTGTCAGTTTACAGTGATCCAATCTCTCACATGTGAGATTTGGATCACAGATGCGGAGGACACGGAGAACGTAATTTCTCCTTCTTCTCCATTGACGGTGTTGGCATATATCGCACTGCCCTTGGATTACATCTAAGGGCAGTGGAAATGCAACATAGTGCAACTTTTTTCTCATGCAGAATCGGCGTGAAAAAACCCCCCATAAGTTGGCACTGCCCAATAATAGAACCCTGAACCGAGTGCTATCCTATAAAACAGGATAGCCCTCATCCGAGTTATATGCAGGTGTGAGCGAGCCCTTAGACAGAAAACCCTGCCTTGATTTCATAAGGGCTGGAGGCCACACATACAGGAACCTGATCACTAAGGCTTGGTACACACTGCATTCAGCAATGCTTTGATGCCTTCCATAGTTGACTATGGTCTTATGCCCATCTGAAAGCACGAGGCAGCCTAGTTATTTTAAAGCAAACCTGTCACCAGATTTGGTGACTATAAATCTTTATTAAATAAATCTTTATTTTTATATAGCTCTAACATATTCCGCAGTGCTTTACATACATCAGGAATACTGTCCCCATTGGGGCTCACAATCTAAATTCCCTATCTATATGTCTTTGGAGTGTGGGAGGAAACCGTGGTACCCAGAGGAAACCCACGCAAACACAGGGAGAACATGCAAACTCCTTGCAGATGGTGTCCTTGGTGGGATTCGAACCCAGGACCACAGCGCTGCAAGACTGTAGTGCTAACCACTGAGCCACCGTGCTGCCTGGTGACTATAAGCTGCGACCACCTCCAGTGGGCTCTTATATACAGCATTCTAACATGCTGTACAGTATATAAGAGCCCAGGCCGCTGTGTAGCATGTAAAAATCACTTTATAATACTCACCTAAACGGTCGGTGCGGTGCAAATGGATCAGGTGGGTGTCTCCGTTCTCCAGGTCCGGCGCCTCCTCTTTCGGCCATCTTTGTCCTCGTTCTTCTGAAGCCTGGGTGCATGACGCGTCCTACGTCATAGGCCGGCATTGAGGTCCCGGTCAGGCACACTACAATACTTTGATCTGCCAAAGGGTTCATTAAGATGCCCATGTGTCTTCAAGGCTTCTTTTCCCTTTGACCTCCATTGTAAAGTATAGAGGTTCTTCAGAGTGGAAAATGCCTGAAGAATTTTAGCTCCTTTCTTTTAACAGCTTGGCATGTTGTAAAAGCTGAAGTGGTTAAAGTACCCTCAATAGACGGAACATATGCACAGAAAGTCGTTTTTACATATGTTCTTTCTTTGGAGCCTTTAGTTAGCACTTCTGCGGAGAGGAGTTTCCCTGAAGAAGACGTTGCGTGCCTACGAGTGTTCATAGCACAATATCAGCTCAGGTTCCTCAGATCGCAGAGACCTCACACAGTGCCGCCTCCTGCTCATGCGTAACCTTAGTTAACAGGAATATTAGTTTGGTTTCATCTGGTGTCCGACCAAATCCAGACTCCCCACGTGATATGAAAATACACTTTAAACACTGATTGGAAAAAAAACCCTAAATGGGTCTTGGCATAAGAGTCCTGTTGAGGTTGCTGGCCCCATATTGGTTTGCTCCCCACCTCCGCCATGCTCATATTACTCCTCTCTGATATAGTGTAAACTATGAAGAACAGGGCTGCACATTGTTACCCGCACGGGCACACTTTCTATTCTGTTTGTCAATTCCCAATTGCCCGACTATAGGAAAACAAACACAAGTACAGTACAATAGGGGTCTGTCCTTCAAGACACTCGGAATGAGCAACGTAAATTCATTTTACAAAATGGCTCACTATCCATATACATAAAGTAACACTGTTTCCTTCATGAATAGTCATTTCATTCTCTTTTTTTTTCTATTTTTGGCCTTGACGGGCCTTTTTCTAGCCATGAGGTATACATTATAAAATATGAGGATTACAGTGTATTATTACTTGGCTACAGAGAAAGTATAGGATCTCCAACAAGTCAAAAATAAACTTGGAAGTCCAGCCGACGTGCCCTGTGGTTTTGGTTCTGTTTTTAGTCTGAAGCCATGTGTTTTTCTTTTTTTTCCAGTTGTAAATCAGCTGTTTTGGGAAAGTGGAAACGTCTTACGATGCCAGAAACCTTATTTCACTCTCCAAATTTAGATACATTTGTTAAATATGGAGCGGCGGGGTTTGTTTTCTTTACTATTTTTTTTGCCTTTGTGTTGTTAGACTTTTTTTTCGCAGTTTGCTGAAATCACAGGACACCAGATAGGAGCCGTGCATTGTTAGCAAACAATGGAGGTCATTTGAGTGAAAACGGAGTGCAGACACTCACATCCTGCTCTGCACACTCAGCAAGTCCCTCCGAACTTCCATTAGGAGCACACACGGAGATTCAATGGCTTTCCCATACAGTGATCTCATCTGTTTACTGCTGCAAATCTTGGAAAGCAGACAATTGCTTACCGATGTATAGCATATAGCAGTAAAGCTATGCAGAGCAAAGGTTGCCATATGCTTTCCTAGCCATCGACCTGAACACTAATATGCCTGCAGACCCTTCATTATGATATATGCATCCGCAGTTTAGTGAAGCCATGCACTCTTAAGAGCAGAGATGTCAAACTCACATACACAGAGGGACAAAATTAAAAGCTTGGACAAAGTTGCAGGCTAACCTAGTCGCAGGCCCAACATAGTCCTCCATACAGAATAATGGGCTCCAAAATAGCCCTCCATACAGAATAATGGGCCCCAAATAGTCCTCCATACAGAATAATGGACCCCAAATAGTCCTCCATACAGATTAATGGACACCAAATAGTCCTCCATACAGATTAATGGACACCAAATAGTCCTCCATACAGATTAATGGACACCACATATTCCTCCATACAGAATAGTGAGCACCAAATAGTCCTCCATTCAGAATAATGGACCCCAAATAGCCCTCCATACAGATTAATAAACCCCAAATAGTCATCCATGTAGAATAATGTGCCCTACATAGCCTTTCATACAGAATAATGTGCACCACATAGAGCTCCTTATAGTATTATGGGCCCCACAAAGCCCTAAATACAGAATAATGTGCCACACATAGTCCTCCAAGCAAAATAATAGGCTCCACATAGACCTCCATACAGAATAATGTGCACCACATAGTCCTCCAAGCAAAATAATAGGCCCCCACATAGACCTCCATTCAGAATAATGTGCACCACATAGTCCTCCAAGCAAAATAATAGGCTCCACATAGACCTCCATTCAGAATAATGTGCACCACATAGTCCTCCAAGCAAAATAATAGGCTCCACATAGACCGCCATACAGAATAATGTGCACCACATAGCGCTCCATATAGTATTATGGGCCCCACACAGCCCTAAATACAAAATAATGTGCCCCACATAGTCCTCCATACAGAATAATGACCCTCCCCCCCATAGTTCTGCATACAGAGTAGCAGGCCTCATATAGTTCTCCATACAGCTTAATGGGCCCCACATAGTCCTGCAGATAGAATAACGAACCTTCCCCCCCAGCTCTTCATACAGAATAGCATCACGGACCACATAAAATTTGCCTGTGTGCCAGAATTTGACTTGTGCTTAAGAGGGAGAAGATAATAAGCAGCCAATAGAAGCTAGACTCTCCCCAAAGGCAGATATCAGGGGGGCTAAGGGTAAAAGAGGGTCTGATAAGTTAGATCTTTGCACACGTGATGCTTTTTTTCATATTTTTGGCTTATTTTCTTCTGTGCATTAAGCATAAACTAAATGTGGCCATGCCAACAGGATAGTAAACAGATTAGGTGAATGTAGGCCGAACCCCTTGATTTTGAAGGGACTGGCCAACAGACCATCTTAATGTGAAGGTGTTCTTATTAGAGCTGATCGAACGGCCAAAAATCCGGTACCTGCGAATCACTGCCAGATTTTAAAAAGAGTCTGATCCGCTCCGGAATACGGTGCCCATATAAGTCAATGGGGACCTGAATCCGGAGGTTAAAAACGTTTGTGGAGGCGATAGGTGGGTAGGAGCGAGGGCGGCATACTCACCGAGGCGCTGTCATGGCGGCACACTCCTTCCGGGTCACGCTATTCCCTTCCGGAGCCGACAATTCAATATTCATTGTTTAGCCCACCCACCGGCGCGTGTAATTGGTTGCAGCTAGACACGCCCCCATCCTGAGTGGCAGCGTGTCAGCTGACTGCAACCAATAACAGGCGCCAGTTTGGTGGGGAAAACAGTGCAAGTGTCTGCCGGTCAGCATGGTGGTAAAAAATAAACAATTGGCAGCACAAATATAGCTCGCGCTGCAGCCCCAGCTGTCTGGCTGTATCTGTGCTGTGTATCCAGTGCCCAGAGTCACACGTGCGAGGCTTTGCCGGGTGATGCCATGGCAGATTCGCGTGAGTCCCTCGCATGTGTGATTCCGGTGAAACAGCATGCGGCTTTTTTTTTTTCATTTAAATAAATAATTTAAAAAAAACCCGACGTGCGGTTCCCCCTAATTTTCATCCCCAGCCAAGATAACACTGTCTGGGGGCTGGTATTCCAGCCCGCAACCGCCCAGTATTACCGCATCTACAGTTAGGTCCAGAAATATTTGGACAGTGACACAAGTTTTGTTATTTTAGCTGTTTACAAAAACATGTTGAGAAATACATTTATATATATAATATGGGCTGAAAGTGCACACTCCCAGCTGCAATATGAGAGTTTTCACATCCAAATCGGAGAAAGGGTTTAGGAATCATAGCTCTGTAATGCATAGCCTCCTCTTTTTCAAGGGACCAAAAGTAATTGGACAAGGGACTCTAAGGGCTGCAATTAACTCTGAAGGCATCTCCCTCGTTAACCTGTAATCAATGAAGTAGTTAAAAGGTCTGGGGTTGATTACAGGTGTGTGGTTTTGCATTTGGAAGCTGTTGCTGTGACCAGACAACATGCGGTCTAAGGAACTCTCAATTGAGGTGAAGCAGAACATCCTGAGGCTGAAAAAAAAGAAAAAATCCATCAGAGAGATGGCAGACATGCTTGGAGTAGCAAAATCAACAGTCGGGTACATTCTGAGAAAAAAGGAATTGACTGGTGAGCTTGGGAACTCAAAAAGGCCTGGGCGTCCACGGATGACAACAGTGGTGGATGATCGCCGCATACTTTCTTTGGTGAAGAAGAACCCGTTCACAACATCAACTGAAGTCCAGAACACTCTCAGTGAAGTAGGTGTATCTGTCTCTAAGTCAACAGTAAAGAGAAGACTCCATGAAAGTAAATACAAAGGGTTCACATCTAGATGCAAACCATTCATCAATTCCAAAAATAGACAGGCCAGAGTTAAATTTGCTGAAAAACACCTCATGAAGCCAGCTCAGTTCTGGAAAAGTATTCTATGGACAGATGAGACAAAGATCAACCTGTACCAGAATGATGGGAAGAGAAAAGTTTGGAGAAGAAAGGGAACGGCACATGATCCAAGGCACACCACATCCTCTGTAAAACATGGTGGAGGCAACGTGATGGCATGGGCATGCATGGCTTTCAATGGCACTGGGTCACTTGTGTTTATTGATGACATAACAGCAGACAAGAGTAGCCGGATGAATTCTGAAGTGTACCGGGATATACTTTCAGCCCAGATTCAGCCAAATGCCGCAAAGTTGATCGGACGGCGCTTCATAGTACAGATGGACAATGACCCCAAGCATACAGCCAAAGCTACCCAGGAGTTCATGAGTGCAAAAAAGTGGAGCATTCTGCAATGGCCAAGTCAATCACCAGATCTTAACCCAATTGAGCATGCATTTCACTTGCTCAAATCCAGACTTAAGACGGAAAGACCCACAAACAAGCAAGACCTGAAGGCTGCGGCTGTAAAGGCCTGGCAAAGCATTAAGAAGGAGGAAACCCAGCGTTTGGTGATGTCCATGGGTTCCAGACTTAAGGCAGTGATTGCCTCCAAAGAATTCGCAACAAAATATTGAAAATAAAAATATTTTGTTTGGGTTTGGTTTATTTGTCCAATTACTTTTGACCTCCTAAAATGTGGAGTGTTTGTAAAGAAATGTGTACAATTCCTACAATTTCTATCAGATATTTTTGTTCAAACCTTCAAATTAAACGTTACAATCTGCACTTGAATTCTGTTGTAGAGGTTTCATTTCAAATCCAATGTGGTGGCATGCAGAGCCCAACTCGCGAAAATTGTGTCACTGTCCAAATATTTCTGGACCTAACTGTATTAGATGTGACAATCCCGGTGCGATACCGGCCCTTCCCGGTGGCGTGATGCGGTGCCAATCGGGGGTAATAGCAGGGGTTAATAACAGCGCACAGCTGCTACTAAACCCTAGGTTGTGATGGCACAGGCGTCTATCAGATACCTGCATCACACAAACCTGTAAGTGAATGTAAATAAATACAAAGAGAAAAATCCTTTATTTGAAATAAAATACAAACACCCCCGCCTTCACCACTTTATTAACCTCCCAACACCATGCAGCTCTGACCTAATCCACACGAAGTCCCATGCCGCTTCAGCTCTGCTACATTTGAATATCACAGAGAGGGGCACAACCGACCGCTCTCTGTGAGCTCCAGAGAATGAATGAGCTGCACATTGAGCGGTGACGTCACTCAGGTCATTTGCGGTCACAGCTGGAGGTTCCCACGGTCCTTCATCTGTGATCGCAGGTAACAACCTCACGGGGAGGTCACGGAGTTCACAGACCTGCATCTCCTAGCAGAAAAATCACTTTTTTTTGGCTAAGAGATGTAGATTTTGTGCTGAAATTTTTACACCATATTCCTGTATCCAATCTACACCTCCTGGCAAAAAAACCGCGGTGTTTTGATGCATTTTTTTGCCGCGTTTTTTGCCGTGGTTATTTTTCCGTGATTTTTGCTGAGGTTTTTTGCCAGGAGGTGCACATTTTGGTGCTGAAGTCATCTGCAAATTTCCACTTGCTGGCAGATTTTTTTTATTTTTGGGCCAAGGGATGCAAATTTGGTGCTGAAATTTTAACACCATATTCCTGCATCCAATCTACACCTCCTGGCAAAAAACTGCGCTGTTTTGACGCATTTTTTTGCCGCGGTTATTTTTCTGCGATTTTTGCCACAGTTTTTTGCCAGTAGGTGCACATTTGGTGCTGAAATCGTCTGAGCGCTTTTGTTGTGTTTTTTCCATGTTTATTTCTCATTGGTTATATGTAAATACATGCTAATAATACGCAACTTTTTTTACAGTACCAGCAAAACCTATGAGATGCCAGACATCTCATACACACAGACAGACACTTGTTTTTTTTTTCGTGATTGAAATGGCAAAATGCTGCGTTTTTAAAGGAAGCAACATGTCAATTCTTTCAGTATTTTTGCAGCTTTTTTTCCCACCATTGAAAGCAATGAAGAGTGAAAAAACACAGGAATGTATTTTGGTGTGTTTTTGGTCAAAAAAACTAATTTTATTTAAATATGTACTGTAGACAAATGACACACCAAAATTGCATAAAAAAATTGCAGTTTTTTTTACTGCCAAGATTTTGTCTCCGCTCAGCTCCGTCTGTCTTCTCCTTTTTCCATAGAATTTCATGAACAGTCATCTCATCCGTCATTGAGTTGAAATTTAGTGAAATGAACGTAAATTATTCCGTAGGAAAAAAGCAGATTTCTCTAATAAGATAGAGATGGTTAAAACCAGGTTTCTTTATTTTCACTTTTATGATAGATTTATGGGGAAAAAAAATGAAACAATGGTTGTCTTCAAAAAACAATGCAGCATACGTGTACTGTACATTCCTTTCTGAAAGTGCTCTGCAGCTGTCACTTCGGACTTTATTCTGTGTGAAGTGGCTACTAGGCTATGTGCGCACTAGAAAATGGACTTTTCATAAGAAAAATCCGCACCCTCTGGTAGAATACAACATCCGCGGCAAAAAACGCGATAAAACCCGCACCTGCGTTTTTGCCGCGGTTTTTCCCCTGCGTTTTTTTTTACCATTATCTATGGCAAAAACCGCAGGTACCTGCAGAAAAGAAGTGACATGCTCATTCTTTTTGCTGCAGAAATATGGCAGCAAAACCTGTAGGGAAAAAGCGCAGTGTGCGCACACTGAACATTTTCCGCAGCAATTCATGCAGCAAAACCGTGGCAAATCCGCGGCAAAAAACACAGTTTTCACCGCAGGAGACTGCAGATCCTCATGCCCACGATCCGGGCTCAAGCAGTTAAGCGGGCTTTACACACTGCGATATCGGTCCCGATATCGCTAGCGTGGGTACCCGCCCCCATCTGTTGTGCGACACGGGCAAATTGCTGCCCGTGCCGCACAACATCGCCAAGACCTGTCACACATACCTGCCCGGCGACGTCGCTGTGACCGGCGAACCGCCTCCTTTCTAAGGGGGCGGTCCGTGCGGCGTCACAGCGACGTCAGTGAGCGGCCACCCAATAGAAGCGGAGGGGCGGAGATGAGCGGGACGTAACATCCCGCCCACCTCCTTTCTTCCGCATTGTGGCCGGGAGGCAAGTAAGAGAGCTTCCTCGTTCCTGCGATGTCACACGGAGCGATGTGTTCTGCCGCAGGAACGAGGAACAACCTCGTTACTGCTGCAGTAATGATTTTTGAGAATGGACCCCCATGTCACCGATGAGCGATTTTGCATGTTTTTGCAACGATGCAAAAACGCTCATAGGTGTCACACGCAACGGCATCGCTAATGCGGCCGGATGTGCGTCACCAATTCCGTGACCCCAACGAGTTTGCATTAGTGATGTCGTAGCGTGTAAAGCGGCCTTTACGGTCTCTTTTGTTTTCCCTACGGAGCAAAGAATTGACATGCTTGCGTCTCCAAAAGCCGCACCGCAGGTCATTTTTCACTGCGGGCCGTGCACGCACAGTGGGCACGGGATTTCTAGAAATCCTATCCACTGTGCTTGTACTGTACAACGCAGCATTTTGGACGCAGCGAAAACACACTACATTCAAAACGCTGCAAACACTGATCGTGGGCACGGACCCTTAAAGAGAAAATAAAAAAATAATGCTTGTATAGCTGTACAATCCGGTGATGCACAGCATTAAGAATATTGTGAAGGTTGCAATAAGGGATTTACACAGTTAAGGCCGCTTTACACGCTGCAACATCGTTAGCCGATGCTAGCGATGTCGAGCGTGATATCACCCGCCCCCATCATACGGCCAATATGTGGTGATCGCTGCCGTAGCGAACATTATCGCTACGGCAGCTTCACAGACACTTACCTGCTCTGCGACGTCGCTGTGACCGGCAAACCGCCTCCTTTCTAAGGGGGCGGTTAATTCAGCGTCACAGCGACGTCACTAAGCGGCCGCCCAATCAAAGCGGAGGGGCGTAGCTGAGCGGGACGAACATCCTGCCCACCTCCTTCCTTCCTCATTGCTGGCGGGACTAAGGTAAGGAGAGGTTCCTCATTCCGGCGGTGTCACACGTAGCGATGTGTGCTGCCGCAGAAACGAGGAACAACATCGTTACTGCAGCAGCAACGATATTTGGGAAGAGGGGGGCATGTCACCGATTAGCGATTTTGAATGTTTTTGCAACGATTGAAAATCGCTAATAGATGTCACACGCAACGACATCGCTAACGCGGCCAGTTGTGCGTCACAAATTCCGTGACCCCAATGAGATCACTTTAGCGATCTCGTAGCGTGTAAAGCTTCCTTTAGATTTTCTACATGAAGCCTGGGACCAGCTTGTACATTACATCTACTGCACTGCTCCTTCAGTATGGCGCGGCCGCTGCAGATAATATATTATTATGAGATGCAATAAATCATAGCTCCCCTCTCTTATAGAAGATGCAGTCCCACTGACAATCCCAATTACAGAGTCAGACATGAGGGGTTTACATTGGATACGGCCTGGGAGGATCACAATAAAAGATCAGTATTCTTCCCTGTTATGCAGAAGAGGCTCATTCTGGTCGGCAATCTGACTACTATGCCAAAGGCTCGGCCAGTTGTGCAGCTTGTGCATACATGGGAGGAATGACAAGTTGTATGTCAGCCTGGACACTGTTATTTTAGCTTACACACTGCAAAGTGTTCATTGTGCACAGGTGCTGGAAAGTGCCGCAATGCATCTGTGTTTGAACAGATGGTGGGGGCGACTAGGGGAGAGAAATTGGGAATGTACTGTGTTATACATCCACAGTCGGCAGAAATCTTACCAAATTTCTCATTAGGAAAGTAGATTCATTACTAGATCAGTGCCGTTCTTTACGTAGAATTTGGCTATCTCCGGTGGTGCATTGAAAATGAATGGAAAGGTGTCCACGCCTCTGCTCTATTCACACAAGGCTTCCAGAGTCCTGTTCTTGGGCTTGATGGGGGTTCCAGCTGTCAAACCCCTTGTGAACGAGAAGTTATCCCCAAACTTGATATAATCCCTTTAAGGGCTCTTCTCCACTTGCGTTAAAAAAATCACTGCGATACTCGGATACAAATGTGAGTCGAGTGTCCTGTGTATGATCTGCGTATGGTGTGTTTTTTTTCCTCACATAGCATCCGTATGACATGCGAGCGTCATGTGAGTGCTATGTGAGTGTTTATGCATACCGCATCAGACTGGCTACCGGATGAATCTCCAGTAATCCCAGGCCTGGCCGCGGTTACCTGCACTGAACCCCGGAGCTGTCTCCTGAGCTCCGGAGTTCAGCCCGATCTGTTTGCAGCTGTGCTGAACTGAACCGCAATCGCCGGGGAATCAATCACTCGGCGCTCGCTGTTCAGTCCAGGCTGCACTCCGGAGCTCAGGTGACAGCTCCGGAGTTCATTGCATGTAACCGCGGCCAGGACTGGTCTTACAGGAGATTCCTCCGGTAGCCAGTCTGATGCGGTATGCAAGTGTCAAGGATCCGTGTGACATGCGTATGCCATCTGTATGACATGCACATGCCACCCGTATTCTGATTTTTTTTCTCGTTCCCATATGCTTGCATGGGGGTGCGAGAGCTGAGACTCGGTGCAAATCGCAGTATGCTGCGATTTCTCCGAGAGCACGAGTCGTATCGTATAAAATTAAGCTAGTGGACAATGCCTCATAGCTTAACATTGGTGCGAGTGCGATCCGATTTTTTATCGGATCGCACTCGCACATGGAAATCGCAAGTGGAGAAGAGCCCTAACAATGATTTCACACATACTATTATTTGGAATAAAAATGAGTTTAGCACTGTTTTGCTTTACGTTTACTAGAATTGGGATCCCATATCCCCCATTTAAAAGTGACAATGGTCAACACATGCTTGCTATTCATTGTTTATGGAGAATACTGCATACATGTGGGTCCCAAGTGTGAAAATAGTCAGAAATCATATATTTATTGCCTATGCTATGGATGTTAAGAAATGTTGCTTCCATCTACTTAAAGGACCTACGGTACTCTCTTGATATGTCAGTAAATCATTGTCTTTCCCATGAAATGACAATTCTGAAACATCATTTCTCAGAACTCAGTGTTGTGTAATTGTGTTGTTGATTTTCATATAAATTTGTGAATAAATTGACAAATAGGCGTTTGCCTGCACAATCTGCCATTATCAGTACTGATTGGACAGTGCACAAGGACACACCCCTAACCGGTAACACCCAATTGTCAATTTATTCATAGGTTTGTACGAGAAATAGAAAAGGAATGATACAATACAGAATTATAGGTGACTCTAGAATTGGGTTATACAAGTATTTACACAAAGTAGAAAAGCTGATAGGTTCCCTCTAAGGCCAGTTTCACACATCCTTCTTTTTGCCTGTTTCGCGGATCCGGCGCGCTCCCGTACAGTGAATACAGTACAATGACAGCGCTGTAACTTCCGGGTCACACGCGCCGGTCACATGACAGCACGTGACTGGCGCTTGTTGCGCTGTCATTGTACTGTATTCACTGTACGGGAGCACGCCGGATCCGCGAAACCGGCAAAAAGAAGGATGTGTGAAACTGGCCTTAAAAGACTAGTCTCTTGCCATTAATATGTAATTTCTTTGCCTGGTCTACATGCAGTCCTTCTGAATATGGCATTGTTGTTTTTCTTTTTTGTTTTGTTTCCTTTTTTGTTCCTATAGTTCTTTGTTTCCATGATATGACTCCCTCTTTGTTGTATGTAAACCTAGTATTTGTTAGGGTGTGATCCTCATGAAGATGCCCAAAGAGAAGAAAATCAGTTTTGCATTCATAAATGTTTTTAACCTGATTGCCTTCTGCAGTTACCATATATCATAATACATAGCTGGCTGCAGAATGCTGTTCACTGTCACATCTTGGCTGCTCGATTCCTAGCAACTCCTTCTGAACCAGCATCTAAGGTCAATTTATAATCGAATATTCAACTTTAATTTTTCATAACTGAGTTCAGATTATCATTTATAACACGGGTGTTGTCAGACCCTGACTGACAAATTTGATAGTCAACAGCATTCTGCAGCTTGCTATGGATTGTGATACAAGGAAGCTGCTGAAGCCAAATGCTTCAACTTTTTTAATGAAAATTCTTTGCAAAAATGATTTTTAGGCAAAATTCTATACATTATAATTAAACAACAACAAAATGTCCCCAAAGGTGTCCAAAAAGCCTCAATCCACCATGGCTGATATTTGACAAATGACAAAACTCTGAGTCTGTGTACACACTGCCAACGTGTTTAGCGGATGTACTTATGTTTTGTAAGTGGCGCTGTTTGAACGAACGATTGTGAATGTCCTGGGGAAAAACGCCGCTGTTCCGATGAGTTAAAATGTTAATTATCGTCCCATTGAGGATTTATTCAATTAAGAAATCCTGAGTCTATATTAATATTAGAAGTTAAGGGCTCGGACAGGTTTCTTGCTTCCATACACTGTTTTGCCAGCCCTTTTTTCGTAATATGGGTCAACTGAAGACACTGTTTTTCTGCCAAGTATGTGAGCTGCCAAGTTTGCTTCCTATTTCTCTATTATCTGTTGAGTCTTACTGAAAGCAGACCTCATCTTAGATTAAATGGAGGATTAGGGTTTACTCCACTCTGGCACCGTGTCAAATAGTCTGCCAGATATCTAATACTAGAGATGCAGCCATTGTGACGTTGCCTCCTTTATATATCTCACACCACAATGTGTTCCGCAGGTGAAATTCTCAAAATCACTCTTTTATTTATTTATTTTTTTTTCTTCTTATGAAGAGTTACAAAAAATCGTAATCCTTTTAGTGCCAGTATATCAGATGGCTCATAAATCAAGTCGTAATAGAATCCCGCCTTCTATTGCAATAGAAAAACCACAGCCAACTTAGAAAATGGCATTCTTTTCCAGTGGGAGAGATTCATCAAACTGGGTTACGTGTTAATGTGGCTGTAAATCCTATTGACATGAATGGTAGTTACAGGCAAGATGGCTGAGACCTAATGGAGTTTGATGAATGCAGTCCTTCTGGATCTTACACATTAGTTGTGCCATTTGCTGACCTCCCATCATAGAGGATGACACAGTCCGTTGTGATACCCAGGTGTTGGCAGTGTAGAATATACAAGCATATTTTCCCACAGATTCACTCAGTTTGTGGTCATATTGCTTAAGATAAGATTTTGTAATCTTTTTGTGACTTGCACTCTTTCTCAATTTCTTAAAAACATGACAATGTTACTGAAATAGTATTTACTTGTTAATAAGGGAGATGATATAGGTCCGAGGTTTATATTGTCGATATTGGAGTGTGGAAATCGTTTTTGATACGATTAACGAGCGCAAAAGCGTCGAAATCGTATCATCGGTGTAGCGTCCGACATTTCCATAATTTCGGAAGGACCGATGTTACGATGTTGTTCCTCGTTCCTGCGGCAGCACACATCTCTGTGTGTGAAGCTGCAGGAGCGAGGAACATCTCCTACCTGCGTCCTGCGGCTCACGCCGGCTATGCGGAAGGAAGGAGGTGGGCGGGATGTTTACGTCCCGCTCATCTCCGCCCCTCCGCGTCTATTGGCCGCCTGCCGTGTGACGTCGCTGTGATGCCGCACGACTCGCCCCCTTAGGAAGGAGGCGGTTTGCCGGCCAGAGCGACGTCGCAGGGCAGATAAGTGCATGTGAAGCTGCCGTAGCGATAATGTTCTCTACGGCAGCTATAACACAATATCGTATGTGCGACGGGGGCGGGGACTATCGTGCTCGGCATCGCAAGCATCGTCTTGCGATGTCGTAGTGTGCAAAGTACCCCTTAGTGGAACTCACAAATCTGTGTTGCCAAACACACTAAAGGCAGTTTCACACAAGTGTATACTGACTGCAATGTCTCCCAACATAAACTTATAGCCTTATATTTGTCTACAAGACTGTAAGTTCAGTTTGAAGACCTATGGTCAAGTCCGTTCATTGTGGTCTGTGTACAGCCCGTGAAACATGAATGTGTGAGGGCTAATTTTTATAGACGGACAATTAACCCCTGATTATGTTTTTGACGTGGCAGGAAACTCAAGTTATCTTAAGAAATCCGATAGAAAAATGCAATGAGAACATACCAAGTCCTTGTTCAGTTCTAGAACCTCATTGAGCCACTCAAAATTCTGAATGATACCTCATTTTGAAGAAACAGACATAACTTAATGGGAACCTCTCACCAGGATGTTCACCTATAAGCTGCGGCCACCATCAGTGAGCCCTTATATACAACATTCTAGATTACTGTATATAAGTGCTCAGGCGGCTCTGTATAACATAAAAATACCTTTATCGTACTCATCTGCAGGGAGGTAGAGTCTGATGGGCGTCCTCTTTCCCTGCTTCATGTGGATGACACGTCCTACGTCATCCACACTGAGGCCTCCATTGCAGTCTTGTGCATAAGCACTTGCGCATCCTCAGGCGGCTTTTGTCCTTTCCCCTCATCTGCGCATTACAATACTTTGCTCTGCTGTCAGCAGGGCAGATCAAAGTGCGCATGCGCAGGAGCAAAATGGAGGTCTCTGTGTGGATGACGTAGGACATATCATCCACATGAAGGAGGACAGCGATAGAAGGAACATAGGAGGCGCCGGACCGAGACCAGTGATACCCATCGGACCCGACCACCCCGCAGGTAAGTATAATAAAAAGGTCTTTTTCACATTATACAGAGCGGCCTGGGCTCTTATATACAGTATTCTAGTATACTGTATATAAGAACTTACTGGTGCTGGCCGCAGCTTATAGGGGAAAAACCTGGTGACAGGTTCCCTTTAAGAGGGATTATTGAAGAGGTACAGAGAATTTCTGAAAATGTCAATTATTATTTCTTTTGTTATGTGCTTTTTATTGCTCAATGTATATTCTAGCTTTCTTAGGCTAATGATTATATATAAAGATTTGGCGGAAGAGGGACTTGACATGTTGGATTTCACTTAACCGTGTACATAGAGTTGAATGAAAACCTCTGCATCTATCCAGCTTGCTGTGTGGGGGGTTTTTTGGCCTTTTTTTTCCCAAGCTGTATATTCTGTTAGTAACCCAATATTTTTTAGTGTTATTTTGGGGCAGTGCAGGCGTAGTATTGATTTGCAGGCCTTGGCTCCCAGATTCAAATCTAAGCAAGGACAACATCTGCATGGAGTTTGACTATTCTCCTCACGCTTTTGTGTTTTCTCAAAAGCTGGGTTTACACACTGCAACATCGCAAAGGACATCGCTGTAACGTCACCGGTTTGGTGACGCAATAGCGACCTCCCTAAGTCTCTGCTAAGTCTCTGGTGAGCGTTCAAACAGGCAAACCTGGCCAACAACTCAACAGCGATCCGGACCTGCAGAGCGACCTAGCTGGTTGTTTGGGGACGTTGATAAGCAGCCTTTTGAAAGGGAAGTTGCTAACAAAGTCGCTGCAAAGTCTTCACACACTGAAACTTCATGCTGCACAGCGGGAAACAAAGGACCTAGGAATGGTCCTGAACGATTTGTAACAATTACAACTTCACAGCAGGGGCCGGGTCGCTAATAGGTTTCACACACTGCAACATCGCAAACAACATCGCTATTGCGTCACCAAACCGGTGACGTTACAGCGATGTCGTTTGAGATGTTGCAGTGTGTAAACCCAGCTTAAGTACTCCATTTTCCACCCACATTCTAGAGACATACTGATAAAAAACAAATGTGATTACTACTTCTTCTGGGGTCATTAGATAAGGTAGCCAATTCCACCATAATCAGAAGGTTTAGCATCTGTTGGCCAACATTCTCCTGAGAGCAGATAGGCATCAAGCATTTTAGATTTCAACATGCAAAATCCTTTGTTCTTGCGGGAGAGAAGTTCTCGCAGCAGCTTATTACCATTTTATCAGGAGTTGGGGAGAAATGGCTGCTGGAAAATGAAAATTGCCAAGTACAGTGCCCAGCTCCCTCTGTGAGTCGCATGGACTAAATCCAGCCGTCCTCTTGAGATTGATGTCGCCTGGATTATGCTTCAGCCAAACATTTGGCCATTAGCCTTCTTGGCTGGCTCTCCCATACACAGGAGTACTCGTTTAGCTGAGTGCTCCTATGTTCCCCATGAGAGATCCTCCCCAACCATGGCTTATCTCACACAGAACAAAAGGATTAATAATCTAAAATTGGACATGCCGGATCCTTAACAATCATTTGTCTGTGGCTCCCATATATATTGGATGGTGGGCCAATCCATCAATCTCAGCTGGCTCAGCCAACATTAGTCTAATGTGTATGGGGGGCTTTAGTATGGTGTGGCAGTGGTGTACGTGCACTGTTCATGTATATAATGAGGAAATTCAGTACCTCCATTCTGAGTATGGAAGGGGGTTATAGCTGTGGATATATGTATTAATTGCAGTCTTGATACATTCCCTCTAAGCCAACTAGTATTCAAGTCTTTGGAATGTACTCATCAGACGTTTAAATAAACCTTTACTGAGACTTTATCTAGTGTATATGGGCAGTACTGTTGAGCGGACCCGAACTGTAAAAGTTCGTATCCGCGCGGTTTCAGGGTCCGATCCGGGTCCGACCTGGACCCGGAAATCCGACTGCACGATCCAGGTTCGGGATTTTGATGGTTTTTTGTTCTCTCTCTCTCTCTCTCCTCTCTCCCTCTCTTCTCTCTCTCCTCTCTCGTCCCGGATCCGCTCCCCCATTGACTTACATTGGGCCGGATTCCGATTCGGATCCGGACTTCTGTGACAACCCGCGACGGATCCACCGGACCAGGATTATTAGCAATCCGCTCAACTCTAATGGGCAGTTGAAATCGCTTTATTTAGAAAATGGTCTTAAAGGGAACCTGTCATCTCCAGAAAAGCTATTTGCCTTTAAATATATTGGTAATCCGCAGGTAAGTAGAATTTAAATCATATTTGTCAGGCTTACTAGAAGCACGGCTACAAGGGGAATCTCCCTGCAGCCGCTTACTTCTAGTCATCAGGGCGGTGCAGGGAGTATATAGTGAGCGATTACTGAAAACATGCTGGAATCATTCCCTGGCACAATGATGGACATTCTGCCCTGAAGCGTGTGTGTGCAGAGCGCAATGCGGGGCTGTCAATCATGGTGCTGGGGAGCGATTACAGCGCACTCACTGTATAGTGATCGGTGACTATAACGATGACAAAAAGCAAGTAGGTGCAGGGAGAATATAACTTCATTTTCTCCATGTAGCCACACTTCCTGTTAGCCAGTGCTTTTTTAGCTCTATTTTCCTACATATTAATCACATTTATAGGGATGACAGGCTTCGTTTTAAAATAGATTTTTTTTTTTTCTAAATTAAACCGTGTAATGGTTTCGGCAGAGTAATGTGCCTAAAGGGTGCTTTACATGCTGTGACATCGCTAGCGTTTGCTAGCGATGTCGAGCGCGATAGCAGCCTCCCCCGTCGATTGCACGATATGTGGTGATTGCTGCCGTAGCGAACATTATCGCTACGGCAGCGTCACACGCACATACCTTGTCCGCGACGTCGCTGTGACTGCCGAACAAACCCTCCTTCAAGGGGGAGGTGCGTTCGGCGTCATAGCGACGTCACTGCCGCGCCACTGAGCGACCGGCCAATAGAAGCGGAGGAGCGGAGATGAGCGGGACATAAAATCCTGCCCACCTCCTTCCTTCCTCATTGCCGGTGGAGGCAGGTAAGGAGATGTTCGTCGCTCCTGCGGTGTCACACATAGCGATGTGTGCTGCCGCAAGAACGACGAACAACATCGTACCTGTGGCAGCAGCGATATTAACCCTTTCACGACCGGCCGATTTTTCGCTTTCCGTTTTTTTTTTTCGCCATTCTTTTTCTGAGAGACGTAACTTTTTTATTTTTCAGTCAATATGGTCATGTGAGGGCTCATTTTTTGCGGAACGAGCTGTACTTTTAAATGAAACCATCAGTTTTACCATATTGTGTACTAGAAAATGGCAAAAAAATTCCAAATGCTGAAAAATTGCAAAAAAAGTGCGATAGCACTATGGTTTTTGAGATATTCTATTCACTGTGTTCACTATATGGTAAAACTGATGTGTGGGTGTGATGCCTCAGGTCAGTGCGAGTTCGTAGACACCAAACATGTATAGGTTTACTTTTATATAAGGGGTTAAAAAAAAATCGGAAGTTTGTCCGAAAAAAGTGGCGCACGTTTTACGCCATATTCCGTGACCCGTAGCGTTCTCATTTTTCGGGATCTTAGGCTCAATGACGGCTTATTTTTTGCGTCTCGAGCTGACGTTTTTAACGGTACCATTTTTGCGCAGATGCTACGTTTTGATCGCCTCTTATTGCATTTTGCGCAAAAGTTGTGGCGACAAAAAAACGTCGTTTTGGCGTTTGGAATTTTTTTGCCGCTACGCCGTTTACTGATCAGATTAATTGATTTTATATTTTGATAGATCGGGCGTTTCTGAACGCGGCGATACCAAATGTGTGTATATTTTTTATTTTTTTAACCCTTTAATTTTTAATGGGGCGAATGGGGGGTGATTTGAACTTTTAGGTTTTTTTGTTTTTTTTTAATTTTTTAAAACTTATTTTTTTACTTTTTTTTTTTTTTTACTAGTCCCCCTAGGGGGCTATTGCGATCAGCATTCCGATCGCTCTGCAGTATCTGCTGATCACAGCTGGAAGGCTGTAAACAGCAGATACGCTGTCTTTCTCTTTTGCTGTGCCCCGGGCACAGCGAAAGTGAAACCAATTCATGTGTAGTACAGGAGTCATCACATGACCCTGTACTACCATGACAACTATCGGGAGTCACGTGATCGCGTCACGTGACTTCCGGTTTCGGCGGTAAGTAAAACTTTACCGCGATTGCGCTTATAATGGCGCTGTCATGTATTGACAGCGCCATTATAAGGGGTTAATCGGCACGAGCAGATAACGATTCTGCTCGTGCCTAGCAGGCACACATCTCAGCTGTGAAAATCAGCTGAGATGTGTGCCGATCGCGGCATGCTGCCGCCGGAGGACCGCGGGCAGTAAGATTATGTCATTTAGGACGTAATTTTACGGCCCGCGGTCGTTAAGGGGTTAAGGAAATGAACAACGTGTCAACGAGCAATGATTTTTCACGTTTTTGCGCTTGTTGATCGTCGCTCATTTGTGTTACACGCTGCGATGTCGGTAACGGCGCCGGATGTGCGTCACTACCGACGTGACCCCGACGATATATCATTACCGATATCGCAGCATGTAAAGCACCCTTTAGACAAGCAGAGAAGAATACAGTGTAAATTCTAGACAGTCTCACTTTGCTTTGTTCACTATTCCGTACATAAGGGGACAATGCTTTGAAATCCAGTAGACTTCCTATTAGATTTCCTGGCACCGATTTTCTCATGACTACTGGTTCCTCTTTCTTGTGTTTGTTCATTTTTGGCTTTTCCATCAGATCCTACGCAATGCAGGTTTCACAAGTATTGTTCATTTCTGCTGACCTCGGTATTTGTTCTCCCCTGTGCCTCTACAATACAACTCTTAAGTATTTTTTTCTTTGCCTTTTCTCTTTTGTGTCCTCTACCAATGACAGAATCGTGCAGATACAAGATCATTTCCGAGAAGATTCAGATGTCAGTTTGTTGGTTTTTAATGCAGATCATTATTTAGAAAAAAAAAATTATTCATTAAAATTCATTAGCAGTGATTTATCATAAATGTCACAGTGAATAATTGATGGTATGAAGAGCATTTAGCGTTTCACACTGTCCTTTCCAAAATGAGAAGCTTCTTTTCAGCTCTGAGTGTGTGAAAATATCTGTTTAGTGCAGTCAGACAGATGGTGAGAAAGTCACAATGGAGACAACACAACTAAAGCTATAACATCGGGGTGTAAATAAAAGCCTATTGACCGCTACGGCAGAGCCCTGTTAGTTTCCCTCTTAATGGTTATCCAAGCACCAGACATAACCTAGAAGAAGCCAGGTAGCCCGATGTGCCACCTCATCGGCTGCCAACACCTAAGCCATTGAAATTCTTATAACACTGGGCACATGGTCAATCTGGGGTCTTCTGGGTGTTTTTGTAAGGGTGGAAACACACCTATGTGTGTAAAATCGGTCCAACTAGGCTGGAAAAACTCGGCTGATTTTTGTTCACGTTAGGTCAGAGTGCAACGCAAGTGCGATGCTTTTTTTGAATAATGTAATGATTTGACTCGCGTGTGTGATGCGATTGAGATGCATGTTTCCTGCAACATCTTAACAAAATTAATTCGATTACACATGTGTCAGATAATTAACCTTTGGAAATCTGATGTCACATTCATCTGTTGAATAATGAATGAGCGAAGTTACTGCCACACTCGCAAATTGGAACGCTTGTACGCGTGTGTGATCCTTCTTTAAACACGCTTCCATAGGAAATCATTGAGAAAAATGGCGTGAGAAACTCGCAAAAAAGCAGCATGCTGCGATTTTTTTCTCGGTCCGATTTGTACTGAGAAAAAAATCGCAGATGAGAGCTGAATCATTCACTAACATAACCAAGGAGAAAATTGTAGAAAAAATACCCTGACTATAAATAAATAAATTGCAAGTGCTTAATAAACAGGGTACTTAGTATATACATTTTTGCAAAAAGGTAAGAAGCTGTCTCACCTCGTCACGGTGTACCCATCTGAGACAGTCCCTAACCTACTAAAGTTAAAAACATATTCTGTACCTGACTAGTGTCATGTCAAAACTTCAATATGGATGGTAAAGTGGTTAGCTGGGTCCCAGATTAAATACACAGCAAAAAGTGAGAAGCAGGTAATTGTTCAGCCTCAGTATCAGGAGGGCTGCACCCCCAACTTGCATTAAAGCAAGATAACAGACAAAAAACACCAAAAAACTGAGCTGTGACAAATGTTCAATAAACATGCAACATTACAAGCATGTGAATTGCAGCCTCAAGACTAGAAAAAAAACAAGGAGAAAATTTTTCTAGTCTTGAGGCTGCAATTCACATGCTTGTAATGTTGCATGTTTATTGAACATTTGTCACAGCTCAGTTTTTTGGTGTTTTTGATCATTCACTAACATGTCCGATTCCAATGCAAGATTTTTTCGCATTGCTCTACTGCGAGAAACTCGCAAGTGAGAAGCCGCCATAAATATCAGATCTGCAAAGGCAGGAGCTACTTTTTGCAGTTTGTTTTCAATGTACCAAACAGGAGACACAACCCCCTATTCTGCTATCTCCTTATGTCTTAATAGGGATCTCCTGAAACAACACTTTTAAAACACTAGGGTCTAGTAGTACACAGCAACAAACAAATATAGATTTATGAGCCCAAAAAGTGTGTTTTCTATGCATTTTGTGTGCATTTCATATCGAGGTCTGGATAAATCTTAAGATCTGTTTTACACTGACTCACTAGCAGCACTAAACGACCATCAATCAGTAAAGGCCCAGTCACACACAACGACTTACCAGCGATCCCGAAAACGATGTGACCTGATAGGAATCGCAGGTAAGTCGCTGGGAGGTCGCTGGTGAGACGTCACACAGTCAGACCTTACCAACGATGCAGGAACGATCTCAGCAGTCACTGTGACCCTGTCACACGGTGTCAAACACAGCGATGTGTCCTGCCCAGCAGGACATCGCCTTTGAAGAAAATGGCCTGGACCATTCGGCAATGACTAGAGATCTCACAGCAGGGGCCTAATCGCTGGTAGGTGTCACACATAACGAGATCGCTAACGGGATCCCTACTGCGTCACAGAAACAGTGACTCAGCAGCGATCTCGCTAGCGATCTCGTTATGTGTGACAGTACCTTAAAGCTTTAGTGATAGGCAACTATTTAATAGCCTGTTTACACAGGCAGTTTGTAGTAGATCGCTCAGAATACATAGGCTGCCACTGTTCATGATATAGGGCGAGTCCAGTTTATACAGGACCATGCACCGCTGAGAACCATGATGATTTGCACTGTATAAAGAATCATTTCTCCAGATGAGCAAATGTTTTGCTCTTTTTTCAGGTGATTGGCAGCCTGTTTACATGGGAAGGTTATTGTGAAAGAAGCGTTCTTCAGAATTCTCTGTCAAGATTGTGTTTTAGTGCAAACGCAGCCTTACTTTATGCCTACCAGCGAGACCCCAACTTAGGAGCCAGCAATGATACACAATGGAGTAGGATCTGCACTGCTACTAGTAACTGCTCTGATTTTTCAGATAATGTGGCTGCAAATTTGTAGTAGTCCAGAGACAAAAAGGAGCAGACTTAATGCGCCCCACACAAAGCCGCATGGATCTCTCTCTTTCTCTTTTTTTCTTTCTTTTTCTTTCTCTCCTGCAATTAAGAGACCTTTGATTACATCATGCAACATAACTGAACTCATCAAAGATCCTTAAACAAACAATTTTAACCTTGGAGTACAACTGTTGGGGTCCCAAAGAGAGTGGAGCCCTTAGAAATTGAGCAGTTTGACTCCCCTCTAACTCTGGTCCTGACTGTAACTAGGGATTGTTTTGGAGTAGGGCTTATATTTCAAGCAAACTCCAAAAACCCTGTAAAATCATGCTAGGGCTTTTTTTTCTAGGTAGGTCTTATTTTCACGGGAACAGTATGTGCATGTGTCTGCTGTCAGCCATCATGTACTTCTCTGTCTGGTAGGAGCGGTCTATCATCGCCTCTAAAGAGAGAGCTGACCACGAAGAGGAGGGAGAAAAATGTAGTCATCAGGGCCAATTTTCTACATTGGATGGTGATCTGTTTTTTTCCAGAACATACTATTATAAGGGTGCGTGCCCACGATCATGACCCACTGTGTCCTGAACGCGGCATGTCCTGACGTGCGGGGCCACAAGGCTCCTCCGCAGGAGAACGCAGCTGCTCGTGCCCACGATCAAGGGTTTGGTGCGCTGCAGTCTCTCCCTTATGTTCTCCCTACGGAGAAGGCTTGCACATCTGCAGCAAAGAATTGACATGCTTGCGGCTCAGGAAAGCCGCACCGCAGGTCAGTTTTTGCTGTTGGCCACACACGCACAGTTGTAGAAATCCCATCCATTGTGCCTGTACTGTACAACACAGTGTTTTGGACGCAGCTGAAACATGCAGCGTCCAAAACGCTGCTAACACTGATCGTGGGCACGTACCCTAAACACTCAATAATGCAATTTAGGTTAATTTTGTTACCAGAACGTTTGTGAATCCTTTGTACAAGTCTCAGATATGAATGTACAGACTTTATAATAGGACAGCTTGCACAAAACTTGTTGAAATAGCATTCCTACTAAATACGCATTTTTCTAATCAGTAAAAAGAGAAAATATAGGCAAAGTACCAGCTCTGCTTTCCGCATACCTCTAGAATGGATATGAAGAGTCAGTATGTACACGAGTCACAGAACAAATTGTAATTAGCTGAAGAAAAAATGAAAACAGTCTGGTGGTTGTGTACTCTCAATCTTCCTACATGTAACTGAAAACAGCTGTGCCCCACAAGTTTCCATACACCACTGGGTGCGGTCCATGGGGTAACACTGTTATAATGGGATAATGGTGCTATGACATCATATGTACCATGCCATAAAATTAGGGCAGATTTGGGCCCTTATTAACTAAGCTAAAAGTCTTGTGACTGAACTGAGGAACTCCTTAGAAGGTAGAAATGTGAGCATTATGCAACAGCAGAGTACCTTATAGTGTAGAGATGACCCATTACATCAAAGAATTGCTAGTAAGGGAGGATATACAATTTGGGGATCGCCTTTCTTAGCAACAGGTCCTTGGAAACTGTGAGAAACATGGCGGGGAAAATGAAGCTGAATACAGATATGAATGGATGAATGGGGTTTCAGAGTGTCCCAAAATTACTATAGTTAACAGGAGGCTGCAAACAACCTTGAAAAAAAAAAAGTCCTTGCACCTTCCTTTCTCAAATATTCAGGCCACCAACAACTTGCAGTAATGTTACTCAGTAAACAAGAATCATGGGGACATCGAAATAATAAGGTTCTTGTGCAACTGAACTTTTTTTCCTGTCCGTCTAGGAAAAAGGACAACTCCTTCAAATCAGTGAAGCTGAAATGAGACCTTGATGTGCCCTAATTTCCGGACATAATCTCTTAGATTACTTACTAAGCACTGCTTTTCATTTCGTGACGACGGATTGCGTCATGTCCTTGAACATCTACGGGTGAATGTATCTAATACACATGCTACTATTATAATTATTGGCTTGGTCATTTACTAAGCACAAATACATTTCTCTGTAGTTTCAGAATAAGCTGTCAAGTGTATATACGTGTATACATGATGAATAACACTATTTCGGCCATTAAATGAGTTGTGTCCCATATTTTTTGACAGATTACATCAGCTTCTCTATATCTTCAGATTTTATCTCCCTCGAGCTTCTTCCCCTCTCAGTAGACTTCTGTAGGTAGCAGGTGTAATGTGATCCCTCAGTGAAGATAGAACTTTAGCCCAAAGATGAGCAGAGCAGATCAATTTGCGGGACTTTGGGCCAAGTCAGTGGTTATTGACAGCTAGATCGGAGACCCGTGAATCTCTTGCTTTCCAGCGTCACCGGTGCGGCATCAGATTTATCAGGGCCATTGCAACGTCATCTGTGCTAGTGAAATGTCAAAAGGTAAGCGATTCCCAGGGATGTCGAAAGGTAAGAGATTCCCGGGGATGTGGAAAGGTAAGAGATTCCCAGGGATGTGGAAAGGTAAGAGATTCCCGGGGATGTCGAAAGGTAAGAGATTCCCGGAATGTCGAAAGGAAAGAGATTCCCGGGGATGTGGAACGGTAAGAGATTCCCGGGGATGTGGAAAGGTAAGAGATTCCCGGGGATGTGGACTGGTAAGAGATTCCCGGGGATGTGGAAAGGTAAGAGATTCCCGGGGATGTGGAATGGTAAGAGATTCCCGGGGATGTGGAACGGTAAGAGATTCCCGGGGATGTGAAACGGTAAGAGATTCGCGAGGATGTGAAACGGTAAGACATTCCCGGGGATGTGGAAAGGTAAGAGATTCTCGGGATGTGGAAAGGTAAGAGATTCCCGGGGATGTGGAATGGTAAGAGATTCCCGGGGATGTGGAAAGGTAAGAGATTCCCGGGGATGTGGAAAGGTAAGAGATTCCCGGGGATGTGGAAAGGTAAGATATTCCCGGGGATGTGGAACGGTAAGAGATTCCCGGGGATGTGGAACGGTAAGAGATTCCCGGGGATGTGAAACGGTAAGAGATTCGCGAGGATGTGAAACGGTAAGACATTCCCGGGGATGTGGAAAGGTAAGAGATTCTCGGGATGTGGAAAGGTAAGAGATTCCCGGGGATGTGGAAAGGTAAGAGATTCTCGGGCTCCCGCTAGCTGCCAGGTATCACTGACTTGGACGGTGTCCTGAGAATTGATCCATTCACCTCTACTGTAGACAGATTTGAGCACTTATTAAAAGCGAATGATCATCCAGGAGTGCCTAATTGGAGACAGGATTTTCTCTGTAATGAGATACATTACAATGTTTCTTATCTTTGCTTGTACTGTTGATTTATTAAAAAAAATAATAATGTAAACATGCACTTACTCTATAAGATAATATAACTTGAAGACCACAGCAGGGAGCCACATTCATTATACTGATCAAACTGATTTGTGAATGTGAATCCAATCTTACAAGCTGTTCCCTGCCTAATAAACTTTATGTTTAACTCCTTTTCGGACCTTGCTGTAAATCACCGCAAAAGTGTATAGTGCAAGTTCAGGATCTGAGCCCACGTCATACTTTGCAGATGCCAGCTGTAATACATAGGTACCATCTTCCTAAACAGCAGTAATCTGTGCAAGCCCCTATCGCTGCTGTCTAGCTATTTAAATGTAGCTATAAGTAGTTAACAGTGGAATTTACATAGCGCAATCTTCAGTGTGTGTTCTGCATTTGTCCCTCCACAACACGATGGGTTTACATGGCAGCTGGGTTTCTGCTGAAAGCCCGCCATCACCACAATCGTGGTATTCCTTAGTTTAGCTATAGGCTATATATACTGAAATACAGTAGTGTAGTAATGCAGTATATAGTGCAAGTCATATAACGATCCCAAATGAATAAAAAATAAAACTTTTTTGAAAATAAATAGAAAAATATTTAAATATCCCCTTTTTCCCAGTTTTTTTTTCTCTAAATAATCAAAATGGGTATTGCCACATTCATAAAATTACGGTGTATCAAAACATAAAATTGTTTAAAACATACGATGAACGCCAAATTTGCTGGTTTTTAGTCGTTACAGTTACCTCCGAAATGTTTTATAAAAAAAGGATAAATATGCCGCAAGATGGTATAAATGAAAACCACAACTTTGCATGCAAAAAAATAAGTGCTCACACTGCTCCATCAATGTAAAAACAAAAAATGTTTTGGGACTCGAAAAGAAGAAATTTTTGCCTAGTAATTTATCAGAAAATGAACTTTATAAAACTTTATAAAAAAATGAAAAACAATATCAGAATTGCCATTTTTTTCCCAGCTTTACTGTAATTGTAATTTTGAACACATTTTTAATTACATAATACAGTAATATGAAGTGTCATTCTAAACCAGACCTGGGCAAAGGGCGGCCCATGTGCCACATCCGACCCGCCTACTGTCTGTGATCAGCCCACCCGTCTTAGCTCAGAGTTGGAGGCGTGGCCTGATCTTCGATTTTATGCCTCAGCCCCGCTTTCACGGTCGGGAGCTCTGTATCTCGCAGTGCAGTGATAAGCAGCTGCCACGCCCCTGCACTCTGCCGACCACGCCCCCTCATGCTGCCAGTCATGCCCCCTCTGGATGCCTTCTATGGCACCTATGCTGCTGGCCACATCCCTTTTGCTGTCGTCCACACACACTCCTCGGATGCCTTCCTTGTCCCCTCTTGCTGCTCTCTCGCTGTTGGCCACGACCTCTTTGCCTACCCAGGATCCTCACGTGACCAGCTCATCTCCACAGCGGCCACTTCAAAAATGTCTGTTCTGCAACTGAGGTAATGTGCACCAATAACAGCAGGTAGAGAGAGCAGTGTGGCTGCAGGAGGGGAGAGCAGTGTGCCTGCAGGAGGGGAGAGAAGGGGAAGTCCAGCACTTGTGTCTTTTCAGGTCAACCATGTGCCTGCAATAGAAGAAGCAGACACACAGGGGACTCAGAGAAGGCAGCCAGATGAGCCCTCAAGCTCTGCTGCTGCAGTGCTGCCTGCCTGTTCCCTTAGCGTCCCCAGGGCCAGTATGTATGCCCCAAAGGCCACCACTGTCAGTATGTATACCACAGGCCACCAGGGCCACTATGTATGCTCCTCAGGCCCCAGTAATGTGTATGCCCCCCAGTAATGTGTATGCCCCCCAGTAATGTGTATGCCCCCCAGTAATGTGTATGCCCCCCAGTAATGTGTATGCCCCCCAGTAATGTGTATGCCCCCTACTGACCCCAGTAATGTGTATGCCCCCTACTGAGCCCAGTAATGTGTATGCCCCCTACTGATCCCAGTACTGTGTATGCCCCCTACTGACCCCAGTAATATGTATGTCCCCTACTGACCCCAGTAATTTCTATGCCACTTACTGACCCCAGTAATGTGTATGCCCCCCACTGACCCCAGTAATGTCTATGCCACTTACTGATCCGAGTAATTTCTATGCCCACCCACTGACCCCAGTAATGTTTATGCCCCCCCACTGACCCCAGTAATGTGTATGCCCCAGTAATGTCTGCCACTTACTGACCCCAGTAATGCGTATGCCCCCCCCCACTGACCACAGTACCGTAATGTCTATGCCACTTACTGACCTCAGTAATGTGCATGCCCCCCACTGATCCCAGTAATATGCATGCCCCTCACTGACCCCAGTAATGTCTATGCCACTTAGGCTACTTTCACACCTCCGGTTTGAGCCCTGCGGCTCAATCCGGCTGTGAAAACTATGCAACGGATGTGGCGAAAACACCGCATCCTTTGCATAAGTTTTTACATGCGGCCCGTCCGTTTTTTTCCGGTTGCGGCATGCTACTGAGCATGCGCAGTGGAAAAAAACGCATGCGGCGACCGGATGCGTTTTTTTCCGCATCGCGCCGCATCCGGCCTCCATAGGTATGCATTGAAAAATGCGCCGCAGCGGCCGGATGCGGCGCGATGCGGTGTTTTTCGCCGGAGCAAAAAACGTTGCAGGGGACGTTCGATCCGGCCGCCGCATCGGCTAAATCTGCCGCATGCGGCCAAAACCGGACCGAACGCAAGCCCCTGCGGCACAATACGGCACTAATGTAAGTCTATGCAAAAAAAAACGCCACCGGCGTTACAAAAGCCGGTGGTGGTTTTTCTGCAGAACGCCGTATTGTGCCGCAGAGCAAAAATCCGGATGTGTGAAAGCACCCTTACTGACCTCCATATTTTCATTGAATCTTTGTATTGTTTAACTTACTGTTTGTTTATGAAGGGATAGTATATATACTATATACAGTATTGGGTAGAACTTAGTTAATATATAAGTCCGCCCCTCTAAAACCATCCCAATTTCTCACGCGGCCCCATGGGAAAATTAATTGCCCACCGCTATTCTAAACTAAACTTGTTTGCCCCTACCTCCCCCAAAAAAACAAAAAAAAATAAGTCATCATGCTGCTATATCCATAGAAAGTTAAAAAAAGAGGTGGAAGAGGGGGAGGAAAAAATGAAAAATTGGCAGGTTGTAAAAGGGTTAAACAATTTTTACCATTTTACCCCAAGATATAACAAGTAACTAATATTCACAATTGTGTTGGATCCTCGCTCTCAGATTCTATTAATCCTTTAGAGATCCTGGATCTGCATCTATGATGAAGCAGGATAATGGAAATAACCAATGGAGCCTAAGGCCTGTTTCACACATCCGGTATTTCGCCTGATTGCCGGGTCTGGCATTTCGCCTGATTGCCGGATCCGGCACACTCCAGTACAGTGTAATACAGTACAATGGCATCGCGGCAAGCTTCGGTTACATGACAGCATGTCACCAGTGCTTGCCGCAATGCCATTGTACAGTATTGCACTGTACCGGCAAAATGCCGGATGTGTGAAACGGGCCTTAATCAGAAGTGATGAGCAAGGACTTAAGTGCTCGGCTGCTCAGTAGTAACGATAGGCAAGCACTAAAGTACTTGAGTGCTAAGTACTAATGATGGCCGATCACTAAAATGCTCACGTGCTCAGTACTAATGATGGGTGAGCACTAAAATGCTCTAGTGCTCTGTACTTGAATTAAGCAGGCTGGACGCTCTGAAGTGTTCAACTCGAATACCAAGCATAATGGAAGTCATTGGGTAACTCGGTAATGGAAATAAGCAATGGAGCCTTAATCAGAAGTGAAGAGGAAACACTTAAATGCTCGGGTGCTCAATACTGATGATGGCGATCTCTAAAATGCTCGAGTGCTCAGTACTAATGATGGGCGAACACTAAAATGCTCGAGTGCTCAGTACTAATGATGGGCAGGCTCTAAAATGCTTGAGCGTTCGGTTCTTATCATGGGCTAGCACTAAATTGCTTGAGTGGTCAGCACTAATGATGGACGAGCACTAAAATCCTCGGTACCAATGATGGGCTTGGTATTAATGATGGGCAAGCACTAAAATGCTTGAGTGCTTGATAGTAATAATGGGTGAGCACTAAAATGCTCAGGTGCTCAGTACCAATGATGGGCGAGCACTAAAATGCTCAAATGCTAGGTACCCATGATAGGCGAGCACTAAAATGCTCGGTACCAATGATGGGCGAGCACTAAAATGCTCAAGTACTCTGTACTTGAATCGAGAAGGCTGATGCTCTGAAGTGCTCAGCTCGAATACCAAGCATAATAGAAGTCAATGGGAAACGTGCATTTTCCGGAGAGGTCGAACATGGCACCTGCAAGATAGTCGATCGCGTACTGAGCGTCAGGTGATATCATGAGCCATCGGATGTTATTATGAACTATTCTGCAAGGTAAAATGTGCAGTTCCAAGTGCGCCCCATGAATTCTTCTACATGTACTAAAGCATCATAGAAAAAAAAATCAATGTACTCAGAAAACCACAGACCGCAAATATGCCTGAGAGACCGTAATATTTGTTACAAAAAATGACTGTTGACCCTAGTAGAAATAGTTTACCATGATATATGGCAAGTTTAACAAATCTCTTTGTGGAATTTGGAGTGGTGCAGTAATGATCCACCTCGAGTCTGGATGTTTAGCAGCGCGGCCGCCCACATCCTGGCAGCTCGGCAGCCTATTGTTATTTACCCATTATCTATATTTAGGGAATAGCAATAAAGTAATAAACTGCATATAAATAACACTTGTGCACTTATTATGTTGCTTAGAGCAGTTTTATTAATAAAAATAATGTTTTAGAAGTCCCACAATTGCTTTTACTGTGTTTTTCGAGGGGGTGATTCCTATTTACTACGGTAAAATTACAGTTTAGCTTTTTTTTAAATTGGTCAATAATTGTTGAGGAAAATGATTAAAAAATAAAATCTGTCAAAGTAATTTTGCCCGGTTTTTGGTCTGCCTTTGGCCAGATACACACACCCTCCGTGAAAGCAAATGTACAGCACATATGGAAATGTGAACCGTTCTCCAGGCTGGTCCTCCTTCTCGCCGGCAGGTTATTTCAGGACACCTCTTTATGAACCCATGCTGAACACTCCTTTTAAATTTCCCTCGAGTGCTTATTTGGAAACAATGAATCCTTCAGACACGCACGGCGCGCTGGTTCTTTGCAGACATTATATTATCTTAGTTACTGAAGTTACTTTATTTCAGCAGCACATTGTGAATTGTGACAGCACTGTGCAAGGACTTGTTCATTTCTGAAGGCTGTGATGTTATATTACAGAGGTAAAGGGAAACAAAACTTTGCTTTTACCGCTATGGGAATCTTTGGCCATATATTTTATACCGTATTACATGATACCATTTACGTGTCCTTAGAGGACCCTCAGCTAAATAACGCCTTTGACCCCTCAAGGATCGGGCGATTTTTTTTGTTTTTGTGCTTCCATTTTTCATCCCCTTATTCCAAGAGCCATAACTTTTAACTTCCATCAATATAGCCATTTGAGGGCTTGTTTTTTGCAGGATGAGTACTACTTTTAAACTACACCATCCATTTTATCATTTACAGTGCCTTGTGAAAGTATTCGTCTCCCTTGAATTTTTCAACCTTTTCCCACATTTCAGGCTTCAAACATAAAGATAAAAATGTTATTGTTATGGTGAAGAATCAACAAGTGAGACACAATTGTGAAGTTGAACAATATTTATTGCTTATTTTTAATTTTTGTAAAAAATAAAAAAATAAAAATTGCGGCGTGCAATATTATTCGGCCCCTTTAAGTTAATACTTTGTAGCGCCACTTTTTCCTGCGATTACAGCTACAAGTCGCTTGGGGTATGTGTCTATCAGTTTTGCACATCGAGAGACTGAAATTCTTGCCCATTCTTCCTTTGTAAACAGCTCGAGCTGAGTGAGGTTGGATGGAGAGCGTTTGTTAACAGCAGTTTTCAGCTCTTTCCACAGATTCTCAATTCGATTCAGGTCTGGACTTTGACTTGGCCATTCTAACACCTGGATACCTTTATTTGTGAACCATTCCATTGTAGATTTTGCTTTATGTTTGGGATCATTGTCTTGTTGATAGGTCTGTTGCAGACTGCAACAGGTTTTCTTCAAGTATGGTCCTGTATTTGGCTCCATCCAAGTTTTGATCAATTATAATCACCTTCCCTGTCCCTGCTGAAGCAAAGCAGGCCCAAACCATGATGCTGCCACCACCATGTTTGACAGTGGGGATGGTGTGTTCAGGGTGATGAGCCGTGTTGCTTTTACGCCAAACATAT
The DNA here is from genome assembly GCF_048569485.1 of Anomaloglossus baeobatrachus. NCBI lineage: Eukaryota > Metazoa > Chordata > Amphibia > Anura > Aromobatidae > Anomaloglossus > Anomaloglossus baeobatrachus. Next base: position 465,631,316 of record NC_134356.1, read on the forward strand.
TGTTTGACATTTTGCCCAAAAAGTTCAATTTTGGTTTCATCTGACCAGAGCACCGTCCTCCACATATTTGGTGTATCTCCCAGGTGGCTTGTGGCAAACTTTAAACAACACTTTTTATGGATATCTTTGAGAAATGGCTTTCTCCTTGCCACTCTTCCATAAAGGCCAGATTTGTGCAGTGTATTACTGATTGTTGTCCTATGCACAGACTCTCCCACCTCAGCTGTAGATCTCTGCAGTTCATCCAGAGTGGTCATGGGCCTCTTGGCTTCATCTCTGATCAGTCTTCTCCTTGTTTCAGATGAAAGTTTTGAGGGATGTCCGGGTCTTGGTAGATTAGCAGTGGTATGATACTCCTTCCATTTCAATATGATTGCTTGCACAGTGCTTCTTGGGATGTTTAAAGTTTTGGAAATCTTTTTGCAAACAAATCCGGCTTTAAACGTCTCCACAACAGTATCACGGACCTGCCTTTTGTGTTCCTTGGTCTTCATGATGCTCTTTGTGCTTTAAACAGAACAGACAAGAAAGCTGTGGAAAAAAAGTGCATATAGGGTCTTACCCCAGTATATAAGGGGTGGGAGGAGGGTGAAACTACTTACCAGATATCGTTGTGAAAGTCACAACTGTAGTCGCATGTAGAATCTGATCAAAGGCTGCAGCCACCCGAAACGGCAGATAACAGAGAGCATGAGAGAGGGGTGTTTGATACTGCGCCAAAAGATCACTGGAACAGATGTTTAGATTAATGTATCTTTATTTCATCCAGGTCTACGCATTTCAGGAGCCACTGCCCCCTTCCTCAGGACCGTCAGGAAAGACACAACATCAAATCTGTCCTGGTGGACACAACTATTTATCTGTATGCTGGTGTCCACCAGGACAGATTTGATGTTGTGTCTTTCCTGACGGTCCTGAGGAAGGGGGCAGTGGCTCCTGAAATGCGTAGACCTGGATGAAATAAAGATACATTAATCTAAACATCTGTTCCAGTGATCTTTTGGCGCAGTATCAAACACCCCTCTCTCATGCTCTCTGTTATCTGCTTTAAACAGAACACCGAGACTATCACAGAGCAGGTGCATTTATACAGAGACTTCATTACACACAGGTGGATTACATTTATCATCATCAGTCATTTAGGACAACATTGGATCATTCAGAGATCCTCAATGAACTTCTGGAGTGAGTTTGCTGCCCTGAAAGTAAAGGGGCCCTGTACTTTTGCAAGGCACTGTATTTTACCATAAAACTGACTTAGCAGTATGATTCTCCAGGTCCGTGTGAATATGTACATACCCTAAATGTACAGTTTTTGTTTTAAATAATGAAAAAAATTCTGAAATTTTGAAAAAATAATCTTGCTTGTGTCATGACTTTCCGACAGCTGCAACATTCTCAAATTTTAGGACATGGAGCTGTATGAGTGCTTGTTTTTTTTGCCGCCCCCCCCTCCCTCCACCTGAGCCTATGTTTTTATTGACATCATTTTGGGGTATATACCATGTTTTGATTGCCTGTTAATACATTTTTTTTTCTGTGGTTGTGGAAAATGCAGGCACAACATGTGCACCCGCATGAAAGACAGGGAGACGATTAATGATGTACATAGCATGTCATAAATCGTTAAGCGATTAACTACAAGTTATGGCATACACTGTATCTAGAGTGCAAACAATTGCATCCTTGTAAACATCAAACACATAGTCCTGTCCTCCACGGGTCCGGCGCTGACTCCCTGCTGCAGCATCAGTACCTTTGTATCGGCCGTAGCGGTGACATCACAACTACAGCACACTTAACCACTGCAGCCAATCACTGAGCTCAGCAGCTCATGCCATATACATCAACAAATCACAGCTGCTGAGCTCAGTAATTGGCTGCAGTGGTGATGTGCACTTTAGTAATGAGCCCAGAGCAGAGAGCAGGCAGTGACCCTGAGGAGTATGAGTGTTATCTGTGATATTTTGCCCAATGATGCTTTAGTTTCTTGAAAGTAGAAAACCCCTCTAACACCTTAATGCATAATCACGTTCGTGTACATGATTGTGGGGGTGACCGCGTGTGGGAAAGGCTCAGGAGCTCAGCCCTTTTCACCTGCGGTTGACGCCGTCTATTCTTCATAACTGGCATTTGTGTCTAAGAGCATGGGCCATAGCTGAGCTCCAATCACTGCTGTCAATCATTTAAATGTCTCTGTAAATCTCAGTGGTGCTTAAATGGAACGCTTGCCAATGACAAATGTACTGATTCCCATCAGTCTCCCATGATATGACTGTGGATCAACAATAGCCTACTATGGAAACAAAGGACTTGATGAGGGCCCCCTCGTTGTGCCCTCGCTTGGTACTCTTGGGAAGCTAAGCCAAATGTGTTGTGTCATAGGAGACCGATATTTTCACTATATACTGCAATACTGTACGTTATAAGCAACAAACAGATGATCGCCAAATTTAAAGCACCACTCCAGCGTTTTTTGTTTTTTTTTTATTGCAACACTGGAGTGGTGCTTTAAATCTAAGTCACCTGACACCTGTCTGATGCTCACCTTCCGGCACCATCATCACCATTGCTCTGGTCGGTCTCCAGTGATTTGTGACCTGCCAGCAGCTCCACTTTTTCATGGAGAGCTCCACAGCTCACAACTCAATGCAAGTCTATGAGAGCCTCGTTCTGGCTTGTATTGAGCGCTTGTGACATAACTTATGACTTCTGGCCAGTCAGGAGTTATGGGCACAAGATGGTGCCGTGGGACGGGAGCGGTGCTGAAAAATGATGCAGCCGCTGGAATCTGAGTATTTGATAGGGGGCAGAGGTCTTACATTTAAAACATCACTCCACCGCTGGAAAAAAAACCCTCTAGCATGGTGCTATAATTCGTCTAAGGGGACTAAAAAATAAGGTAAAAAGTTTTAAAAAAATAAAATATGAAAACTTGAATCAGTTAATCAAAATATTAAATGAACTAATTCATACATTAAAAGATGAAAGAAATAAAAAGGACTTCATTTATTTTTGTTACCCTTCTACCCTGTAAAAATGCAATGAAAAGCAATCACAATTGTATGGACCTCCAAATTGGTACCAGTAAAACTATCAGCTTGCCACAAAAAAGACAAGCGATGGAAAAATAAAAATGTTACGGGTCCCAGAAAAGAGACATCAACCACATTTTATTTTAATTTATCTTAAAAACTTTAGAATTGTTTTTTAACCACTTACATACATTTTTTTTAAGTAATTATACTGACCTGCAGATCTTGTTTCAGGGTCATTTTTACCATAGAATGCACATAAAAAAAAAACGTTTTTTGTTTTTACAGTATATTATATGGTAAAATTAATGGTGTTATTCAAAACTACAAGTCGTCTCTCAAAAACACAAGCCCTCATACGGCTATGTCAACAGAAAATAAGTTATGGCTCTTGGAAGAAGGCTTAAATGGGTTAAAATCTCATCTTTTCAGGGATATGATGAGAATAGCTTTGTCCAAGTGTCGACTAGTGAGGTGGGTACAGGAACGGGTGAGTGGCTGCCTGCGCAGGACTCCTGAGCTGCAGAAATGGGTGATCCTTTGGGGATATGCTGCAGCACGTCAGGTTAATGTGGACGTAGCCTTAGGGGTACTTTGCACGCTGCGACATCGCTAGCCGATTGTAGCGATGCCGAGCATGATGGTCCCCGCCCCCGTCGCAGATGCGATATCTTGTGATAGCTGCCGTAGTGAACATTATCACTACGGCAGCTTCACATGCACTCACCTGCCCTGCGACGTCGCTCTGGCCGGCAACCCGCCTCCTTCCTAAGGGGGCGGGTTGTGCGGCGTCACAGCGACGGCAGGCGGCCAATAGAAGCAGAGGGGCGGAGATGAGCGGGACGTAAACATCCTGCCCACCTCCTTCCTTCCTCATTGCAGCCGGGACGCAGGTAGGAGATGTTCCTCGCTCCTACGGCTTCACACACAGCGATGCGTGCTGCCGCAAGAGCGAGGAACAACATCGTACCTGTCGCTGCAGCGAAATTATGGAAATTACCGACACTACACAGATCACCGATTTTCGACGCTTTTGCGATTGTTTATCGGTTCATCTAGGCTTTGCACGTGTGACGTCGTTACCGGCGCCGGATCACTTTCATTTTGACCCCGACGAGATCGCAGTAGCGATGTCGCAACGTGCATAGTACCCCTTAGGGGCACTTTGCACACTACGACATCGCAGGTGTGATGTCGGTGGGTTAAAATTGAAAGTGACGCACATCCGGCGTCGCAGGCGATATCGTAGTGTGTAAAGCATTTTTGATACGATTAACGAGCGCAAAAGTGTCGTTATCGTATCATCGGTGTAGCCTCGGTCATTTCCATGAATTGGGAAGGACTGATGTTACGATGTTGTTCCTCGTTCCTGCGGCAGCACACATCTCTGTGTGTAAAGCCGCAGGAGTGAGGAACATCTCCTACCTGCGTCCTGCGGCTCACGCCAGCTATGCGGAAGGAAGAAGGTGGGCGGGATGTTTACGTCCCGCTTATCTCCGCCCCTCCGCTTCTATTGGCCACCTGCCCTGTGACGTCGCTATGACGCCGCACGACCCGCTCCCTTAATAAGGAGGCGGGTCATCGGCCAGAGCGACGTCGCAGAGCCTGTGAGTGCATGTGAAGCTGGCGTAGCGATAATGTTCGCTACGCCAGCTATCACCATGATATCGCAGCTGCGACGGGGCGGGGAATATCGCGCTCGGCATCGCAGCATCGGCTTGCGATGTCGTAGTGTGCAAAGTGCCCCTTAGTGTAAAAAACGGACCAACAACTGACATCAAAAACGGCAAGAGAAAAACAAGCAACCAACGTGAGCACAGCATTTCTGGTTTCTCATAGACTTTACTGGGATAAGGATACTGCACCAAAAACACATCAAAAACTGCACTGTGCACACAGGGCCTTAGGCTACGTGCCCACAATCAGCTTTTGATGAGATTTTGAAGTTGCAGCATTTCTGCATCTATTATATAAATTAGGTTACTTGCAATTTTTCTATATGTTGTTTTAATTGTGTTTTTGACACTGTTTTTGTCTCTTGTTGGTATGTCATGTTTTAAAGGGAACCTGTGAGGTGCAATATGCACCCAGAACCACGAGCAGTTCTGTGTGTATGATGCTAATCCCTGCCTAACCGTCCCTGTACAGTCATGGCCAAAAGTTTTGAGAATGCTACAAATATTAATTTTTACAAAGTCTACTGCTTAAGTTTTTCTAATGGCAATTTGCATATACTCCAGAATGTCATAAAGAGTGATCAGCTTAACAGCAATTACTTGCAAAGTCAATATTGGCTAAGAAAATGAACTTCAACCCCCAAAACACATTTCAACATCATTGCATTCCTGCCTTAAAAGGAGCAGCTAACATTGTTTTAGTGATTGTTCCATTAACACAGGTGTGGGTGTTGATGAGGACAGGGCTGGAGATCAATCAGTCATGATTAAGTAAGAATGACACCACTGGACACTTTAAAAGGAGGCTGGTGCTTGGTATCATTGTTTCTCTTCAGTTAACCATGGTTATCTCTAAAGAAACACGTGCAGCCATCATTGCTCTGCACAAAAATGGCCTAACAGGGAAGAATATCGCAGCTATAAAGATTGCACCTCAGTCAACAATCTATCGCATCATCAAGAACTTCAAGGAGAGAGCTTCCATTGTTGCCAAAAAGGCTCCAGGGCACCCAAGAAGGACCAGCAAACGCCAGGACTGTATCTTAAAACTGTTTCAGCTGCGGGATCGGACTACCAGCAGTGCCGAGCTAGCTCAGCAATGGCAGCAGGCTGGTGTGAGTGCTTCTGCACGCACTGTGAGGCGGAGACTCTTTGAGCAAGGCCTGGTTTCAAGGAGGGCAGCAAAGAAGCCACTTCTCTCCAGAAAAAACATCAGTGACCGACTGATATTCTGCAAAAGGTACAGGGAGTGGACTGCTGAGGACTGGGGTAAAGTAATTTTCTCAGATGAATCCCCTTTTCGATTGTTTGGGACATCTGGAAAACAGCTTATTAGGAGAAGAAGAGGTGAGCGCTACCACCAGTCTTGTCTCATGCCAACTGTTAAGCATCCTGAAACGATTCATGTGTGGGGTTGCTTCTCAGCCAAGGGAATCGGCTCACTCACAATCTTGCCTAAAAACACAGCCATGAATAAAGAATGGCACCAGAATGTCCTCCAAGAGCAACTTCTCCCAACTGTTCAAGAGCAGTTTGGCGCCCAACAATGCCTTTTCCAGCATGATGGAGCACCTTGCCATAAAGCAAAGGTGATCACTAAATGGCTCATGGAACAAAACATAGAGATTTTGGGTCCATGGCCTGGAAACTCCCCAGATCTTAATCCCATTGAGAACTTGTGGGCAATCATCAAGAGACGGGTGGACAAACAAAAACCAACAAATTCTGGCAAAATGCAAGCATTGCTTATGCAAGAATTGACATCTATCAGTCAGGATTTGGTCCAGAAGTTGATTGAGAGCATGCCAGGGAGAATTGCAGAGGTCCTGAAGAAGAAGGGTCAACACTGCAAATATTGACTTACTGCATTAACTCATTCTAACTGTCAATATAACCTTTTGGTACTCATAATATGATTGCAATTATATTTCTGTATGTGATGTAAACATCAGACAAACACAATTAAAAACCAGAGGGCAACAGATCATGTGAAAATATAATTTTGGTGTCATTCTCAAAACTTTTGGCCATGACTGTATACACTAGCATAGATAAAGAGATCTTTAGAAAAAGTATTTCTAAAGATCCCTTATCATATGCTAATGAGGGCAGGGACTAGTCGCAAGGGCATTAGTTTCCTTGGCTAGTCGGTCCCCTTAGCATGTAAGCACGGCCTTGTGGGCGTGCTAACATGAAAATGAATGCGCAGAGTCAGAGGATGATCTCACTCACCTCTCTGCTGCTACCGCGCCCAACTCGTGGATTTCGGCTCAGTGCGCATGATCCCAGACTTTCGGTCATGCGGACTACACAAGTTTGAAGCCAGGACTCGTACACCCGGGTTTATAGTGCGCATGACCGAAAGTCCGGGGATCATGCGCACTGAGCTGAAATCCAGGAGTCGGGTACAGTAGCAGCAGAAAGGTGATTGTGACCATCCTCTGACGCTGTGCATTAATTAGCATGTTAGTACACCCACAGGGGCATGCTTACATGCTAAGCGGCCGACTAGCCAGGGGAACTAACGCCCAGGGGACTAGATGCTGGCCTCATTAGCATATGATAGGGATCTTTAGAAATACTTTTTGTAAAGATCCCTTTATCTATGCTACTAGATACAGGAACGATTAGGCAGGGATTAGCAAAATGCACCTAGAACTGCTCATGGTTCTGAGTGCATATTGCACCTGAGAGGTTCACGTTAATTAAAGCTGCTTTATTTTTGATGCTTGGCTTTGACAAAACTTTGATAAATTGATGTGCAGATTACATGCGTTTTTACACAATGAAAACACACTAATAACGCATGTGCATTTTTACCTGCGGATTCTGTGCATCTAATGTAAAGGCCGCTTTACATGCTGCGATATCGTGACCGAAATCGCTAGCATGGGTACCCGCCCCCATCGGTTGTGCGACACGGGCAAATCGCTGCCCGTGGCGCACAACATCGCGCGCACCCGTCACACTACTTGCCTGCCCTGCGACTTCGCTGTGACTGGCGAACCGCCTCCTTTCTAAGGGGGCGCTTCGTTCGGCGTCACAGCAGTGTCACTGAACCGCTGCCCAATAGAAGCGGAGGGGTGGAGATGAGCGGGACGAACATCCCGCCCACCCCCTTCCTTCCGCATTGCGGGCAGGATGCAGGTAAGGAGAGGTTCCTCGTTCTTGCGGCGTCACACATAGCGATGTGTGCTGCCGCAGGAAGGAGGAACTACATCGTTACTGCAGCAGCAACGATATTAGAGAATGGACCCCCATGTCACCAATGAGTGATTTTGCACGTTTTTGCGATGATGCAAAATCGCTAATAGGTGTCACACGCAACGGCATCGCTAAAGCGACCGGATGTGCGTCACAAATTCCGTGACCCCAACGAGATCGCTTGAGCGATGTCGCAGCGTGTAAAGCGGCCTTAAGTCTAAGGAGAAGATCCGCACACAAAACTCACCGTACCCACAAGAGAAATTGACATGCTGCGGATTGGATAAACGCACCGCAGACAGTTTACGCTGAGTAATAAAGGAGCACAGCGGGCAGGAGATTTCCCAAAGTCACATCCACTTTGCTGGAACTGTTTTTGAAAATTTGTAACGTCAAAAATGCATTGTGTGCACGCAGCCGACATGAAGCACATCTCCTCTGTCCAGTACAAATCCCAGTTTAAATAAAGCCAAATGTTTGCAGGTCTACAGGAGGCCTAAATACATGGAACACCTCCCCTCTAGAAACCACAGGACCCAGGATTCCATGTACAAAGCTAAAGCTTAGAATGTGTGCAAAGCAGCTGCCCAAAACAAAGTGCATCTAAGTCCAGGGAGAGTCAATCTTCAAGATGTCTCATCAGGCCAAGTGATTACTTATCCCCTCTAATTGACCTTTGCTCTCCTTTCATATTAAGGATTCAGCCAGGCGTCTAGTTGGAGTATTGTGAATTCCTGCCCTGTAGAATCATCTCAGACATGATGTTGTGGCTGTGAGCAATGTGAGCATACTGCTGATCTGTGAGAAGCCTGCAGAGATGGTATGTGATAATGGCACCTGGCAGGCGACTATATACCTGCAGCTATTTCACCTCAGTAAGGCTACTTTCACACTTGCGTTGAACGGCGTCCGTTGCATTGCGTTGTGTGACGGTTGCGTTGCATACAATGGCACAACGGATGCAACGGATCGTACAAAACAACGGAAAGCAGGTTTTTTTTACATTTTTTTAAATTTTTTTTTTCTTCTTTACAGTTTTACACATGCCGGCAGCCGGGCGCTCAGCTGAGCGCTTTCAATAGCCGGCGGCCGGGCGCTCAGCTGAACGTTCGGCCACCGAGACACAAAATAAAGTTTCTGTGATATAAAAAAAAAAAAAAAATGAGCATGCGCAGTGAAAAATAAAGGTTTGCGCCGCTCAAAAAAAGTTACATGCTGCGTTTCTTCCGCCGACGCAGCGTCAAAATAATGACGCTGCGTCGTGCAGTGGATGCAACGCAAGAGTATCCGTTGCTATCCGTAGCTAATAGAAGTCTATGAGGAATATAACGGTTTCCTGCAACGGTTACCGTAATTCCTCAAGGCTGCGGATAGCAACGGAAGCCGTCCAACGCAAGTGTGAAAGTAGCCTAACGTGTACCTCCCTGTACACATAACCTATGTATGCCCATATGGACCCTTCAGGTAAATTACCTTAATTTGACTTAATTTGTCACCAGATTTGTCCCTTATAAGCTGCGGCCACCACCAATAAGCCCTTATATATAGCATTCTAGAATACGGTATATTAGAGCCCAGGCCGCTATGTATAACATAAAAAAACAGCTTTTATTATACTCACCTGCAGGGTGGTCCAGTCCGATGGCCGTCACTGGTCTCAGTCCAGCGCCTCCTCTCTTCTTGCTATCACAATCCTCTTTCCTGCTCCGTGTGGATGACATGTCCCAGGTCATCCACACAGTGTCCTCCACGGCACTCCTGCGTCCTCGCTCTTCTCTCTGCCCTGCTGAGAACAGCGCAAAAGGGAAAGGTCAAAGAACGCACCTGCATGCGCATCACAGAATCTAGCGCCCATAACCTGTAATATATTTCACAGGAAAGGCATCCAGGTCGTCTCTGTACTTTTAAAGTGAATGAACCATTGCAATATCATGTGGCAGAGAGGTACTTTGTCTCACTGCTCTTACAGTAAAGAATCTGCGTATGTGATGATGATTAAACGTTCTTTCCTTTAGACATAGAGCAGGGGTGTCAAACTCATTTTCATTCAGGGCCACATCAGCATTATGGTTGCCCTCAAAGGGTCACTTTGAATTGTAAGGCTTCATATGGATCTCCATGCAACACTGTATGAGCAATGTAAAAACTTGTCAGGGTCTATAAGTGAGCTGTCCCTGGGTTGTAGGGCTATACTAGAGCTGTTCCTGGGTACTAAGACTATACGAGAGCTGTCTCCCTGGGTAGTAGGAGTATACAACAGCCGTCCCTGAGTAGTAGGACTATACGAGAGCTGTCCCTGTGTACTAGGGCTGGGGTAGTAGGGCTATACGACCACTGTCGGTGGGTAGTAGAGTTTTAAGAGATTTGTCCCTGGTTAATAGGGCTATAAGAGATGTCCCTGTGTAATAAGGCTAAGAGCGCTTTTCTTAGGTAGTAGGGTTAAGAGAGTTGTCCCTGGATAGTAGGGCTAAGGATGCTGTCCCTGCTTTGTAGGGCTAGGGGTGCTGTCCCTGCGTTGCAGGGCTACAGGTGCTGTTGTAGGGTTAAAGGCGCTGTTGTAAGGTTAAGGGTGCTGTTCCTGGTTGTAAAGCTAAGGGTGTTGTCCCTGGGTTGTAGAGATAGAGGTGCTGTCCATAGGCAGTATGGCACAGGGTGTTGTCCCTGGGTTTCTGGGCTAAGGGTGCTGTCCCCGGGTTGTTAGGTTAAGGGCACAGTCACTTGGTTGTAGGGCAAAGGATGTTGTCCCTGAGTTGTGGGGCAGAGGATGTTGTCCCTGGGTTGCAGGGCTAAGGGCACTGTCCTTGGTTGTAGAACTAAGAGCACTGTCCCTGGTTGTAGAGCTAAGGGTGCTGTCCCTGGGTTGTAGATTTAAGAACGCTGTCCCCGCATTGTGGGGCCAAGGACGGTGTCCATGAGTTGAAGGGCTAAGGGCACATTCCAGACCTCAGAGTCCAAAGCAGATTGCTCCCTATGCTAAGTATTGGCTGCATCTGCTCTAAATCAAAGAACAAACCTGTTCCCTTTGCTTTAGCTGGACCCCATAATAAAGTACTGGCTGCCTCCACACTGATTTTTAAAGGTTGAAAGATAGAACCTGCCCCCTGTGCTTATGACATCCCTTTAATTAAGTTTTTGCTGACTACGTCCCCTCAATTTCAAAATGGCACTCGCTTCTTGTTTTGGCACTGACTCCTCTACTAAGCACGGTCTGCTCAAATTCCAAGATGGCACCAGCTCCCTTTTGCTGGTGCCACTCCTCTGTTAAGCGCTAGTTGTATGGACATAAAACCCGCCCATAATCTCGTGCCCTCGGTAATAGGTAACGTGGACGATATGGCCAGCGCTGGCGCATAACGGTGGAGGCAGAGGGAAAAGCGCGGGCACGAGATTATGGGCAGGTACTTGGATGACGCTGGTGATGACATTCACAGCGCAGCCCATAATCTCCTGCACAATTACATCACCGGCGCTCGCGATTTGAACAGCGCTCAGTCCCGCGATCGTGCCACTGGGCATGCGCGAGACTTCAGGAGCACTGCGTAACATGAGAGCGGCGGCCTCATCAATGGAAAACAACACGGGGGGACAGCGAACAGCGGCAGGAGGGGGAATAACGGAAGAAATACAGCCCGCCCCCGTGGCCAGCAAAGCTCATTAGCATACCAAAAGGTAAGATTTTATAAAGTGTTTATATAGGTCTGAAAGGGGGGCCAGTAGAATGCAGCCCAGGAGCTGCAGAAGGGGATTCTTTTAGCTTCATAGCGAAAATTCAGGTGACAGGTTCCCTTTAAATCTGAGCATACTGATGCTGGTGGAGACCAGATCAGGCTGGTGTAGAGCGCAGGTAAGCATACAGAAAAGATGGGGAAAGTGGTATGGCACAACCACCCAGTTACATAAGTTGAAAAAAGACCTAGGTCTATCTAGTTCAATCTTCCTCCACCAATTATACATTTTGTCATTAAGTCACTTATGACCGACAGTGTTGTGTGTACTGAGGAAATCATCCAGCCCTTTTTGAAAAGTTGTTATAATATCTGCCATTACTACCTCTTGTGGTAGTGTATTCCACAGTCTGACTGCTCTAACTGTAAAGAACCCTTTCCTATTTAGCTGTCGGAATCGCTTTTCTTCCACTCGCAGTGTATGCCCCCTGGTCCTTAGTATTGTCTTTGAAAAGAATAAGTCATGTGCCAGTCCTTTATATTGACCACACATGAATTTATACATATAAAATGAGATCTCCTCTGAGACGTTTTTTTTCTAAGCTAAACAAATCCAACTTCTCCAACCTGTCATATGGGAGGCCTTCCATTCCTTGTAATAGTCTAGTTACCCACCTTTGAACTGACTCTAACTTCTCAATATCCTTTATAAAATGTGGAGCCCAAAACTGGATCCCATATTCTAGATGTGGCCTTACAAGTGATTTATAGAGGGGTAACAATACGTTGGGATCACGGGATATATTCTCTTTTTATACACCCCAAAACCTTGTTTGCTTTAGCAGCTGCTGCTTGACATTGAGTGCTGCTGCTCAGCTTATTTGTAACCAGAATTTCCAAGTCCTTCTCCTGTTCTGTAGTCCCGAGTTTACTTCCATTTAATGTATACGCAGTTATAGGATTACTCTGTTCTAGGTGCATTACTTTACATTTATTAACATTAAATCTCATTTGCCAAGTATCTGCTGATTCCGACATCTTTCCATATTGTTTTTTAATACTCAAGGTCAGCTGTTAATATCCTACATAGTTTGGTGTCATCAGAAAATACTGACATCTTACTCTCAATCTCATCCACAAGGTCCTTAATAAAGAGATTAAACAGAATCAGAAAAATAAAAAAAATCTTTATTGGAACATCTTTAAAACAAATGGATCCATCGAAAAACCATTAATGCACTTCTTGCAAATACCCTCAATTGTAGTATGTGGCAGGGAATCATGGGAGTCTTATTCTAAACAGTTTAAAATGAGACTTCCATGATTCCATACCGTATACCATTAGTAAGGGCATTTATTGTGCCAGAAATTGGTCATGTTTTTAACATGGTTTATGGACAGATCCATTTGTTTTAAAGATGTTCCAATGAAGATTTTTCCATTTTAGCCGGTAGTTGCGCAGTACCATTTTCCCCTTCTTTTCTATACAGCTCATACACCTTTTTGTCTGGAATAGAAGCATAATATCTTCTAAATTAAAAGTTTAGCTTAGTCTTTTTTCCTTCGTAGGTAGTCATTACTCTGCATAGTTATGGCTTACTTTCATCTGTGTTCCACAAAGAGCCTTACATAAGATGATTAAGACAAGGTATTCCGACTGACTTACACCAGCAAACTTCCTTGTCCCCAGCTCTAGATGACCCCTGTAATCAGCATTCTGTACAAGCATTAGTTTGCTTCTTTGTATCTTGTACCATACAGACAGATGCCTTTAAATTTTCATTGCAGCATTTCCTAAGACTTTTAACAAGGCATAGATATAAAATGTCTTGTTCCACCTAATCGATCAACAACTACCTCCTTGTAACCCCCTTGTCCTTGGAACTACAAGGACCATATAGCACATGTCAAGTGATACATAACAATAAGCCAACCTGTCCCCCATAACATTATCATTCTGACTACTGAACAATGGCTGACTGGTCGTTCGGCCAACAGCTATCTTCACTATCTCTCTCATACACAGGGGCATGCTCCTGGCCAAGCGCCTCTGTCAACAGACATCTCTGGTGGCAGCTTATCTCCAGGATACAATATGATTGACAGTCTCAAATTAGATTGTAATGTTGCCCAGTGCCCCCATTAACATTAAAATGTCGACCGAACTCGTTTATATTGGCAGGTTGGCCGATATTAGGCTAATGTATAATGTTCCTTAGGTGGCTTTACTGAATCATCTGACAAGGAACAATGGGGAACAGATTGTCTTTCATCAAAGACTCCAGATTGTTAGCAAATCATGCCTAAAGGCCACTTCACACATAACGAGATCGCGAACGAGATCGTTGCTACGTCACAGTTTCTGTGACGCAACAACGACTTTACTAGCGATCTCATCATGTTTGACACGTACCAACGATCCGCTCCCTGCTGTGAAATCGTTGGTCGATGCTGAACAGCCTGGGCCATTTTTGGCTCGTTGGAGTCCTGCTGGGCAGGATGGATCTGTATGTTTGACACCTACCTACGATTTCGTTAACAACCTAGATTAGAACTTTAGTGTGGCACGTAGGCGTGTAGTTGCGTCCCTGTTTCCGCGCCCCCTCTGCACCGATTGGTTGGTGCTGATAAACACTCGGGAATGAAGGAGGGATGAATCCGGGTGCAGATGCAGCTTCGATCGGAAAAGCAAGCAAGCAACTGGGTACAAAGTACGAATGAATCAGGGTGGAGTCGCAGGTTCTATTCTCAAAGCAAAGCTCAAAAGAAGTGACAAAGGATGACGCGATACAAAAGTTACCTTTTAGGCCCGCCCACCCACCCAATCAGAATGCAGTATTGGCCACCAATTGGAGTGGAGGGGTGTGGAAAAGGCAACGCAAATGCATGCCTACGTGGCTCACTGCGTTTCACTACGCCCCTAATCGAGATCGGAATCGTTACCACAGCTGTTGTGTGACAGGGTCCCGACGATTTACAAGATCGTTATACGGGTCGCATGCTCGTTCCTAAAGTCGGTGTGTGTGACACCTCCCATACGATTTCACCAACGACTCAGCAACGATCCGGGAACTGTGACGTAGTAGCGATCTCGTTCACGATCTCGTTATGTGTGACTGGACCTTAACTTGACTAGAATAGAGAGTTTTCAATTAATCTGACATCACACTCTATATACAGTGGAACCTTGTTTTACGAGCATAATCAGTTCTGGGAGTGTGCTTGTAAACCAAGTTACTCGTCTAGGAAAGCAAAATTTCCCATAGGAAATAATGCAAGCTCAGACAATTTGTTCCACAACTTGTTCAACGTCCCATCCTGGTCCCCTATTGTGCCATTCCACACACGCACAAACACACACAAACACGTACACACACATATTATGCTCACCGTACCTTCCGTTCCATCGCCGGCCTCCCGGTTCTTGTAGTTCTCCGGTACAGGATGTGTATCGGGTAACCATCGCGACCGATGCCCTAGAGCGCAGACGTCAAAGGCAGGAGCCGCTTGCCTCTGATTGGCCAGCGCGCTGCCTTTGAGTAGCGGCTGACAGCGGAAGTTCCTCCATCGTCGCAATGGTTACCCAATACACATCCTTAAACTCAAAATGTCCATGTACATAGAATTACAGTGAGGTGGGTCATATATAAATCGCCACACCACTGCAGAGCTACTCCAATAGCATGATCAGAACAGAGAACAAAGAGTAGAAATGCTTCAAATTCATAATTTATTTGTACAAAAATTCATACACATAGAAAATACAAGGTCAAAAGGCCAGGATAAATAAGGCACAAGGGGTGACAAGAGATGAAATAGGCAAAAAAACCGGAAATCTGCACTTCCATGAAGCTCTGACACAATCAAGTACCCAGTAGGCCACATGGGAGTAAGACAATACAATAGCGTATCTGAAATCAGCATATAAAATTTATCAGAACCATGTGGATCATACCAGGAAGAATAGAGTAAACAGGCAGTGCTGTCAAGACACATGCATCATGTTCCTGTATAATATAAGTAAAACCTGAACCAAATGTTCAATAGATTAAGCAATTTAAAGGATAGGAAACCAATGCATGCGTACTTAACAAAACACCAACCTGCAGCTCTATGCAGATGAAGTACTGCACATGGATATGCAGATAAGTCCGGAGGTGACGAGAGGGGTGAACCCCCAAGATAAAACTCCAACGTACGTTTCACGTGGATGTTATGTTCGCTTCATCAGGGATCCCTGATGAAGCGAACATAACATCCACGTGAAACGTACGTTGGAGTTTTATCTTGGGGGTTCACCCCTCTCGTCACCTCCGGACTTATCTGCATATCCATGTGCAGTACTTCATCTGCATAGAGCTGCAGGTTGGTGTTTTGTTAAGTACGCATGCATTGGTTTCCTATCCTTTAAATTGCTTAATCTATTGAACATTTGGTTCAGGTTTTACTTATATTATACAGGAACATGATGCATGTGTCTTGACAGCACTGCCTGTTTACTCTATTCTTCCTGGTATGATCCACATGGTTCTGATAAATTTTATATGCTGATTTCAAATACGCTATTGTATTGTCTTACTCCCATGTGGCCTACTGGGTACTTGATTGTGTCAGAGCTTCATGGAAGTGCAGATTTCCGTTTTTTTTGCCTATTTCATCTCTTGTCACCCCTTGTGCCTTATTTATCCTGGCCTTTTGACCTTGTATTTTCTATGTGTATGAATTTTTGTACAAATAAATTATGAATTTGAAGCATTTCTACTCTTTGTTCTCTGTTCTGACCAATACACATCCTGTATCGGCAAACTACAAGAACCATGAGGCCGGCGATGGAACGGAAGGTAAGGTGAGCATTGTGTGTGTGTGTGTGTGTGTGTGTGCGTGCGTGCGTGCGTGTGTGTGCGTGTGTGTGCGTGTTTGTGCGTGTGTGTGCGCGTGTTTGCGTGTTTGTGTGTGTTTGTGCGGAGTGCAAGAGTGGGTCAGAACGTGGTCAAAGTACGGAACCAGAAGTGTGTGCGGTGAGTATTTGCTCATACGGCAAAGCTTGCTCGTAAACTGAGTTACAAATTTACAGCAAGCTTTTCTTGCATTGCGAAATGCTCACAAATCGGGTTACTCGTAAACCGAAGTTCCACTGTACCTGTTTTGTCACTTTTTTTTTTCTCTGATCAATGCTACAGTCATTTTCAGTTGTGACAAGAATCCCATCTCACACTTCATCTTTGTAGCATATAAACCTTTTTTTAGGCAGGCAGATCTTGGTGCTTTAGGACCTTTTCCCTGAACACTTAACTGTCTGCCGTTTGGCTAACATTATTTCTCCCAAAACAGTGAGACGTGAATAAGGTGTTGACAGATCCCTCTGCCTGATACCTTTTTACCCAGACATCTACGGTTAGAAAGTATATCTGATGGCTCTTCTACACATTCGAAAATTGACTGAGTGAGTCTGCTGCAATCTATAGGGTCTGCAGACTTCTGTCTGATGTGTATAGACTTCTTCATACATCTTTCCTTTTTATTTATAGCTCTTGAACTGCTCATACTCATAAGGCCGCTTTACATGCTGCGATATCGTGACCGATATCGCTAGCGTGGATATCTGCTCCCATCGGTTGTGCGACATGGGCAAATCGCTGCCCGTGGCGCACAACATCGCCCAGACCCGTCACACTACTTACCCGCCCTGCGACGTCGCTGTGACCGGCGAACCGCCTCCGTTCTAAGAGGGCGGTTCGTTCAGCGTCACAGCGACGTCACAGCTACCTTACTGAACCACCCCCCAATAGAAGCGGAGGGGCGGAGATGAGCGGGACGAACATCCCGCCCACCTCCTTCCTACCGCATTGCGGGCGGGAGGCAGGTAAGGAGAGGTTCCTCATTCCTGCGATGTCGCACGTACCGATGTGTTCTGCCGCAGGAACGAGGAGCAACATCGTTACTGCTGCAGCAACGATATTTGAGAATGGACCCCCATGTCACCGATGAGCGATTTTGCACGTTTTTTTTCAAAGCGACCGGATGTGCTCACAAATTCTGTGACCCCAACGAGATCGCTTGAGCAATGTTGCAGCGTGTAAGGCCTATAGACTCCAATTTTGATCATTTCCACTGACCATCATTGTGAAATGTAACACACATGATCATTTGAAGTGACTGACACTAGACTGTTGCCTGACAAAATTGTGATCTTTCCGGCTGGATTTTTTGAACCATTGAATACTCAAACCACACATATTTGGCATAATCAGGTGAATGCGGCATGAGCAAGACAATGGTTTTAATCCTAACCCTTATTTACCAGTTTAGTTGGTCCTGTTGATAATTTGATTGTTCTTGAGAACAATTTACTGTACTATACAAAGGATCACCCATATTCATGACAATGCTCATTTTTAGGTATATAAATACATTTATCTTGATTTTTGTCCTAAGGAAAACATCTCAATGATAATGCAATAGCAATATGACTGCTAAATTTCTACAAAAATAATTTTTGAGGCATTCTGATAATAAGGCTGATATCTTCACACAGATGCACTCAAGTGCTTTTATATGACTGTAGTGCATGTAACGCTTCTACAGCCAAACACTTGTTTCTAGTTGAGCAGCGTGAGAAATTGTGTAATTTGTGTCACAGAGTTTTGCACAAACTTTGCCAACTGTCATGGTTGCATTGGGCACTGTTCAGATTGCAGATTCTGACACTATGCCCAGTGGTTTCTCTGGTGTCTGGCATCAAGACAGGGAGACTCGGGCATCAGCCTGCTGTGAACTGATTCATAGGCAGGCTAACAAGAGTTAATCTCTGCTGGTCTGCTTGCTTCTTTAGTCACATGTTGTCGAGAGGCCTATCACATCTGATCCCCTCCTATTTATGCTGGTTAAAACCTTCCACCTGTGCCAGCTATAGTTTATTCTATGTTGGTGTGTGAGGTGTGGTGTCCCAGACTTACTGAATAAGTTGTGCTCTTTGCTTGGAGCGATTGTGAAGTTTACCCCTGTTGTTTTGTAACTTCCATATTGCTCTTTTTTTTTTCGTCCTGAACCTCTTATTGTCTTTACCTTTGTGTGTGTGCTGTATGACAGAGTTTTGTCTTTCACTTGTCTGTCTTTATCTGGGTGTTTCATCATACTCCTGTCCCATCCCTCCCTGGTGGTAGGAGGAGGCGGAATCAGTTCTGGACTGGTCAGAAGCAAGGCCAGGAAGAAAACGCAAGCCTCTCCACCATCAGGAGTATCCCTGAGATTAGGGATAGCATAGGGACCCCTTGCTTGAGGAACAGCTTAGGAGCCCTGCTTCACCGCCATCCTATAGTCATTGTGTCAATTTGCTGATTGTTATGATCTGTTAATGTGGTTAACAGACATGACAGACATATACAAACATTTGTCATCTTTGACCACTTTTCATTATTGAGCAACATAATCATTGTAGGACAACGTATACTATAGTTTTGTGGCTGCTTATAGCTAAGCATTATAACCATTAGAGAACTGACACCGAAGCCCTTCTTTAAAGCGCACCAATCACCAGGATTTTCCTATATAACCTAAAGCCAGTGCTATACTGGCACTATCAGGCTGATTCTATACATACCTTTAGTGGTCAGATTGGATGTAGTTTTTGAAATTCAGGCAAGTAAAGTTACAGGAATGAACAGCTTGTTGATTGGCAGCAGCTGCCGAATAGCTCATATGTGGGTGGGGTTTTGCTGTCTTTTCCTACCCCTGTCTGCCTCCCTGGCCTTTGTAGATGCTAGACAGTATGGGCTCTTTCCAGGTATGAATAATTTCTGTCACATGATAGAGGCATGTTAGAAATGCAGCTCATACAGTCTACACCTATAGAGGCCAGGCAGCAGATAGGGGTGGGAATATGTGGGTCAGGTTTTGCTATCCATTCCCACCCCTGTCTGCCCCCTGGCCTCTGTTTATGTTAGACTGTATGGGCTGCATATCTAAGGCTAAGTTCACATTTCCGCTAAAATCTATCAGTCACAATCCGCTGCTCTTGTAAACAACGGAATCCGTTTAGCGGATTCCGCTGCTCCCATAGACTTGTATGAGCAGCGGATTGTGACTGATGATGCTGCGTTGCACCCTCCGCCCGACTGATCAGTCGTGGAACGACTGACCGCCGGGCGGGGGGAACGCAGCATGTAACGTTTTTTGAGCAGCGAGATCCGTCGGATTTCGCTGCGCATGCTCTCTGGCTCCCTGCACACATCACCAGCTTTGGTTGGTTACCCGATATTTACCCTGGTTACGGTGCAAGGAGCCAGCGCTAAGCGGTGTAGGCCCGTAACCAAGGTAAATATCGGGTAACCAAGGCAAACATCGGGTGCTTTGCTGTTACCCGATATTTAGGCTGGTTACGTGTGCAGGGAGGCCGACACTTCCCCGCTCGGCCCCGCCCCCTCCCGCACTCCGCACATGTATGTACACACACACACACACACACACCTGTCCCCAGCCATGCAGACAAGCACTGCCACTGACACCCTCGTCTGGCCCCGCCCCCCGCTCGGCTCCGCCCCCTCCCGCACTTTGCATGTGCACACACACATACATACATACATACATACATACATACATACATACATGCACATACACACATACACTCACCTGTCCCCAGCCATGCAGACCGCAGCACTTCCACTGACATCCTCAGCGCCTGGCCCCGCCCCCCGCTCGGCTCGGCTGACGTCCTCAGTGCCACGGCCCCGCTCGGCGCCCCCCCCGAACTCCGCCCCCCGCACACAACGGAATCCGACAAAGAATTCTGTTCTTTGTCATCCGTTGTACAGCGTTGAACAGCGCATCAGTCACATGCGTCAAGCGACGCATGTGACTGATACAAATCAACGGAAATGTGAACTTAGCCTAACACGCCCCTATTACGTGACAGAAATAACTCATACCTGGAAGGAGCCCATACAGTCTAGCATCTATGAAGGCCAGGCAGCAGACAGGGGCGGGAATAGATAGCAAAACCCCACCCACATATGAGCTATTCGGCAGCTGCTGCCAATCAAAAAGCTGTACATTTCTGTAACTTTACTTCCCTGTATTTCAAAAACAACAAAACTAAAGTTATGTATAGAATCAGCAGGATAGTGCCAGTATAGCACTGGCTTTAGGTTATATAGGAAAATCCTAGTGATTGGTGCGCTTCAAACAAATGCTAAGATGATTTTAATATCAACCATTTTTGAAAAGTAGACAACATGGGAACTCTATTCACATACCGTACTTTTGATGATCCTGAGAAAGTCCTTTGATAAGTAATACATCTGGAAAAGTAGCCAGGACGCTCATGTTAGTCCATATGGCATACACTGGATAATGAATGAACAATCTGGAAATATTCTTTTAATGAAAGCTTTTTTTTTTTTTTTTTTTGAATGAGTGATTTTTCATCCAACTTTCAAAAGCCAAGCTCACTTTATTCTACATGATGACTGTCTGTGAGAGGTAAAACAGGGGGCAGTTTCTGCTCTTATTTATTACCGCTGCTCCCGTGTATTCACTTTTTTTTCTTTAAAATACGCCATATGGTTCCAGAGATCCGAGCCTTTTTACTTAGTGCTAATAGGGGCGCGAGTCACAGGATTTTTTTGGGGAGGGCGATTCTTTAAGCCCCCGTCACATTTAGCGACTTACCAGCGATCCCGAAAACGATGCGACGATCGCTGGTAAGTCGCTGGGAGGTCGCAGGTGAGATGTCACACAGTCAGATCTTACCAACGACTCAGTAACGATACAGGTTGCAGTAGCGATCTGTATAACGATCTCTGCTGTCATTGGGACCCGGTCACACAGTGTCAAACACAGCGATGGGTCCTGCCCAGCAAGACATCGCCTTTGAAGAAAATGCTCCAGGACATTCAGCAACGACCGGCGACCTCACACATAACGAGATCACTAGCGAGATCGCTGTTGCGTCACAAAAACCGTGATGTCGCTTAGCGAGACGTGGTTTTTAGACTGTTCTGCATGCTGTAATTATGGTATATACCATAAAACGTAGCAATAAATAAAACGGTCAATATCTCTGGACCTGTAGACTGGATGTAAAATAATACAAAAATATTAACGTAATGTGTATGGGATCCTCATATGAATATATACTTTTAAATGCAGTGCTTTTCGTCAATATAAGTCTCTAAGGGGTGCTTCACACATAGCGAGATCGCTACCGAAATCGCTACTACGGCACGGTTTTTGTGACGCAGTAGTGACCTCATTAGCGATCTCGCTGTGTGTGACACTGAGCAGCGATCTGGCCCCTGCTGTGAGATCGCTGCTCGTTACACACAGCCCTGGTTCGTTTTCTTCAAAGGCGCTCTCCCACTGTGACACACAGATCGCTGTGTGTGACAGCGAGAGAGCGACGAAATGAAGCGAGCAGGGAGCAGGAGCCGGCATCTGGCAGCTGCGGTAAGCTGTAACCAGGGTAAACATCGGGTAACCAAGGTGGTTACCCGATATTTACCTTAGTTACCAGCCTCCGCAGCTCTCACGCTGCCTGTGCTGCCGGCTCCGGCTCTCTGCACATGTAGCTGCAGTACACATCGGGTTAATTAACCCGATGTGTACTGTAGCTAGGAGAGCAAGGAGCCAGCGCTAAGCAGTGTGCGCGGCTCCCTGCTCTCTGCACATGTAGCTGCATTACACATCGGGTTAATTAACCCGATGTGTACTGTAGCTAGGAGAGCAAGGAGCCAGCGCTAAGCAGTGTGCGCGGCTCCCTGCTCTCGCGGTTATGATCGCTGCTGCGTCGCTGTGTTTGACAGCTAAGCAGCGATCATAACAGCGACTTACAAGGTCGCTGTTACGTCACAGAAAATGGTGACGTAACAGCGACCTCGTTGTCGCTGTCGCTTAGTGTGAACCAGCCCTTACCCTTAAAAGACATGCGCTTGTATGTAACGATAATCTCATGATTTTGTTTGGTAATTTTGATCACTTTTGAGTTGTCTTTCCACCATGGAGCAATTACTTCGGTCTCCACAGCTAAAGACCCGCAGCTCCCTTTTTACAGAGATGTAATGCCTATAAAAAATAATTTTTAGGCAATCGTAAAATATTCATTCATTGACAAATAAGCAATATCTCAATGATTGATATTTTACTAGATATTACAAACATTTTTATCAAAATTGTTGAGAGTAAAAGGCCTTTTATTGCCAGGAAATCAGGTCTATAAATGTTAGACATGCTATGAATAGATATTTCATTCTCAAAATTCTCAATTCATAAGTAAAACTAGTCTTCAGTGAGTACAGATTTTCCTATTAGGCTGCTTTCACACCTCCGGTTTTAGCAGAGCCGGCCAATCCGGCTCTAAAACCTATGCAACGGATGTGGCGACAAAACCGCATCCTTTGCATACGTTTTTGACATGCGGCCCGTCCAGTTTTTGCCGCTTGCGGCATGCTACTGAGCATGCGCAGTGGGAAAAACCGCATGCGGTGACCGAATGTGGTGTTTGCCGCAGGACGCTGCATGCGGCGTCCATAGGCATGCATTGCAACGGCCAGATGCGGCGCGATGCGGGTTTTTTTTGCTGGACAAAAAAACGTGCCAGGCAGCGTTTCATCCGGCCACCGCATCGGCTAAATCTGCCGCATGCGGCAAAAACCGGACCGAACGCAAACCCATGTGGCACAATCCGGCACTAATGAAAGTCTATGCAAAAAAAAGGCAACCGGGTGCAAAAAAAAAAACGGTTGCGGTTTTTCTGCAAAGCGTCGGATTGTGCCGCACAGGAAAAAACGGAGGTGTGAAAGCAGCCTTACTGAGATAAGAGATCAAAATTGGTGCTCATAATGTTCTATGGAACTAGTCTGTTTTTGCCTCTATCGCCTCTCCCTTCCCTCTTCATAAAATGTTATGAGAACCAATTTCCTGTTCTATCTCATCACTAAATACAGATTTTACTTATGAACTAAAAATGAAAGATCATCCCAAGAGGGTGTAATATTGATTTATGGAACAAAAATTAAAACTATAGATACTCCTTAAAGAGGTTGTCCATTACTAGGACAACCCCTCCTGATTCCACTTGTTTCCCCCAGTTAAAAGACCCTGTACTGACCTCTTGTTCTGATGCCGTTCCAGCACGGTCGGTAATCACGGTTCTGGGCTCACGTGACATTGTGACTTCACATGAGCCCCATGTCCAATCATCTGCACCATTTCTCTCCCCACCTTCCGATCAAATGAGTTAATCAACAGGAAGTGACTCTGCGGCTGCCACTCACTTCCTGTTGATTGCTCCTGTGTCTGAAGGCGTGGTGAGAGAAGGCGGTGGTGATTGGACGCGGGGATTGCGTGATGTTACGTGTGCCCCGAACCGCAATTACCAACTGCGCTGGTCGACAGCACCAGAACGGGAGGTGAGTACAGGGTCTTTTATTGTTATTGAGGGACACAAGTGGAATTAGAAGGGGTTATCCTAGTAATAGACAACCCCTTAAAGAATAAAAAAAATAAACAAAAAATATTAAAGCTTCTAACTGATATTTGTCTTCTATTTTTGGCAACCCAAAGAAAACCTGTCAAGACAATTTAGTAATGTAAGGTAAACACATGGCCATAATGGCATAATATTGATTAAATTGATACCTTTAGTGAATAAAACGGCTTTGTGGTTGTAGTGTAATCAGCATTTTCTAGTTTCATTTGAAGTTTTCTTTTGAGGAGATTTCGGGGCACAGGGGTGTAGGGTTTTTTCCTCCTGCCCCAGCGTTGCCTGTGTCCGGTCTTTGAATAACAGGTCACTGATTTTTTTTTTTTAGTAAACCGCCTACTGTTTGAGGTCTTGTTCCACCACCGTCACTGGTGTGATTGGCATATGCTCAGTTTGATTTCATGGCTGGTCTTCAATAAAATGGAGCCGGAGTCTGCGCATGCACAGAATGAGATCTCAGCTTAATAAATACATCTCATTAAAAATAATATTTATTCATTTATATAGCGCTATTAATTCCACAGTCCTTTACATACATTGGCAACACTGTCCCCATTGCGGCTCACAATCTAAATTCCCTATCTGTATGGTTTTTGGAGTGTGGGAGGAAACCAGAGAACCCAAAGGAAAACCATGTAAACATGGGGAGAATATACAAACTCCTTACAGATGTTGTCCATGGTGAGATTTGAACCTAGGATACCAGTTCTGCAAGACTGCAGGGCTAACCACTGAGCCACCGTTCCGCCTGGCCATTAGGCTAGGGCCACCTGAGTGTATAGTATGCAATGTGAGAGCATCGGATAAGATATGCTACTGACCTTCGGCTCTGCTGCAAGCATGAGCCTAGTGTCATTACACTGTGATCTGATCTATTGGATCACAGCTGCAGAGGAGAGGGAGAGAGCAATTTCTTCATTGCCTCCATTGTCAGCCTGTGCATGTGATCGCACTGCACTTGGATGTCATCCGTATGCAGTCCGATGTTTCGCCCGCACCCATAAATTTCTATGGGTGCGAGTGATACGTCTCTGACTGAGACTCACAGCATGCTGTGATTGTTTCGTCAGTCCGATTAGGGCTGAGAAAAAAAATGCCCCATAGAGTTATATTGGTCCAAGTGGAATGCGATTTTTTTTATCACATTCCACTCTTCTGATTTTACGCGTCGTGTCCTCGGTCTTAGAAGAAAACTGCAAATGATAAAGTAAATTTTTTCACCAAAGCTATGAATATAATCAGTATAACAATGTAATCATGGCCATGTCTTTATTTTACTTTATTAAATTGTATTGACAGGTTCTCTAAGTAAATTCTGCCCCAAGTCCTGATACCTACGGAGGTATAAACATTTTACTCAATGGACAGAGATCGCAGACTCAGGGGTTGGTTTTCACTAGCCAGGCAATGCTAATGATGACTGGCAAGGACTGTCCACTGCTTGCATAAAATTGTCATTAAAAACCCCAAAAACATATAATTGGCTTGCAAGGCTTGTTTGCGAAACAATTAGCGATAGATCTTTTCCCCTTTACGGCATTTTATGTACAGCTATGTCATACCTCCCAACTTTTCAAGAAAGGAAAGAGGGACAAAGTATGCGGCGCGCACAGCGCGCCGCGGCAAATTTTGACCACGCCCCTAGCCACACCCCTAGCCACACCCATTTGGCAGTAAGGGTCATTCAGCAGATGCCCCGGACTGTTCATTCATATTTACAGCAGTCAGAATGTTTTTATATTTCTGTGTCACTATATGACATGTTGCTTATTTGTGCCTATCAATCTGTGTTCACACGTTGCATAAATTCTGTTTCTTTTTGTTACTGTCTGCACCAAACTACACAATAACAATCTTCTCTGTTTTTTCCATTTTTGCTGCATTTTTTCTGCCTTTTCTCCATTATTTAATGCGTTTTTGGTTCAGATGTGAATCTGCATTTTTAAGTGTTTTTATTGTACAGAGAAGCTTTTTCCTCCATTTTTTAAGCTCCACATAGAAACCTCCAGAGAAACCCCCCCCCCCCCCGAAAACCGCAGAGTTCAGCGGCGTCTTTTCATGGAACCACATACACTTTACTTGGACAATTAAACACAGCAGAATAAATGTGCAAAAAAACAGCAGAAAAATATGCAGGATTTACACTACATGTGAATATGGACTAATTGTCCAAGCAAAGTGGATGAGACGTCCTGAAATCTCCGCCCCTGGTGCGTGGAAAGACGCCGCTGAACTGTGCGGATTTGGTGTTTCTTTCTTTATAAGCTTCAGGATTCACATCAGCAACAAATATGTATCAAATAAGGGGGACAATGTATAAAAAATACCGCAAACACGCAATAATCAGAGAACATTGTTATTGCACTCGTGGCGCGGACACCTGCAGAAAAAAATGCAGCATTTACGGTATGTGTGAACACGGCCTCAGTGATCCATTTTTATTACATTTTTTATGGGTTTTAATAAAGAAAAATAATAAATTGCGCCTTTTTTTCCCGCCATTTACCGATCCCCATAAATAATCCTGATCGCTGTGTTGTTCAGGTCATTACGATTACAGGGACACCAAGTATGTCCCTTTTATTTGCTGATTTGTGATGTTTATTATTTTATAAAAAAGTGCAATAAAATTACATTATTCTATTTTTTTTTATTATTTTTAGTAACTTTATTAGAAGAAAAAAAATCCTCTTTTCCTCTCCCTCTAGAATACAGGACATAGAGATGGCTGCATTGTAGGTTCATTTATGTGAAATCCTCCCTCTGACATCATCAATCCTAGTGGCTCAACAGCTAGAGCAGCTAGGAAAGCCAGGAGGTTGCTGGACACAAGTTTTGAACGTTGCTGGTTTGAATCCAAGGTGGTGAAGATAAAAAAAAAATAAAAAAATTGTGTTTGTATTTTTTTCCTCATTTCTTTATAGTAGTTTTATGGGAACAAATGAATCTGACTCTTTCACCAACATTGAGATACAGTATTTATCTATCTATCTATCTATCTATCTATCTCTATCCCTCTATCTATCTATCTATCTATGATTCTATCTCTATCTATTATCTGTCGTGTATCTATATATCCCTCTATCATCCATCCCTCTATCATCCATCCATCCCACTATCATCCATCCCTCCCTCTATCATCCATCCCTCCCTCTATCTCTCCATTCATCTCTCCATTCATCCCTCCATTCATCCCTCTAACCCTCCCTCTATCCCTCCATTCATCCCTCCATTCATCCACCCATCCCTCCCTCTATCCCTCCATTCATCCCTCTATCATCCATCCATCCATCCCTCTATCCCTCCATTCATCCCTCCTTCTATCCCTCCATTCATCCCTCTATTCATCCCTCTATCATTCATCCATCCCTCCCTCTATCCCTCCTTTCATCCCTCTATCCCTCCATTCATCCCTCTATCATCCATCCATCCCTCCCTCTATCCCTCTTTTCATCCCTCTATCCCTCCATTCATCCCTCCATTCATCCCTCTATCATCCATCCATCCCTCCCTCTATCCCTCCTTTCATCCCTCTATCCCTCCATTCATCCATCCCTCCCTCTATCCCTCCTTTCATCCCTCTATCCCTCCATTCATCCCTCTAGCATCCATCCATCCATCCCTCTATCCCTCCATTCATCCCTCTATCATCCATGCATCCATCCCTCCCTCTATCCCTCCATTCATCCCTCCATTCATCCCTCTATCATCCATCCATCCCTCCCTCTATCCCTCCTTTCATCCCTCTATCCCTCCATTAATCCCTCCTTCTATCCCTCCATTCATCCCTCTATCATCCATCCATCCCTCCCTCTATCCCTCCATTCATCCCTCTATCATCCATCCATCCCTCTCTCTATCCCTACTTTCATCCCTCTATCCCTCCATTCATCCCTCTATCATCCATCCATCCCTCCCTCTATCCCTCCATTCATCCCTCCATTCATCCCGCTATCATCCATCCATCCCTGCCTCTATCCCTCCATTCATCCCTCCCTCTATCCCTCCATTCATCCCTCTATCATCCATCCATCCCTCTATCCCTCCATTCATCCCTCTATCATCCATCCATCCATCCATCCCTCTATCCCTCCATTCATCCCTCTATCATCCATGCATCCATCCCTCCCTCTATCCCTCCATTCATTCCTCCATTCATCCCTCTATCATCCATCCATCCCTCTATCCCTCCATTCATCCCTCCTTCTATCCCTCCATTCATCCCTCTATCATCCATCCCTCCCTCTATCCCTCCATTCATCCCTCTATCATCCATCCATCCCTCTATCCCTCCATTCATCCCTCCTTCTATCACTCCATTCATCCCTGTATTCATCCCTCTATCATTCATCCATCCCTCCCTCTATCCCTCCTTTCATCCCTCTATCCCTCCATTCATCCCTCTATCATCCATCCATCCCTCCCTCTATCCCTCTTTTCATCCCTCTATCCCTCCATTCATCCCTCCATTCATCCCTCTATTCATCCCTCTATCATTCATCCATCCCTCCCTCTATCCCTCCTTTCATCCCTCTATCCCTCCATTCATCCATCCCTCCCTCTATCCCTCCTTTCATCCCTCTATCCCTCCTTTCATCCCTCCATCTTTGCAGCTGAATAACCTGCTTCTGGTGTCTCCCCTGCAGTATAGAGGTCAAGATAACAAAATCTTCCTATTGCTTTCAATAGAGGAAGTAGCTCAGTGGTTAGAGCTGCTGCCTTTGAAACAATGAACTCACAGCTCCACGAGTTCGCGTCCCGGCCGCCCCGAAAATCCAGAGCCGATGATAATTTAATTTAATTTATTCACTCCACTGAGGGGAGGAGCCGGGACATCAGCTGTGAGCCGCGGGAGTGCGGGACAGCCCTGATAAATCGTGCAAGTCCCGCAGAATCCGGGACGGTTGGGAGGTATGCTATGTGCGTGTATGGCGTTCTTGAGTAACATGGATGAGCCTCTGGCCTGTGTGTTACATTGGGTTGTTAGTCACAGGAGTGCTCACTGGAGCTCTGGATCTTATTGTAAGGAAGGAATTCAGAGTCTTGATTGAGAACTCAAACATTTTTCCTTTGCTAGCGCTTTTCAATAAATCTGCCCATCAGGCCCATGCATTTATACAATTACTGAAGGCAGCCACCTTTGTTAACAGCCTGTCACATAGACGTTAACTCACAATGTCAGTTTACATAGCTCTTCAACAAAGAAACCTCTGTGCCCTAAAAGAACATGTGTATCTCAGAATTTGAGAGTTGGAAATATACAGTATGTGGCCTTGCTGAAAAAATACTGAAAAAATCCCATCCAACTTATGTTGGAAAATACAACCATTAGAAAATTCTCCCCAAAAAATGTTAAACGCTTCACACATTCTTCCCCCAAGAAAGTAACGCAGTAATTGTTAGGAACTGAGTTTACAGTTAAAAAAAACTAGAAAAATATTAAAAGAGCTTAAAGGCCTGATCCCTTTCAGATAATATTCGGCCCTGGTTGCAGTTTGTTGATTAGGCTGCTTTCACACATCCGGTTTTTGCAGTGCGGCTCAATCCGGCTAAAAACCTATGCAACGGATGCGGTGAAAAAACCGGATCCGTTGCATACATTTTTCTATGCGGTCCGTCAGTTTTTTGACGGATGCGGCTTGATACTAATCATGTGCAGTTCAAAAAACCACATCCGGCGTCCATATGCTTGCATGGTAAATCGCGCCGGATCCGGCGCCATGTGGTTTTTTCGCCACACAAAAAAACGTGCCAGGCAACGTTCAATCCGGCCGCCGCATGGACTAAATATGCCGCATCCGGCAAAAAACGGACGCAACGCAAGGCCATGCGGCACAATACGGCGCTAATGCAAGTCTATGCTGAAAAAACGCAATCAGCGGCAAAAAAAAACTGTTGCGCTTTTTCTGCAAAGCGCCGTATTGTGCCGCTCAGCAAAAACCGGATGTGTGAAAGCAGCCTAAATTATACAGCGCTGTACTCACCTTCCCTGGGGCCACCGGTGAGGATCCGCTGCAGCTTCCGGTGTCTGGCATTGGTTGTCTGGCATTGGTTGTGGTGTCTGGCATTGGTTGTGGTGCTGATGTCATGTCGACAACACCACAGCCAATGCCAGACTCCCACCGGTGGACCTAGGGAAGGTGGTTTTCATCAAACTGCACCCAGGGCCAAACATTATTTGAAAGGGAATTATTCAAAACTGGTTTTTCAATACCTGGAGAGTCACAGGGGGAAAAAATGGCATAACTCCCCTCTTTCTGATTACATCCAAAGGGGGAAGAAATTATACATACAGTTGGCAATTCATTATGCACTGTCTTTTGCTCTTTTCTTTAAACCTTTTTTTTTTCCTATTAATTTTACTACTTTGGGCCCTATACATGAAGACCTTGATGAGAGGTCAAACACTACTGATTGTTGAAGAGGCATATACTGTACCTCTTCATAAATCAGGAGTGTTGCATGAGTGGTCTACACCTTTGTATGTACCTTGCTATAAAATCTACTCCAGTGCTTGCAGGAGTAAGTTGTGTATCCAATGCCGGTGCTTGTCATGAATTTGACGAGTGGCTGTTGACCCAGCTCTGCCGACTCTGTAGGAGGTGGGTCAAAAAGGGAGCACCAAAAGTCACATAATGAGCGACTGTTGCCAAGCCCCAAGTCTACACAAGCTAAGCCCACTCTGTTGGAGGTGGAAGAAAAAGGGAGCACTAAAAGTCACATTACGAGCAGCTGTTGCCAAACCCTGACCCTGCCCCATCTCTGCCCATTCTGTTGAAGCTGGAAAAAAGAGAGCAGCAAAAGTCACATTACGAGCAGCTGTTGCCAAACCCTGACCCTGCCCCATCTCTGCCCATTCTGTTGAAGCTGGAAAAAAGAGAGCAGCAAAAGTCACATAACGAGCGGCTGTTGCAGAACCCTGGCCCAGCCACATCTCTGTCGAAGCTGGACAAAAAAGGGAGCACCAAAAGTCACATAAGAAGCGGCTGTTGCCAAGCCCCAGCCTCACCCCAGCTCTGCCAACTCTGTCGAAGCAGAACGAAGATGGGGGCACCAAAAGTCACATAACATACAAATGTTGCCAAGTCCCAGCCTTTCCCCAGCACTGCCCACTCTGTTGAAGCCGGACAAAATGGGAACGCCAGAAGTCACATAGTTTTAACACAGCTATTGGTTGCGCCAAAGTTTTGCAACTTATTGGTGAAAAAGCTTTGATGAATTGGGCTCTTTATGCCTTTTTGAACCAACCTTGGCACTTTTCCAGAGAATATTGAAAGAGCATGGTCAGCAAAGGCCCAACACATCCATTATAGTTTAATTAAGAAAACTACTCCAGCTCACAGTTGGCAAAGGTTTCAGATTCTGCTATACTGGTAGGCTGAAGGTGTCAGACGTCTTGATGAATTGGCTCCATACTTTGCAATTTATTAATTTTTTAAAGTTATTTTTCGTTGTCTAGCATTATTTGTTGTCACTTTTTGAGCCAAATTTCTACTAAATGGTGCACGTGGTTCATGATATTGCACAAAATGTAAACATTTGTGCCTTGTTAGAGCAAAAAGTTGCATCTTCTGCTAAAATGTAACATCATGTGCAAGAAAAATTCAGACATACATAAAATCTCACCAAGGCAAGACAGTGTTTCATATGGGCAAACAGTTTAAATGTTGCAAATGGTGAACTATCGGCAAATATGTGGGAAAACAAAAAACCAGGCCCACATTGGCGAACAGTAAAGGGTACTTTACACGCTGCGATATCGGTGCCGATATCGCTAGCGAGCGTACCCGCCCCCGTTGGTTGTGCGTCACGGGCAAATCGCTGCCCATGGTGCACAACATCGCTTAGACCCGTCACACGGACTTACCTTCACTGCGACGTCGCTGTTGCCAGCGAACCGCCTTATTTCTATGGGGGAGGTGCGTTCGGCGTCACAGCGACGTCACACGGCAGCCGTCCAATAGCAGAGGAGGGGCGGAGATGAGCGGGACGTAACATCCCGCCCACCTCCTTCATTCCTCATTGCGGCCGGCTGCAGGTACAAAGTTGTTCCTCGTTCCTGCGGTGTCACACACAGCGATGTGTGCGGCCGCAGGTACAACAAACAACATCGCTACTGAATAGGCAACGATTTTTGGTAAGTGAACGACGTCTCACATACCAACAATTTTTGCCCCTTTTGCGATCGTTTAAGGTTGCTCACAGGTGTTAGTTGCTGCGACATCGCTAACTACGCCAGATGTGCATCACAAACACCGTCACCCCGACAATGTATCGTTAGCGATGTTGCAGCGTGTAAATGGCCCTTAAAAAGGCAAGCGAACATATAGAAAATAGACTTACAAAAAGGCTCAAATTAAAAGAATTCAGTGCAAATCAAAAATAGATGACAAAGTAGGCAAAAAAGATGCAAATGCAATAATGAATGGAGCTAGTAGTCTTCTATAGTTTTCTGGATGTTTCCATTTTTATCTTTCTAATAATTTATATGGCAAGTAGAAACGTTGTGTGGCTGAAAACATTCCAGATCAGAATACCAGGACATCATATAACCCGAGTCTTTATAAACGGCATCATAATATTACAATTGTATGAAGTTCAGGAACTTGCCTGTAAGTAGTTCTCATGTAGCTAACCTGCATTGATGATAAGGTTAGGTCTGTCTAATTTTTCAGGTTCTGATTCATCATTTGCAGATCTTCTGGGAAAATGCTCGAGTTTCTCATTGACTCCCATTATACTAGGTACACGAGTGGCATAAAACCAATTGTCCAACTGCTCATTACAAGTACCGAACACCCGAGCATGGTAGTGCTCGCTTAATCACTAGTGGCTATACATGAGAAATTTATAGCACCGCGGTGGAGGGCCACGTCAAAGAGGTAGTTCACTGCTTAGTTTTCCAAGCCACATCAAGGTCTTCCAGTTGACCTATCATCACCGAGGAGGGACCTAGTCTCGGTGAGTGACTGGGCTGTGGGCGGAGTTTCACTGCTCATCACAGCCCAGCATCGCTCCTGTTTGCGGCGCTCTGCAGTGAAGGAGAGAGCCGGACTGTGATGCTGGGCTGTGACGAGATGTGAAATTCCGCCCACAGACCAGTCACTAATGGAGACTGGGGCCAACCGCAGTGATGTCAGATGAACTGGAAGTTGACGTGACATCACCGGACATCAGAGGTCACGGAGCTCGGGGTCACGCGATGGGGATGAGCGGACCACAATAGTGCCGCTCACAGGTACTATTGCCAATACAAGGTATTTGAGAGAAGCCTTGTTTCTCAACATTATATGAATGTAGCCAGTAATGCTAACTAGTGAACCACCCCTTTAATGTTTCTTTTTATTAATCACTTGTCGTATTTTCCAAAGTGGTCTATAGCCGTATGTATATTCGATGTAAGGATTTTGTGTACTTTTATTCGCACATCCACTAAAACCACAGAATTTCACACAAATCTTGCAAAATGAAAAAATCTCAGTACAATCAGCCATAAAATGCCCCACAGATTTTTACTTTTTTTTTTGTTAAAATAGTTGAATAGACTTTATACATTTGGGGATTGATCATGCAAAAAAGTTATAACCCAATAAAAATTTGTTTTGTAAATGTACAAATACAAATTTACGCAGAAATCTATCTTGATTTTTGATATGTAACTAATAGGGATGATCGAATACCTCAAATATTCGGCTTCGCGAATATTCGACGAATAACTCGCCGCTATGCGAATATTCGATGCGCAATGTAAAGCAGGCTTTACACGCTGTGACACCGCTAGCGTTGTTGCGAGCGATAGCACCCGCCCACTTCGGTGGTGCGTCACGGGGTGATCGCTGCCGTAGCAAACAATATCGCTACGGCAGCGTCACACGCAATTACCTGTTCACCAACGTCTCTGGAGACACCGAACAATCTCTCCTTTAAGGGGGAGGTTCCTTCGGCGTCACTAAGCGGCCACCCAATAGAAGCAGAGGGGCGGAGATGAGCTGCCAGAACAGCCCGCCCACCTCCTTCCTTCCTCATTGCCAGCGGCCGCAGGTACGAAGTTGTTCCTCGTTCCTGCGGTGTCACACATAGCGATGTGTGCTGCCGTAGGAACGACAAACAACCTGCCTTCCAAACGAGGAACAATTTTTTTAAAAATGAACAACGTGTACACGACGAACGATTTGACACCTTTTTGCGATCGTTACTGAGGCGTCACACACAACGACATCGCTAAAAAAAACAGATGTGCGTCAACAACACCGTGACCCCGACGATATCTCGTTAGCGATATTGTGTGTAAATGGGCCTTTAGTCTATGGGAAGCCCGAATAGCTCCGAATAGTTGTTGTTCGGGTTTCCCATAGACTTACATTGCGCATCGAATATTCGCGAGTAGTCGAATAGCAGCGACCTATTCGGCAAATATTCGTGAAGCCGAATATTTGAGGTATTCCATCATCCCTAGTAACTAACTCTGGTAATCCAACGGGTGATAAATGAAGAGCTTTTCCATATGGATGGATGGAGGGTGTTATTGGTGTTTGTTTTTTCAGACGTTCCTAATGATTTGGTTTGATTTCTTTAGCAGTTGTTTAGGTTTTTATTTTACCTCGAAATACATACTTTTACACACACATGCTCCATTGAGAAAGGCTCGAGTAACATTTGGCAACATTCTCTGCAACAACATTTGCCTTAACGTAAAGACCCCAATATTTCTTCTTCTTTGCCAAAGGAAATAAGCTGTGGAAATCAAAGTAACGACTCGAGTTTTACCTTACATGAACCCATTTTTCCACCCTGTTCCAATATTATAGCATTTTATTTAAACAGCTGGGCTGTCTGGAAGTTGGCACTTTACACCTGCTAAGCTCAAAGGGTAGATTTTGGGGAAGGAAAACCACAATTTCACCACAGATGTTGGTGTCATATGGCCAAAACGAACAAATCGTAATATATATTTAACGTCTGAGATATACAGAGGAGCGTAAGGAGAAGAGATAATGAGCTGCATTGTAGCAGGCACGAAAGGACATACGTTATGAATTAGTTTTATGCGTTTCCCATAGTTGAAGCTACGTGGATACCGTTCATGAATGTACAGATACAGGAGTGGCTTGTGTTGTCCATATCCCTTTCCCAGTCCTGTAGGATTACTGAAAGACGAATATACAGTGGTGTGCAAAAGTTTTAGGAGGGGTTGATAATATTGCAAAGAAAGTATGTTTTACAAAATAGAGTTGTTAATTGCTTACTTTTATCAATTTAAGCCTGCTTTACACGTTGCAATTTCGCATACGATATCGTATGCGATTTGCATCGCCCCCATCGTATGTGCAGCATGTTCAATTTGTTGAACGTGCCGCACAAACGATTATCCCCCATCACACATACTTACCTTCCATACGACCTCGCTGTAGGCGGCGAACGTCCACTTCCTGGAGTGGGAGGGACGTTTGGCGTCACATCGACGTCACGCGGCAGCCGGCCAATAGAAGCAGAGGGGCGGAGCTGAGCGGGACGTAAACATCCCGCCCACCTCCTTCCTTCCTCATTGTGGGCCGGGAGCCGCAGGAGGCAGGTGAGATCTGTTTATCGTTCCCGGGGTGTCACACACTGCAATGTGTGCTACCCCGGGTACGATGAACAATCTGACGTTCAATTCGTCAGGAATGAACGATGTGCATGCGATGAACGTTTTTTCGTTGAATCGCAATTGCACATCGCTGTCACACGCTACAACATACCTTAGAATGCCGGATGTGCGTCACTTTCGACGTGACCCCGCCGACACATCGTAAGATATCTTGTAGCGTGTAAAGCGGGCTTAAGAAAGATGCTAAATGAAAGAACAGAAGAAATCAGATTAATATTTGCTTTTACCAACTTTTGCCTCCAAAACAGCATCAGTTCTTCTAGGTACACTTGTACATAGTCAGGGATTATACTTAGGTGTATGAATATCCAATTTTACCAAGTAGGTTATAATGATCATCATTTTCATTTATAAACCTTCTTTGTGCTCTGAAGGCCTGAAAATATATTATTTCTGGTTATTCAAAAGGTATCACTCCTAGAATACTTTTGTCTTTTTTAACCATAAAAGTATTTACATCGATTTTTCTGGCTAACACAGTACCACAATATATTTTTTTATTGTGCATCAGATATAGGTTGAAACACAGTCATTAACTGAAACAGAAACATTTGTGTATGAAGCTTAAAAGGAGGTGAGGTACAGCCAAAATATCCTACTGTGGTGAGGTTATGGAAGACAGCTTCATGTTATAGGTCATACACCATGGCAAGACTGAGCACAGCAACAACAGCAAGCAAGGGTTGTTTGCAGCACCTTCGGTAGATTCCTCCCTCAAAAAGAATAGGGACGCATGTCAGGTCTAAGGCATCCACTTGGCTTCAATAGTACATAAAAAAGTAATGGACAGCATCCCAGGGGAATGTTCTATGTTCTTTATTCCATAAGACATATACAACGTTTCGCCCCGAAACTGGGCTTTATCAAGTGTAATAAAGCTCAGTTGTAGGGTGAAATGTTGTATATGACTTGATGGAATAAAGGACATGGAAGATACCCCTGGGATGCTGTCCTGTTACTTTATTTTGAGCACAGCAACAAGACACAAGGTAGTTATGCTGCATCAGCAAAGTCTCCCCCAGGAAAAGATTCCAAAGCAGACTGGAGTTTCAAGATGTGGTGTCCACGCTCTTTTGAAGAAGTAGTGGAGCAGATGAAAGATACAGCATGCTTATTTCCCTTCAAAATCAGAAGTCAACAACATCACCAGATATCTGTATTTCGCTTTATTCACAATGAACTCAAAGTGCATTTGGAGAGGAATCAAGTCAATTTTGTGTAATGTCCAATGTAAAGAGCCAGGGAAGTCAACAAATATGTCTTGAGTCGTGATTTAAATGTGTCCTGTGATGATATCTCTCCAATTGATGTAAGTTCCAGAAAAGTGGGGGCTGTGTAACAAAAGATTCTCCTTCCAATGTACGCTGGATCCTGGGCATGGATAGTTTATTGCTCCCTGCTGATCAGAACAGTCAGCATGGAGTGTGGAAGATTTCAGTGGATCCTTCAAATAGCTGGGACACAAGCTGTTAAAGGGAACCTGTCACTGTTTTGGTGACTATAAGCTGCGGCCACCACCAGTGGGCTCTTATAAACAGTATTCCAGGCCGCTGTGTAGAATATAAAAAGCACTTTATAATACTTACCTAACGGTCGCGCTGCGGTGGATTTTAGTCAGATGGGTGTCTCCGTTGTCCGGTGCTGGCGCCTCCTCTTTCAGCCATCTTTGTCCTCCTTCTGAAGCCTGTGTACATGACACATCCTACGTCATACACACTCGCCGGTCCTGCGCAGGCGCACTACAATACTTTGATCTGCCTAGGGCAGATCAAAGTGCGCCTGCGCAGGACCTCAATGCCGGTGAGTGTGGATGACAAAGGACGCGTCATGCGCCCCGGCTTCAGAAGAAGGATGAAAAAGATGGCTGAAAGAGGTGGCGCTGGCACCGGACAATGGAGATGCCCATTTGACTCATCCACTGCAGCGACTGTTAGGCGAGTATTATAAAGTTATTTTTATGTTCTACACAGCGGCCTGGGCTCCTATATACAGCATGTTAGAATGCTGTATATAAGAGCCCACTGGTGGTGGCCGCATCTTATAGCCCGAAAAACTGGTGACAGCTTCCCTTTATTGACTTTAAAGGTGATAGGGCAAATTTTAAAACGTATTCCTCATTTTTTATTTTCTCTTCAGCAAGTGCAGTATGTGGAGAATTGATATTCTTAGGAGCATGACGAGGTTGATTGAATCTTAAGTTAATTGTGGCATTTTGGAGTAACTGAAGGCAATGAGAGACTCATATATAGGGCACTACAGTACCGATAGTCCAGCTGGGAGATAATTATGGCACGTACTAGTGTTTATAAGTCTTCTGGTGTCCAGCAGTGCCATCAACTCAGACCTGGCAGCAAGCCAGCTACACCCATCTACTGGTTGAGAATTCTGTCTGGAAGGTGGTTTTCATGGAAGACTTGCATTCAAAATCCTATATCTTTGGCATGGAAACTGGGTAAAGTGACGCAACTATGCATGAACACAGGAACTGGGGTGCAGAAAAATGGCAGCAGGTGCTCTAGACTGAGGAGTCAATATGTGAAATATTTGTCTGTTACAGAAGTCAGTTTGTTCATGGAAGGGCTGGAGAGTGGTACAATAATGAGTGTCTGCAGGAAACAGTGACACATGATGGGGCTTCATTTCAGAAAATGGGAGTTGGGGATTTGATAAGGATTATGTCCTCAGTGCTGAGAAATACAGGC
This sequence comes from Anomaloglossus baeobatrachus, assembly GCF_048569485.1. Classification (NCBI taxonomy): domain Eukaryota; kingdom Metazoa; phylum Chordata; class Amphibia; order Anura; family Aromobatidae; genus Anomaloglossus; species Anomaloglossus baeobatrachus. The sequence continues at coordinate 465,669,723 of NC_134356.1, forward strand.
AGATACTTATCCATTATTCAGTATATCAGGGAGGTGTCCAATTAGCTGCATATTTACTCTGAAGCCACACAACGACCCCCAAACATGCAGCCAATGCCATTAACAACCATCTTGAGCTAAAGAAGAAAAAGGAGTCCTGGAAGTGATGATATCGCTCCACAAAGCTCTGATCGCAACATCGAGTCTGTCTGGGAATACACGAAGAAGGTTTTGCACAAACCTCCAACCAGGGAAGATCTGGAATTAGTTCTCCGAGATGTTTGGAACAACCTCCCTGCTGTGTCCTTCAAAAACTGTATACAAGTGTGCCTAGAAGAATGGATGCTACTCTAAAGGCAAAAGGTGGACATACCAAATAGTGTCGCTGCAGCAGTGGTTGGTGCACAGTGCCACACCACAAAGGCTTAGGATAGGGACCCACTCTAGAGGTTCGCCGTGACGTGGCAGTGGGCTTAATACAGTCTGATCAGAATGGTAACTAAGAACCTCACGTTCCATTTAAATTTTTGCCTAGCGGCTTTAGATCAATGTATTTTTGGGATGTGCGACCCATGTCTTTTTCTCCATTATTATATGATTTAGATTTCTCTTTTATAGCGTACTGTACTTTGTGCAGTCATATTAAGTTTAACAGTAAAAAATATAATATTTAAATATTAATGTAAACATTATTACTGAAATAGAGTTCATTTTGCTGGCTCGTTCACATTACTGTACTTGCGGTCTGAAAGCTATCCATGAAAGGTGGACCGAACTCGGACCAATGTTATTCGGTGGAGTAGTGCAGATGACCGATTATTTTCTCTGAGTGTGACAAAAAAAAACGCAACATGCACTAGTTTCTTCCATAAATTAGATGAAACTTGCCCATTCAAGTTAATGGGTACACAAACAAAAATCGGATCCAATTCTGTAACATAGGCAACAGTAAATGAATTGCTGTTGCTGTAAATAAAACAGACTGCGCACAGATGACTAATGAAAATAAAAACATCCCAATTTTCTGGATGAAACTGAACAATTTTTTTTATACGCTTGTGTGAACCTTCCAGCCAAATCTGACAGTACAGACTGAGCACATAGTCTTGTAGGGGTTAAATCCCCTACAAAAATCGCCCCTTCGGTCTTATCGCTGCCTTTGATGTTCAGTGAAGTTTAATCAAATACGTGCACCCCTGATGTGGATTAACCTCCCAGTGCAAAGTTTCCAAAATGTAGTTTTGCATTATCCTAGGTCCACGTAGCACCATAATTAGCACATTTGATAAAATGGCAGTTTCTAAAAAAGGGAGTAGAAAATTAGGTGTGATTTTAAAGGGGCTATATCCGCTGGGCCTCATTTAGACATCCACCAGTCATTTGTGTTACAATCAGGGGCATAAATTGAAATCATGGTGCCCATAGCTAAAGTCTGAATGCCCCCCACCAAAGAAAGAGGTAAATATTCAACAGATGTTCTTAAATCAGGGCACGCATGTTAGAGGCCAAACATTGTCCAAGAAAGAGATTGCCCTGAAACAAAAGTTCCAGAATACATCGTACCATGTGCTATTATACATCAAGCCATAGTACTTTGTGTTATGTGCCATTATATATCATGCCATAAAACAATGTGCCATAAAAGATCGTGCCATTACACATCAAGCTATAATGCATTGTGCCAAAATACAATTTTGCCATGTGCCATAATACATGATGCCGTAAAACATTGTGCCATAATACATTGTGCCACGTGCCATTATACATCATGCCATAATGCATTGTTCTATAAAACATTGTTTCATGGGCCATAATACATGGTGCAGCTTGCCATGTCCCCAAACAAAGAAGACAGCTGGATGTCCATTATTATTACTATGATTTGTTTGTAAAGGGAACCTGTTACCTAGTGGCATAACTAGAGTCTGAAGGGCCCCGGTGCAAAGTTTGGGCCCATCCCCTTGCATGATGGTCAGCTGTATGGGTCATTGTAGAATTCTAAATCCTAGAATGACATCTTCATTATGTAATAATGTTCCCTATCCTCTACTAATGTCACGCATTGTGGTCCACTTCCTGATTAATATGTACCCCATCCTTGAAAATATGTCCACATACTGAGTGCTTCCTGGTATATTTGTCCCCATCCTGGCATATTTGTCCCCATGCTTTGCCCAATCTAGTATATTTGTCCCCATCCTGGTATATTTATCCCTATACTTGTCCCATCCTGGTATATGTCTCCATTTTGGGCCCTCCTCGTATATATGTTTCCATCCTGGTATATATTTCCACATCCTAGGCCCCCTGGTATATTTGTCCCCATCCTGGTATATTTGTCCCCATCCTGGGCCACTTACTAGTAACTATGACCCCCCTCTTGGTATATATGTCCCCATCCTGGTATATTTTTCCTATTCCTTGCATCCTTGTCCCCTCCTGGTATATTTGTCCCCATTCTGGTTATATAGTCCACATCCTTGGCATCTTCTGGTTTATTTGTCTCCATTTTGATGCATGTCCCTCATCATGGCCTCATCATGGTACATGGCCCTCATTATAGCCCCTCATGGTATATTTGTCCCCATCCTGGTACTTGGCTATCATCATAGCCCCTCCAGGTTAATGGCCCCATCACGGCCCATCCTGGCACTTAGCCCCATCATGCCACACACAGAAACAAAAAAGTCTGCAGACTGTATTTTTTATCCATCCAGAAAAAAGATAGCAAATTGAAAGGTAGCAAATGAATGGCATTTTAATAAATCTAAAAATGGGTCCCGTAACTGAAACGGATGGTAAAAATGGAAATGCAAATAAACATGTGAACACAGCCACACAAGCTAAACAGGTATAAACTTTGATATCTCTTACAATGATACAGTAAGCTTTGATAGAAAATCTCTAACAGTGGCTCACCTGTAGCATGATACCCCGGAGCAGTGTTCCCCAACTCCAGTCCTCAAGAGCCACCAACAGTCCATGTTTTCAGGATTTCCTTAGCATTGCACAAGTCATGGAATTATCTCAAGTGCAGGAGATTAATGTATCATCTGTGCAATAGTAAGGAAATCCTGAAAACATGCACTGGAGGGTCAATGGGATGAGTCCTCTGGGTACGTTTAATTCCCAAATAAACCTTATGGAAATGTCAAAATAAGCCAGCTCTTAAGGCACCCCTTCAAAATACATATGAAATAGTAATTGATATTTTCTTTACGAGGTGTTTTAAAAGGTTGTCTCATGTTCTATAATGGTTAACATTTCAAAGTGTTTGTGAAAACAAGCAAATCTGCAATTTTATTATTAAAAATACTTTCTGTTCTCAAGAACAAGGGGATTTTAAATTCTATTGTTTTCAGCTTGCTGCCTAGGTTACCGATCATACTGTATTGTACCAGAGTGGCAGTGGAGGCTTTCTTAGGTAAGGAGTGCGCACTTGTAAGCTATTTGGATCTAGCTGATTTCAGTGCTCCGGAAGCTCCACCATGCCAATGGTCTGAACGGTCAGTCCTCAGGCAGGCAGGAAACGGAGAGGAAGAAGTAAGCATACCCCTTTAAGAGGCAGTTTATTTCAATAAGAATTGCTCTGTAGCTTCGTACTTCATCAGATGTCATAGGTAGGGCTGGGTGGACCGGGACTGTGAAAGTTTGGATCCGCGTGGTTTCAAAGTTGCCTGGGTGCCGGACCGGATGACTCATAGGTTCAAGTTTCTTTTGTAAAAATACAGAAAAGATCCCAGTTGGGCTGTTAATTCTGTACTAAACTCAGGGCCGTATTTACCATTAGGCACCCGGGGTCCGGTGCCTAGGGCGGCAGGTTGTGAGGGGCAGCACCTTCTGGCAGCAAAAAAAAATAAAAATTTTTTTTTACATTTTTTTTTCTGCGGCTGCCGAGCACAGGGAGCTGATTGACCCCGGAACTGCCGGCGCCTGCACTTCCGGGGTCACAGGTGCGCGCCAATCAGCTCCTTCCTCTGTGCTGTGTCCACTGCTGTGTGGACGTCACATGCAGAGCTCACAGCAGGACGCCGCAGAGGACGCCGTGATGGAAGCCGGTGTCAGAAGAGGATACGTGAGCCAGGAAGATGGCGGCAGGCACTGGAGCAGGTAAGTGGATTCATAAGGAGCGTGGGAGTGTCTCTAATGCAGACCGGAGATCTGCGCATGCGGGGGGGGGAAAGACGGCAAAGGCTGATACTGGATGGAGGCAGAGGCTGAGACTGGGGGGAGGCTGGAGGGAGGCAGAGGCTGAGACTGGGGGGAGGCTGGAGGGAGGCAGAGGCTGAGACTGGGGGGAGGCAGAGGCTGAGACTGGGGGGAGGCTGGAGGGAGGCAGAGGCTGAGACTGGAGGGAGGCAGAGGCTGAGACTGGGGGGAGGCTGGAGGGAGGCAGAGGCTGAGACTGGAGGGAGGCAGAGGCTGAGACTGTAGGGAGGCTGGAGGGAGGCAGAGGCTGAGACTGGGAGGAGGCTGGAGGGAGGCAGAGACTGGGAGGAGGCTGGAGGGAGGCAGAGGCAGAGACTGGGGGGAGGCTGGAGGGAGGCAGAGGCTGAGACTGGGGGGAGGCTGGAGAGAGGCAGAGGCTGAGACTGTAGGGAGGCTGGAGGGAGGCAGAGGCTGAGACTGTGGGGAGGCTGGAGGGAGGCAGAGGCAGAGACTGGGGGGAGGTTGGAGGGATGCAGAGTCAGAGACTGGGGGAGGCTGGAGGGAGGCAGAGGCTGAGACTGGGGGGAGGCTGGAGGGAGGCAGAGGCAGAGACTGGGGGGAGGCTGGAGGGAGGCAGAGGCAGAGACTGGGGGGAGGCAGAGGCAGAGACTGGGGGGGAGGCTGGAGGGAGGCAGAGGCAGAGACTGGGGGGAGGCTGGAGAGAGGCAGAGGCAGAGACTGGGGGGAGGCTGGAGGGAGGCAGAGGCAGAGACTGGGGGGGAGGCTGGAGGGAGGCAGAGGCAGAGACTGGGGGAGGCTGGAGGGAGGCAGAGGCAGAGACTGGGGGGAGGCTGGAGGGAGGCAGAGACTGGGGGGAGGCTGGAGGGAGGCAATGGCAGAGACTGGGGGGAGGCTGGAGGGAGGCAGAGGCTGAGACTGTGGGGAGGCTGGAGAGAGGCAGAGGCTGAGACTGGGGGGAGGCTAGAGGGAGGCAGAGGCAGAGACTGGGGGGAGGTTGGAGGGAGGCTGAGACTGGGGGGAGGCTGGAGGGAGGCTGAGACTAGGGGGAGGCTGGAGGGAGGCAGAAGCTGAGACTGGAGGGAGGCTGAGACTGGGGGGAGGCTGGAGGGAGACTGAGGCTGAGACTGGATGGAGGCTGAGGCTGAGACTTGAGGGAGGCTGAGGCTGAGACTGGAGGGAGGCTGGAGGGTGCAGAGGCTGAGACTGGGGGGAGGCTGGAGGGAGGCAGAGGCTGAATCTGGGGGAGGCTGGAGGGAGGCAGAGGCTGAGACTGGGGGGAGGCTGGAGGGAGGCAGAGGCTAAGACTGGGGGAGGTAGAGGCTGAGACTGGGGGGAGGCTGGAGGGAAACTGAGGCTGAGACTGGGGGAAGGCTGGAGGGAGGCTGAGGCGGAGACTGGGAGGAGGCTGGAGGGAGGCTGAGGTGGAGACTGGGGGGAGGCTGGAGGGAGGCTGAGGCTGGGGGGAGGCAAAGGCTGAGACTGGGGGAAGATAGAGGCTGATGCTGGGGGAGAGAAGCTGATGCTGGGGGAGTGGGAGAGAGGGGCTAATGCTAGAGACAGAGGACAAGGGATGAGGGATAGTGCAATGACAAAATCGATTGGGTGGGGGGAGTGTAAGGACTCAGAATAAGAAGGGGGCAGCATTGGGAGCTCATTATGAAGAAGGGGCAGCATGTGTGGGATCAGTATGGAGTGGAGCAATGTAGGGGAGTCAATATCAAGAGTGGGGTAGTGTGTGTGTGGGGGGTCTCAGCATAAGCGTTAGTGTGGGGGTCTTAGCATGAGTGGGGCAACATGAAGGTCTCATTATGGAAAAGAGGAAGGCAGCATTAGGAGCTCATGGAGAGGGACAGCATGCATGGGACATTGTGAGGAGGGGGCAGCATGCATGGGACATTGTGAGCAGGGGGCAGCATGCATGGGACATTGTGAAGAGGGGGCAGCATGCATGGGACATTGTGAGGAGGGGACAGCATGCATGGGACACTGTGAGGAGGGGGCAGCATGCATGGGACATTGTGAGGAGGGGGCAGCATGCATGGGACATTGTCCTCACATCATGCTGCTCCCTCCTCACAATGTACAGATCATATTTCATAATCGAGGAAGGTGTGGTGGATATACAGTAGTTTATAAGGGAGGGCAGAGTGGTGTTTTAGTTTATTAGGGGCAGTGTCACAGTCACAGTATATAAGTGGGGATGGTGGGAATATTTTATACTCATGCTATGTTTTGATGTGCCTGTGGTGATTCCCATTGGGGGGGGGGGTTAGTTTCTTATTGATACTTTTTTATAGTGTGCTACAGAGTAGATCTGCCTTAAACAGATGTCGTGTGCGAAAACTCAGTTTTACGTTGTCACTAAGGGGCGCGACCACTCAAAGTGCCTAGGGCAGCATGAAGGCAAAATACAGCCCTGACTAAACTGCATGTTGTGAATGTGAACATTGTGCTTTAAAATACTAAATAGTCAATGTTTTATTAAGAAGAAAAGGATAAGTTATGCAATATTTCATAAAATGCTCTGTTATTGCTTAACCCGGAACCCAAAGAAAACAGGCCTACCTGTCCGAGACCAAACAAAAGCCGAGCTCCAGGAGGGGCGTGCAGTCAAGACACGTCCTGCTCTCCTCACCGATCGCAAATGTCATGTTTTGCTAGGACTAAGGGAGTGAAATATGCCAAGATCTTCATATTGAGGCCCAGTAATTCACAGCACACTGGAATCTGAGTCACCTTGGGACAGCAATTCCATCTCCTTATCCCTGATCATTACAGCCTTGGTTTCACGTAAATTATTACTGCCCTCTGATGCTTGACCTCTCTGAAGAAAACTTGAGAAATCCACATAAGATCATCAGTCGTGATGTCCTCTCTTCTAAAGAGATAAGGATCCAATTCAAACTGCTTGTTGTCACCCACAAAGCTCTCCACAGTGCGGCACCCCCCTACATCTCCACCCTTCTCTCTGTCTATCACCCCACCCGTTCTCTACGCTCTGCAAATGACTTTCGACTAACATCCACACTAATCTGACCCTTCCACTCCCGAATCCAAGACTTCTTCCGAGCTGCACCAACCCTCTGGAACGCTCCAGCCCAAGAGGTTAGGATGAATCACAACTTACTCAGCTTCAGACGCACCCTAAAAACGCATCTTTTTAGGGCGGCCTATCACACTCCCTAGCCGAACTAAGTTCACATAATCCCTCCACAACTTCTAGAAAATAACCCCACGTCAAACTCCATGGCACCCAAATGCATCTCAAGGTTCTGGCCAACTGGTCCAGGAAGCCATTATCTATCCTCCATTGCCTTGAGATGGCTGGATTGTCATTGTAAATAAGCACTTGTACCTTGCCCCCCCCCCCCCATATCTCATTGTAGATTGTAATAAGCTCTCACGAGCAGGGTTGTCTTTTTTTCCCTTTAAATATTGTATTTTCTATAACTGTTACTTGTTTGTATATGATCCTGCTAAATTGTAAAGCGCGGCAGAATATGTTGGCGCTATAGAAATAAAGATTATTTTTATTATTAGATAAATTAAGGCGCGTCCTATGACTAGTATTAGAGATACCTCCTCACGTTTGCTATACACGTAGGAAAGGAAGGTTTGGGTCCGAGGTTTGAATGAGTGACGAGTATGAACCACTCAAGTGAGCAGCGCTGTGCTTGGGTATGAGTGATGCACAGCCCTGTGCGAGCCGCCTGCAGTGTTTTATCGGCTCACATTTGGGGCAAAATCCACGTGATCAGGTGTAGTGTACACACACAAACACTCCCCTCCAAAAAATAAAAAATAAAATGATAAGCCCCGCCCACCCTGCCCCAGAAGTGTTTTGGTAATGGTCCATAAGCAGTATTCGTTGCTTGCTCGAAAATCGAACCCGAACCTTATTTTTTTTTTAAAGTCTGTTTCCGAACCTCGAGCCTCACATTCGCTCGTCTCTACTCTTTGGTCCCTAACCCGCATCAAATAGGGGTATTCCCATACTCTGAATGTACGGTATGGATGTTTGCTGGGCAGCAGTTGAAAGGAGCTTCTAAAGGAGCACGAACTGAGCATTGAAACAGCACTGTGGCATAGCTTTTGGGAGAGAAGGCACAAAATAAGGTGATGTATAACAGAAATCCATAACTTTACAATGCCTGGGGATAATTAAATAAAGTATTTAGAAGTTTAGTATTGATTTTTAATAACATTTTTTTTATTATCAAGGCTTTGGAGCACGAGGTGATTTTGCGTAGTGATAAAATTACTTATAGTGGAGTTTAAAATAAGGTCCACAAAAAAGAGGTAGCAATTTCTGTTCCTTTTACAAACATTGACATGGATAGCCATCACACGGGTCCGAGTAGGGGAGGTTTAGTCAGACTGAGTGAAGGATCCAGTGATCTGCGTTCACGTGAATGTGAGTTGCTTGTTATGATAGCTATAAAGTAAACCCACGTTATGGTTATTATTATGGTTATGATCACCGGCCTTCCTTAGTAGCCTTTTGATACCTGTACATGTGGCATTCATTATGGATGTGAAAACAAGCCCTTTCGCGTTCTTTATGTATAGATTGCTTGTATAAGCTGGTGAAATGTAATTTCGGCAAGCGGAGAAACTAATTGTTAACAACCTTGTTCCTGAAATGTCACACAGGCAAAATACTGTACAAAGTAACCCCCTCCCCCCCATCACATACCTAGCCCTCCCTACGTTCCCAGGCATCGCCCCTCCAGCTTCCATTCTCCATGGCTTTTTAACTGCCCCATCTGGCAATGATTATTCCTACAAATGTGCACTATTTACCATGCCGCAGTAGTCAAATATAACCCAACAGCTGTTCTAGGAAAACAGTCTATTTTCATGAACTTGAAGGACGTTATGTAATAGGTAATGGCTACAGGTTATGCATGTAGGTCCCTATAGGCAAGACAGCCTCCCGCAATGTGAAGCACGCGGAGGTTTAGGCACAGCAAAGAATTCGTTTTGACCATAAAACTTGGAATTGTTCTACTTAAACCCTCATTTAGATCTTTTTTTTTACTACTGGTTTAACAAAAGCCAATTCTCAAAAAGGACAATTATCTTTATGACTGTGGGATAGGTCAGATTGCTGACAATGTATTACACCATTGCAGAGCCTGACATAGGCTTAATGTACATTTACACAGCATGATTTTCAGGAATGAGCGCCTCTCACGTGCTCTGTTTTATGATGATCGTGCAGTATGAACCAGCTGCAAAACATCCGACAAATGAACAAAAATGCTTGTTCGTCGGGTGAAATGATCTTTTGTGCTTCAGAAAACATCATCATCCTCATCAGTGCATTATCTTAAGCCTGCTTTACATGGTACGATCTATCGTGCAATTTCACGATCGATCGTACCTGCCCCCGTCGTTTGTGCATCACGGGCAATTAGTTGCCCGTGGCGCACAAAGGCGTTAACCTCCGTCACACGCACTTACCTGCTGTGCGACATCGCTGTGGGCGGCGAACATCCTCTTCCTGAAGGGGGAGGGACGTTCGGCGTCACAGCGACGTCACACAGCGGCCGGCCAATAGAAGCGGAGGGGCGGAGAGCAGCGGGACGTAAACATCCCGCCCGCCTCCTTCCTTCCGCATAGCCGGTGGGTGCCGCGGGACGGAGGTAAGCTGCTGTTCATCGTTCGCAACGATGAGCAACCGGCGCCATTTTAATTAAACGAGATTATGAAACCGAGCGACGAGTACACGACTCACGATTTGTGAGCGATACTGCGTCGCTCGGAGGCGTCACACAGCCCGACATCGTAAGCGATGCCGGATGTACGTTACAAAAAACGTGACCCCGACGATCTATCGCACGATAGATCGTCTCGTGTAAAGCACCCTTTGTGTAAATTGGGCTCATGCTACTAAAAAATGGCAGGTTTTGCCCTTTGAATGATCATCCAGTGCATCTCTTGAAGTAGAGTCTGCCTATGTAAACAAGCTATTAAAGCACCACTACAGCGTGGTTTTTTATTGCATAGCTGGAGTAGTGCTTTAAATGTTAATCCCCTGACCCCTGCATTATACTCACCTTTGGGCATCTTCATTTTTTTCCAGCATTGCTCCAGTTGGGCTCAGGTGATTTGTGACCTGCCGGTAGCTCCAGTGTTTCATGGAGCATGTCGGAGGTAACAACTTAATACAAGTCTATGAGAGCCTTGTTCTGGCTCTCATAGAGTTGCATTGAGAGCTTGTGACATAACTTCTGACTTCTGGCCAACCAGAAGTTACTGTCACAAGATGGCGCCGCAGGACCGGAATGGTGTTGGTAAAATGTTAAGCCACTGGAAAGTGAGTAAATGTCTTAGATTATAAGCACCACTTCAGCAGGTTTTTTTTTTTTCACTGCTGGAGTGGTGCTTTAAATTGAAGTCCCCTGCCTCCTTTTTCTTACTCACCTGCCACAGTCTTCATCTGTTATCATCGCAGTTCCCATCAGTGATTTGGCCATCTTCATTTTTTCCAGCATCGCTTCCGTCATGCTCAGTTGATTTGTGACCTGCCTGTAGCTCCAGTGTTTCATGGAGCGCGGCGGAGGTCACAACTCAGTACAAGTCTATGAGAGACTCACTCTGGCCTCGTTCTGGCTGTCATAGAGATATATTGGAAGAATGTGCAGTAACTTCTGACTTCCAGCCAGTCAGAAGTTAAAGTTGCAAGCTGGCGCTGCGGGACTGGAGCAGCTCTGAAAAAGCATGCAAACACCAGAGGATGAGTATAATGCCGGCCGCAGGGGGCTTAGATTTAAAGCGCCACTCCGGCGCTGGAAAAAAACACTTAAAGCACCACTCCAGCATTTAGGTTACCACCAACCAGCAAGCAAGAAGTGAGTGGTCATTTAGTGCCACCTGTCGGCTAATGTGAGCAGAGGTCAATTTACACTGTACAATTATCTCCAATGAGTGTCCCTATAAATACTTATTTCAAACTGGCTACCGATCACTCAACAAATGAACAATACTTTTGTTCTTCAGGTAAAATGATTTTTTGCTTTTCACAAAGACCATCAGTCTTGGCGGCACATAATCCTGTGTAAACAGAACCTGTTCAGTGCACATCTTACATAGCGATATAGTTAATACGATTGAAAAAAGACATACGTCCGTCAAGTTCAACTGAGGGATGGGAAATGATATTGGGAAGAGGTAGATGTAAAACCATAACACATGATCCAGTCTGCCCTAAAAGAGGTCACTTCTCTCTTCTGATCCCAATTGTTGACCTACTGGACCAAATCTTCAGAAAATAACTTTACACATTTACATAAACATTTGTGTTACTTTCTTCTAAAATCGCATCCAATCCTTTTCTGAAGCCATCATCAGCTCCGGCTGTGACCAGCTCCTGGCGAAGATTATTCCCAGATTAATAGTTGTTATGGAAAAGAAGGCTTGTCTCCTCTAGAGATTGAATCTTTCTTTCTCAAGGCGGAGGGAGTGCCTTTTGTTTTTTGAGGGGTCTTACTCTTTACATAAAATAACTTTTGACCATACTTTCTGTGTGAGCCATTTATGTACTTGTATAAGTTAATCATGTCCTCCCTTGGTCATTTCTTCCATTTATTTCTTTTGATTTCTGTTAAAGGGAACCTGTCACCAGTTTTTTGACCTATAAGCTGCGGCCACCACCAGTGGGCTCTTATATACAGCATTCTAACATGCTGGATATAACATAAAAAAACACTTTATAATACTCATCTAGAAGGTCGCTCCGGTGCACAACGGTCGAATGAGTGGCGCCGTTCTCTGGGGCCGGCGCCTCTCCTTTCGGCCATCTTGATCTTCCTTATTCTGAAGCCGCAGTGCATAGCGCGTCTACGTCATACACACTCGCCGGCATTGAGGTCCTGCAGAGGCGCACTGTGATCTACCCTGCTCAGGGCAGATCAAAGTATTGTAGTGCGCCTGCGCAGGACCTCAATGTCGGCGAGTGTGTATGACGTAGACGCCTTAGAATAAGCGGATTAATATTGTATGCTGTTATTTATCTGTGATCGAAGATTCTTCTCTACTGGTGACTCTCCTAGTTTATTTACTCCACAACATATAATGCCCGCATTTTATAATGTCCGGGTGCATAACTTTACATTTATCTAGATTGAACCTCATCTGTCCAGTGGATGCTCCAACATTCAGTTTGTCCAACTCAGCTTTTTCTATAGACTGCAATATACTATGTACTGGTAGTGTGTTTTATATGTAAAAACAGAAACAGCACTATTAATCATGTCTTCTATATCATAAATATCAGAGCCATGATCTGCCTATGTAAACAGCCTATTAAAGAACAGCAGACGTTTAGCGCTGCCGGCTGGTGGATATAAGTGGACCCTTAGCTCGTATGATGGGGAATATCTTTTCCTAGGCTAGGGGAAGAAGTATGGCAAAAGATTAAATGTTGCCCAGTTTGTGCAATGTGTCCATGTGAAATTAGACACATGCGTAACTGCACTATGGCCCCAATCTATAGCTCCTTGCAGCTTGTGGATTTTTCAGAGCTTTTTGTATGCATTACCCATGTACGTAACACCTATAAGCCGTTATCAGTCATTTATCTTTAGTGCTACAATTATAGCATTGCTACGTAAAAACAAGGAACAACTTCCCATGTGGAACAAAGCATGGTAGACTTTCAGAATCAGATCATTCCTATGGTTTTGTGGCATTGCAGCTGCCGCTGACGTGTTGCATATAGGCTAGTGATGCACATTCATACGTCATATCAGCACTGCCACAGCCTTGTACTTAAGTAAGGAAGATGCTGACTTATGGATCTTGTATGTTCTCATGGCCATTCATTAAAACAAATTGAGGAACTAAAACTATTTCATGTCTTTTCCCCTCAAGTACAAAACACATATAGCTGCACGCTAATATGCTAACAATGTATAAGGGAACTCTGGTATTCCATTACTGCTATAGGAATATTTGACAAAAGAGATATTTAGCTTATGTATTGGCTAATGCATGTAAGCCCGGTCACCACGGCAAGGTGATCTCTATATACCAGGAGCCTAACTTGAAATGCCTCTATCTGGGTTAAAAACCTACATGTCTGGGCAGCTAGGCTCCAGCTATAAAGGGGAATGAACGCAGCCTGGTTACAGGGCGGAGTTCTCAATCAGAACAAAATGCCCTACAAATATATCAAAAAGACTGACCCGCACATCCAACAGGTGTGAACAGGTGATAGCTGTAAACACATTATAACTACAAAACACATACAGTTGCACGCTAAAATCTGCCCTGTAACCAGGCTGTGTTCTTTCCTGGTTAAAGCTGGAGCCTAGCTGCTAAGACATGTAGGTTTTTAAAGGGAACCAATCACCAGGATTTTACTATACTGGCATTATCAGGCTGATTCTATACATACCTGTAGTGGTCAGCTCGGATGTATAGGTTTTCAAATCCAAAAAAGTAAAGTTTATAAAATTAGCTGCTTGTTGAGTGACAGCAGCTGAGGGTCAGATAATATCTGGGGGGTATGCATAGTTACCCCCTCCCCCTGTTAGAATTAGCATAAGTATTATACAAATGATTCACTTTGCCTCTTGCATGACCTGTGTGAGGTCATACCCATGTGATCTGGTTTCCAGCTTTGTTGGCTGAGGCTCCGCCCCTTCTAGTCACATGGGTATGACCTCACACAGGTCCTGCAAGAGGCAAAGTGAATTGTTTGTTTAATGCTTATGCTAATTCTAACGGAGGGAATCACTATAAAATCCTGGGGATTGGTTCCCTTTAACCAAGATAGAGACATTTCAAATTAGTTTCCCAATATATATAGAGATATACCTTGCCGTGGTGACCGGGCTCACATGCATTGGCTGATACAAATGCTAAATATCTCTTTTTTTTCAAATATTCCTATCTCAGTGATACAATTCCAGAGTTTCCTAATTCATTGTTAGCATTTAAGCGTGCAGCTGTATGTGTTTTGTATTTGAGGGGAAAAGACATGAAATAGTTTTATTTCCTCAATGTGTTTTAAGGAATAGCCATTAGAACATACAAGATCCATAAGTCAGCATCAAGCTGACAGCTGTATGTGTTTTCTAGTTATAATGTGTTTTGAGCTGGCACCTCTTCACACCAGTTGGATTTGCGGGTCAGTCTTTTTGATATATTTTCCCTGGAATTGTCCTAAAGCAGTTAGGGCTTGATATATCCTCCAGGTAGGACCTCAATATCAGTTAGGAACACAATTCCCAACCCTTCTTTCTATCAGCTTAGCTGAGGCTCCTTCCATCATGTGATTGGGGGGGGAGCTAAGTGGAACCACCACCATTTTTACTTTTTTATTAATGACTAGTGCAAACAGTTGAGTATTCATGTGCTCTATAGCAGTTAGATGCTCAGATGGGCGCAACTCAAGTACCTGGGTATAATAAAAGTCAATAGGGGAAAGTTTTCTGGAAAAATGTTCGAGTTCCCATTGACTTCCATTATATTCAGGTACTCAAGTCACCCCATCCTTGCATCAACTACTCATTAAGAGCACCGAATACTGAACTGTTCGCTTCTCGCTATTAATAAACTATCTTAGGGATAGGCTATCAGTAGAAAGGTCTTGCAGCCATCTAGAGTAGTAGCCACACGTTCTGGATACATGACTTCACCTCCGATGTGGTTTGCACATTCGGCACTGTGTGGGTGTCAGGAGCTCCAGGAACTCCCATTTTGAATACTGTAATATTGTATGACACACAGCCTAATCAATAAAGACGTTCTGTGCTATACACCCGGTTGGTTGAAGGCAAAACTTGCACCTGTATTACCAAGAGGCATAAATTTAGAGCTGAAAATCATGGGGAAAAAAAGAAAAACTTCCAGAATCAGTAGAACAGCACCAATTGTAGGAGGCACTCAGTATAAATGGAAAAATCCAGTGAAAGGTCCTCTATAATAGGTCCCAGGGGTCGTGTGGTGTTGATGACAGTTCAGCAGTACCAGGTGTGGAGTTTATATGGTGCGAGGGACTAGCTGTAGTGATGATGAGGGTGCAGTAGAATCAAAAAGAAATATATTTTTATGTGAAAGAAACAAATTTACTGTCCTGCAAAATCTCTGAATGTAAATGCAAAGCTGGGAGCATTAGGTAAAGCATTATTGGGTGGGTGTTCGATTGGGGGAGGGGTATGTACATATAGTTTAACATTTAACTATTTACTTAGGAAAAATGATGTTGTAGTCAGATTGATGTAATTATATGGTGCCGTGTAAACCTAGAATGCAGAAAGCAGTTATGTGTGGGAGGCTTCAGTGCTATGGTATAAGGCGGCATACAAAGTGATCACACACCGCCATGAAGTCAAGAAGAACTTCACTTTCTGCCTGGTTAACCACATCTGAATTTAATACGTTTCCAAAACATTCTGGTTTATGACAAATGAAAAACCAAAGTCTCTTCAAAAACATTATTTTGCCATTTTGGCATGGTAACCCGTGTTTTTGGAACAGAACGTTACAGTCTACAAGTATCTTATGAAGGATTTTATGCCATCAACATCAATCACATCTACTTTAAATAAATCAAAGTGAAAATCATAACACTTAAATAAGAAAGTAGAACTTTACCTCCCGGAAAAAGAATAGTCATCTACCGGAGAAGAATACAGCAAGGGGAGAGTATAGGATACATTGTTACCACGAAAAAAAGTGTTGTTTCTTATATTTTCACATTGGCTGCGGCATGGTGTATAGACGCACTCTGGTTGTTCTCCGGTTCATTATGTATTGGGGTATCTGTGTGTGAGGTTTCTTAATGACTGTAGCAGTTTATGGGGACACTGTGTACAGGGGAACCCTCTGACCGGTGACTCTAGGTGACACATTGTGTATGGGATCTCTGAAATTTGGGTTATTTTCAGTCTTCTGCACTCTGTATGGGGGCATGGTCTACAGGGGAATTCTCTGATGGGGGCACTCTAAGTGATTTACTGTGTATGGTATCTCTGTGTTTGGGCTTATTTCTGTCTTTTTCACTTTGTCTAAAGGCACTATGTACAGGGGAACCCATTGATTGAGGCACTCTAAATTATTTGTTGTGTGGTGGGGGTCTCTGTGTTTGGGGTTATTTCGTCTTTTGCACTCTGTATGGGGGTACTTTTTACAGGGGAACCCATTGACGGAGGCACTAAGTTATTTGTTGGGGGTCTCTGTGTTTGAGGTTATTTTCTGATTTTTGCACTCTATTTGTACACTGTATACAGGGGAACCCTCTGACGAGGGCACTTTCTAAGTGATTCACTGTGTATGGGGTTATTTCTGTCTTTGGGGCCCTCCCTGATCTAATAGTATGGGCATCATGATTAGGCTGTAAGGCTGAGGCCACATGGGGATTAATGCGAGTGCTTGCATGACACTCTGCACACGCTTGCAGCACAACGGGGGCCGGTTGTCATACGAGTGTCATGCGACTGTGGTCCGATCGTGCAATCAGACCACAGTTGCGGAGGGGAGGTCCAGCACTGCGGAGTGGAGGGCCGGCACTGTGGAGGAGAGGGGGGGATTTATCTCCTTCTCTCCTCCGTTGCCAGCTGATGCAAGAATCACACTGCTCTCGCGTTACACTGGTGTAACGCGAGAGCAATGCGGTGTTTCTCTCGCCCCATAGACTTGAATGTGTGCGAGAGAAACAGGATCGCATTGCACCTGCAGCATGCTGCGATTGTTTTCTCGGTCTGATTAGGTCTGAGAAAATGATCGCTCATAGGAGCTGCACCATAAAGTAATATTGGTCCGAGTGTAATGTGATTTTTTTTATCGCATTCCACTCGCTTTCTATTACTCGCCGTATGTCCTTATGTGCTGACCCTAAGCCATACACTGCATCACACGTACCTCTGTGGCTGGCGCCCTATGAAAACCTCATCTGTGTACATGTCTAATACTAGCAGCCTGATATGGTAGGTTGTTAGTAGTTGTTTCAGGAGTATTTTGCACCTGTGCTTCCCCCACCTTTATCATGGGGGTCTGCTGCATCCCGCTAGTGCATTGGTATTCTGATTTTGTATTGTTAATGGCTGTTTCTTCTTCTATGATGTGTTCAGCGTAAAGTCACCTGCGTGCATGTTTCAAATCTGCAATTTCACATGCGGGTACACTGCGTTTTCCATGCAGATTTTCCCTATAGACTTGGATTAGATGCGGAAAATCCGCAAATAAAAAACTCATATGCATTTTTTGTGCATTTCCACTGGACAAACGCAACAACAACAATGCATATAATCCTCACCTAAGTAGATCAATAAAGTTTTTTCAAAACCAAATACCAGGAAGTACCAGAAGCAAAGCAGCTCTATTTAAAGCATGACATTCCAAGAAGAGACAAAAACCGCAGCGTCCTAAACAAAAAATGTAAAAAAAAAACCCAAAAACAATAAATGTAAAAAATGCACACAAAACACAATGAGGGGACAAGGACAAGGGGGCATCCACTATGTCTAGGGTAGAGAAGGTTTAATCATTACCAGACTCAGATTCTATGGAACTCTCTGCCACATAATGTTGTAATGCTTAATTAATTGCTGGGCGTACTTGCAGATACCCAGAATCAGCGGGTCCAACCTGGTTAAAAAAAAACTGGTTCAGGCACCTGGATTAATCCCAGATATCTGTCCGGACATTGGTCCCTATATGTCTATGGGGACCAGAATCCAGCGTTTTAAAATGGTGGTAGAAGAGATAGGAGGATTGGAGCTTGAGAGTCTCCGCAAGGCTCTAACACTACTTCCTGGGCCGCTCATCCTTTATACATCTTGACTGCTTTCCCCTTCCAGTGGCAGTCCCCCGAGTCTCTTATTGGTTGCAGTCAGATGCGCCCCCATCCTGTGTGACAGTGTGTTTGACTGCAGCCAATTAGAGATGCCGTGTGTACCTCTATTGCTGTAAAAATGAATAAAAACATTGGCATAGGGTCCCACCATATTATGATACCTAGCACAGATAAATCATACGGCTACAGGCTGCAGCCCCCAGCCATATGTGTTATCTTGGCTGTGTATCAAAATAAGAGAAACCGCATGCAGCTTTTTTTTTTTTATTATTATTATTATTATTTATTTAAATAAATAATTTAAATGGCGTGCGGTCCCCCCTGATTTGGATACCCAGACATGATTAAGCTGACAGCTGAGAACTTGTATTCTCAGGCTGGGGAGGCCCATGGTTATTGCCCCCCCCAGCCTAAAAACAGCAGCCTGCAGCCACCCAAGATTGTCACATCCATTTGATGCAACAGTCCCGGAACTTTACCGGGCTCATCCCAATTGCCCTGGTGCGGTGGCAATCAGGGTAATAAGGGGTTAATAACAGCTCACAGCTGCCACTAAGCCCTAGATTAGTAATGGTAGACATATCTGTGGCCCCCCATTACTAATATGTAAGTGAAAATAAACACTGAAAAAATCCTTTATTTTAAATAAAAAACAAAACACCCCACACACTTTCACCACTTTATTAAGCCCAAAAAACACCCAAGTCCGACATAATCCACACGAGGTCCCATGACGATTCCAGCTCTGCTACATCTAAAGTGACAGCGCGCAGGCATAGAACATGATCACCCGCTGTGAGCTTCACGCAAAGACTGAGCTGCGTGATGAGCGGGGACGTCACTCAGGTTATTTTCAGTCACAGCTGGAGGTTCCCATGGTCCTGCAGCTGTGATTGCAGGTAACCTCACCTGAGGTCATTCAGTTCAATGAGGTCACTATAGCATTCTAATAGTATGGATACATTACAATTCTATAACAGAGGAAACTATAAGGCTATGTGCACACATTGCAGATTTTCTCTGCTTCAAATCTGCACCTTCTGGCAGAAAAACACGCTAAAAAATGCATACGTTTTCGGTGCATTTTTGTGCCATACATTTTTCTTAATGAAATCAATGGATGAAAGGGCTAAAAAACACAGGCAAAAACGCACCAAAAATTGACATGCTGCAGATTATTTTCTGTAGACTACACGTTCCCTGAGGAAGAAGGTGAAACGCACGTCGGGACGTCCGGGGTGGCGCTGTTATGGACAGTTTATACTGGTTAGTAACCTTGAATTTTGTTGCACTGTCAATGTATTCACTATTGCATGTGGAGGTATAGAGAGGCATTTAAACAGGCGCCGTTTAGGTGGTCATTAACTGGAAAGATTCACCACTTTGCCGTGGGGGTATGTTAATCAACTAGCCCTGCCCATATAGTCTATAGGAACATGCAATATTGTCACTTAAAGCTCTGTCCTTAACTTCACCCCCCTTGTTGTGCACATCTTGCTTGTATTTATTTTAATCATGTGTGTCTGATTGTATTAATAAAAATTATGTTTTTATTGGAAAAATGCCACATTGTCGTTGAGTTACATAGTTAAAGGGGTGGTTTTCCACTGTAGCAGTTACGAAGGTCCCAGTTAGTGACTTGTAAATTAAGGAAGAGAGACATGCAGATTTATGTCAAAATCTGCACCAAATCTGAATCAAAAACGCATTGTGCGCACACAGCCTAAATGCTCCTGTCAGTTATTAATTACAGTTACTGTAAAAAAAAACAAACATTACACACGGATGACAAGTGGGAAAAAAAAATCGTGCAACTTTTCTGGATGAAAATCGTACTGATTTTTTTCTACCATCATGTGACCCTAAAGGCCCCGTTACACGCAACGACATCGCTAGCGAGATGTCGTTGGGAGTCACGGAATTCGTGACGCACATCCGACCTCGTTAGCGACGTCATTGCGACACGTACGAGCGACCGCAAAGCGATGTAAAATACTCACCAAATCGTTGATTGTTGACGCGTCATCCATTTCCCAGATGTCATTGCTCGTGCTGGACGCAGGTTGTTCATCGTTCCTGAGGCAGCACACATCGCTACGTGTGACACCCCAGGAACGACGAACAACACCATACCTGTGTCCTCCGGCAACGAGGTGGGCGTGACTTTCTGCGGCTGCTCTCCGCCCCTCCGCTTCTATTGGGTGCCTGCCGTGTGACGTCGCTGTGACGCTACACGAACCGCCCCCTTAAAAAAGAGGCTGTTCGCCGGCCAGCGAATAGCCTCTTTTCTAAGGGGGCGGTTCGTGCGGCATCACAGCAACATCACTAGGAAGGTAAGTATGTGTGACGGCTCCTAACGATATTGTGTGATTTGCCCGTGTCTCGCAGACGACGGGGGCGGGTGCTTTCACCAGCGACATCGCTAGCGATCTCGCTACGTGTAAAGCCCCCTTTACAAGGATATCTGTAGCAGATAAGTAGGCGGTATACAGTAACTTCCAGTTAGTAATGGATTTACGTCCATGTCTCCGTGCTAGGAACCAGCTGCTGTATACTTCTTTTCTCCGCGTATATTGTTAGTCATGTTCTTTGGAGTATGTATGGGTTTTGCACAATAAGGGCCCTGTTGACACACTATTGACTCATGCAAACCACAGTCCCGGGGCTCTGAAATCAGACAGCAGCTTGTTCTTTCTCTTTTTTCTTCTTGGTTGAAGCATTTCGCTTTTAGAGGAAAGGCGCCCCGCCCTTGTCTGTTTAACCCTCCCCCACCCTCTGCAGTTATTCTCACTGTCCCATCTGTCTGTCTAGCCCTGAATGGGAGCTGGATCTACCCTGTGTTGATATAATGTGTCCATCACTGTAGTACTGCTAGTTTTCCCCCTCCTTAAAAAAAGTTGTGCTAGTGTAAAAATTAACTCTCTACTGCTCTTAGTGACATTGCTGAGGCCGCATTACAAAGATAAAATTTTTCACATTTTTGCAGTATTATCGGCTGGACAGGAGCTACACAAAGCTCTTCTGTAATTCCACAGCTTTTACAATTGAAGCAAACTCACAGCATAAAGTTACTGCTAAGGCTTCGAACAGTTAGGGTCTGTTCACACTACGTTGCTGTCAGGTAGATTTGGATCAGGTTGGCTCCAAAAGCATCACTTAATGGGGTTATCTGAGACTTAGTATTTTTTTTATGGGTTAAGAAGTAGTAAAGTACTTGCTGATGATCTGCTAGAAGCACACGAGGGGCTGCTGATAAGTCTTTGGCTTTACCAAGAAAGAAACGAGATAGGATGATGAAACTTTACATTTATTCCACATACTTTCCACTGATGTCAACACACTTCTTACATCGGTATTCCAAGTTCTGTAAGCCTAGCAACAAGAAGGATTTCGGTTGTGCCTCAAACCACTCATCCGTAGCAGCCATGGCATCAGAAATGGTGTGAAATTTGGTACCTTCTTCAGGTTTGGAGACAGATGATAGTCGGAGGGAGCTAGATCTGGTGAATAAGGTGGGTGGTCAACCAGCTGGAAGTCCAGCTCTTACACTTTTGCTGTGGTCGCTTGTGCAGTGTGAGCGGAGGCATTGTCTTGCAGGAACAAGATTCCTTTGGACAGCTTGCCGCACCTTTTGGCCTTCAGAGGTGCCTTCAATTGGTCCAAAAGTTCAATGCAATACCTTGCATTGATGGTGGAACCCTTTTGAAGGTAGTCCACTAGCAGCACGCCCTCCTTATCCCAGAACACAGATGCCATCACCTTAGTGGCTGATTTTTGCACCCTGAACTTTGGATGAGGAGAACCACTGTGCCTCCACTCTTTTGACTGCTCCTTCTTTTCAGGGTCATACAAATAAATCCAGGTCTCATCCATAGTGACCAGTCGATCTAGAAAGTTCTTATCAGTCCGGAAACGCTGACAAATGGACTGGGAAGTTTTCACTCGCATGTTTCTCTGATCTGTTGTCAAACATTTGGGGACCCACTTTGCAGATACCTTCCTCATGTCCAAATGTTCATGGATAATGACACAAACACGTTCACGGGAAATCCCCATGATGTCTGCTATTGCTTTAGCTGAAATTTGTCGATTCTCCAGTATGAGGTTGTGCACAGCATCGATGATCTCCGGAACAACAACCACTCTCGGTCGTCCAGGACGTTCCTCATCATTGGTGCTGAAGTGGCCCGTTTTAAATTTGGCAACCCAGTTCTTAACTGTGGAATATGAAGGGCATTGATCCTCCAATGCCTACGACATATCACCATGAATAATCTTTGCAGACTTTCCTTGCAGAAACAAGAACTTTATCAGTCCTCTGCTCTCAGTTGCTGTGAATATCGCATTAGACGCCGCCATTTTGTTTTCCCGTGTGCATAAAACACTGTTGCCATAAGCAACAAACACAGAATTTTGAAAACATACTGTATATTAGACATATAAGGCTTTTTGTGATGTAACATTCGTTACCATACAAACAAAAAAAATCACAAAGCCAAAAACTTAATAGCAGCCCCTTGTATTTGCCAGCTCAGAGTGGTCACAGACTGCTCTTGATGGTGATTCTGCCGCAAACTCTGACAGAGCAGCTGCTTCTCTTCCTCTCTGCTCTGTTGACTGGGCGTCTCTGCTGATGTCATGATGATTGACAACCCGTGTCACCTGAAGCTGGGTGGGTCT